>NC_134081.1:112558488-112903144 GCF_000715075.1 Nicotiana tabacum | reverse complement strand
ATATGAATATATTGTGAGAGCGGGTTGCACGCTGCAACGGAAATTGATAGAAATGATAATTGGTTATGACTGCTGGGTTGGCTTCAATTATTATAAATGAGTTATCTGATTTATTTCAATAATTTGTTGTTGTTACTAATATTGTGTACAGATTAATGTAAGTGACCTGCCTTAGCCTCGTCACTACTTCGTCGAGGTTAGGCTCAGCACTTACCAGTACATGGGGTCGGTTGTACTGATACTACATTCTGCACATCTTGTGCAGATTTCGGAGTTGGTCCCAGCGGCGTACCATAGACTTGCTCGGATTTCAGCTACTAGAGGAGACTTGAGGTATAACTGCACGGCGTCCGCAGTTTCTGAAGTCCCCATCTACTTTACTTTAGCTGTGTGTTTATTTTCAGACAGCTTTATCTTATTCAGCCCCTTATTTGTATTATTCTAGAAGCTCGTGCACTTGTGACACCAATTCTGGGATGGTATTTAGACACCGTTGTTTTATGGATTATTCACTATATTTTAGAATTTACTTCCGCAATTGTTCATTGTTATTAATAAATTTTAAAAAAAATTAAAAAATAGATAATATTATCCTAACGTTGGCTTTCCAAGCAAGTGAAATATTAGGCGCCATCACGGTCCAAAGGTGGGAATTTCGGGTCGTGACAAGTACCAATCCCATCAACCGAGATTTTGAATCTTTCTTGCTCATAAGATAGCGAAGTGCCGCATGATCTGTATGAACAATAACCTTTGCACCCATCAAGTATGGGCGGAACTTCTCAGTATCAAACACAATGGCAAGGAGATCTTTATCGGTAATGGTGTAATTTACTTGGGCATCATTCATGATCTTACTAGTATAGTAGACCGGATGAAAAATCTTGTTGATACGTTGCCCCAAAACTGCTCCAACCGCTACATCACTAGCATCGCACATGAGCTCAAAAGGAATACTCTAATTAGGAACGGTGATAATAGGAGTTGTTGTCAACTTGAACTTCAGCAATTCAAAGGCTCTCATGCAATCATCATTGAAGTGAAATTTAGCATTTTTCTCCAAAAGTTTGCACAAGGGATTCACCACTTTGGAAAAATCCTTTATGAAGCGTCGGTAGAACCCCGCGTGACCCAAGAAACTTCTCACTCCTTTCACGGATGTTGGAGGTGGAAGTTTAGAAATCACCTCTATTTTCGCCTTGTCGACTTCAATGCCCTTCTTTGAAATTTTGTGGCCAAGGACAATGCCCTCCCCGACCATGAAATGGCATTTCTCCCAATTCAACACCAAGTTCATTTCTTCACACCTTGCCAATACTTTATCCAAATTTGCCAAGCAATCATCAAAGGAATCCCCGACTACCAAAAAGTCATCCATGAAGACTTCAAGGTAGTCCTCTACCATATCCGTAAATATCGCCATCATACACCATTGAAAAGTGACATGTGCATTGCACAAGCCAAATGGCATCCGCTTGAAAGCAAAAGTGTCATAGGGACAAGTGAAAGTTGTTTTCTCTTGATCTTCTGGGGCAATAAGGATTGGATTGTAGCCCGAATATCCATCTAGAAAGCAATAGAACGCCCGGCCGTCCAACCTATCATGCATTTGGTCTAGAAAGGGTAGTGGGAAATGGTCTTTCCTTGTGACTTTGTTTAGCTTTCGATAGTCCATACACACTCTCCACCAGGTCACCGTTCTTGTTGGAATCAACTCGTTCTTATCATTGGTGAACGCAGTTATGCCTCCCTTCTTCGGGACACATTGCACTAGAGAAGTCCACGAACTATCGGAAATAGGGTAGACCACCCCGACATCCAACCATTTGATAATCTCCTTTTTGACCACGTCTTGCATAGCATCATTGAGTCTCCTTTGATGTTCAACGGATGGCTTGGCATCGTCCTCCAAGTTAATCTTGTGCATGCAAAATACTGGGCTTATTCCCCGAATATCCGCCAAAGTCCACCCAATAGCTTTCTTCCTCTTGTGGAGCACCGCCAATGTAGAGTCAACCTGCACGTTAGTCAAACAAGAGGAAAGAATAACTGGTAAAGTAGAACAAGGTCCAAGGAATTCATACCTGAGATGTGGAGGCAATGGCTTCAACTCTAAGATAGGAGGCTCTTCAATTGAAGGCTTTGTAGGAGGAGTTTTCCTATTCTCAAGATCCAAGGAAAGCTTTCGGGGTGCATAGTTGTACGACCCCATTCCTTGAAAAGAATTAACACATTCCATGAAGCCATCCATCTCGTCATCATTAAAATTGAGCAAGACGGCCTCAAACATGACACCCACATTAATCGTGGCACTTGTATCATCAATAATCACATCAGTCACCATGTCCACGAACGAACACACTTAATTTCTATCTGGTTGCCTCATAGATTTGCACACGTGGAGCACTACCTTTTCATCACCCACCCAAAAAGTGAGGTCACCGGCTTCCACATCAACAAGATCCATCCCCGTAGCAAGGAAAGGTCTACCAAGAATAATCGGGACCTCATAGTCCACTTCACAATCAAGAATAACAAAATTCGCCGGGAGAATGAACTTGTCAACTCGAACCAATACATCCTCAATCACCCCCAACGATCTCTTCATTGTACAATCGGCCATTTATAATCTTATAGATGTGGGTCTTGGTTGCCCAATTCCCAATGTCTTGAAAACCGAATAGGGCATCAAATTGATACTCTCCCTAAGATCACAAAGAGCTTTTGAAAACTTGGCACTTCCAATGGTACAAGGGATTATGAAAGCACTGGGATTTTCCAACTTAGGAGCCATCGAATGCACAATTGCACTCACTTGGTACGTGACTTTGATAGTTTCAAAATCCATCGATCGCTTCTTTGTCGCCAAGTCCTTCATAAATTTTGCATATCTGGGCATTTGCTCCAAGGCTTAAACTAATGGTACATTTATCGAGAGACTCTTCATCATATCAATAAACTTTTTGAATTGATTCTTGCTGTTTTTCTTGGCAAGCCTTTGAGGATAGGGAGGAGGTGGCTTAGGTAATGTTTCCTTAGCTTTTTGCTCTACCGGTTCCGATATGTCAATCACATGATCCCTAGATGGGTTCACATGCTCTTGAGTCTCTTCCACCATGTCATCAATATCAATCCACACTTCCTCATTTGCATGGACAACATTGTTTGGGATCTCCTCTTCCTCTACCAGTTGCTCATCATCCACAAGTTGCCTTTGACTTGATGTAGGTGCATTCCCACCTCTTCCACTTCTTGTTATAACGGCCATGGCATGCCCCGTATTGTTCCCACCCTTCGGGTTCACCACCGTATTACTTGGTAGTGCCCCCTTAGGACGAGAATTTAAAGCTTGAGAGATTTGACCCATTTGCACTTCTAAGTTTCGTATTGACGATTCGTGTGAAGAAAGTTGGGCATCGGAATCAGCATTCTTCTCCATCATTTGCTTGAACATGTTCTCAATATGACTCATTTTATTGTTGGAGGAACTAGGACCATGAGAAGGATAAGGAGGTGAGTTGCTCGGTTGTTGATTCATCGGGGGCCTTTGAAAATCCGACCCCCGATTTTCTTGGTTGTTGTTCCACCCTCCTTGGTTGTTGCCTCCCCAATTGCCTTGATTGTTATTGTTTTGCCAATTCCTTTGGTTATTGCTTCCACTCCAATTGGCTTTATTGTTTCCACTATTCCAATTACCTTGGTTGTTAGAATTCCAATTGCCTTGATTATTTGAAGGTCTCCATTGTTGTTGACTAGGGCCTTGAAAGTTGTTTCTTTGCCCTTGAAAGTTGTTCACATACTGGACTTCTTCATCTTGATCATTATAAGAATCACCTTGATCAAATCCACTATCATCTTTGTCACGAACCGAAATTCCCGCCTTCGGACCGTGATGGCCCCTAATATTTCACTTGCTTGGAAAGCCAACGTTAGAATAATATTAGCCATTTTTAAAAAAAAATTAAATTTATTAATAACAAAGAAATAAATGCAGAAGTAAGGTCTGAAATATAGTGAATAATCCATAAAAATAACGGTGTCTAAATACCATCCCGGAATTGGTATCACAAGTCCACGAGCTTCTAGAATAATACAAATAAAGGTCTGAATAAAATAAAGTTGTCTGGAAACAAACACACAGCCAAAGTAAAGTAGACAGGGACTTCAGAACTACGGACGTCGTGCAGTTATACCTCAAGTCTCCTCTGGTAGCTGAAATCCGAGCAAGTCTATGGTACGCCGCTGGGACCAACTCCAAAACTGCACAAGAAGTGTAGAGTGTAGTATCAGTACAACCGACCCCATGTACTGGTAAGTGCTGAGCCTAACCTCGACGAAGTAGTGACGAGGCTAAGGCGGTTCACTTACTTTAACCTGTACGCAATATTAGTAACAACAACAAATAATAGAAATAAATCAGGTAACTCATTTATAACAATTGGAGCCAACTCAGCAGTCATAATTCATTATTATTTCAATCAATTTTCGTTGCAGCGTGCAAACCGCTCCCACAATATATTCATATTCAATCCTCCAATATATTTATTTTAGTCAAGTATATATATAGACTTTTAAATAAGTCTGTTGCGGCGTTCAATCCGATCCCCCAATATAGACTTTTAACAAGTTTGTTGTGGCGTGCAACCTGTTCCTCCAATATGGACTTTTTAATAAGTCTGTTGCGGCGTGCAACCCGATCCTCCAATATATGGACTTTTTAAATAGTCTATTGCAGCGTGCAACCCGATCCCCCAATATATTCATTTCAATCAATTCTGTTGCGGCGTGTAACCCGCTCCTCCAATTTATTCATTTACCAATTCTTATAGAAGAAATTGCCCCAATAGATGCAACAATTAATTTAAACTTTTAAGGCAACAAGCATAGAATAATTATGAAACAAAACAATGACAAATAGCAATTTATTATGGAAATCAGGGAGAAAATAGGCAGTTTAATATTTAATATGCTAAATGTCAAGTAGCAATTAATACACATATTCAAATAAGATGTAACAATTAATGCAGGAATTCAAGAATTAATATTTGACAAAGAATAGGAGAGAAACAATTATTATAACAATTAATTCATGATTTAAAATAATTTATGATTTTTCAAGTAAATATGCAAACAATTAATTTGACGACGTATAGACACTCGTCACCTCGCCTATACGTCATTCACATGCATTTCACATAACAAATAGTTTAAGGGTTCTATTTCCTCAAGTCAAGTTTAACCACGACCCTTACCTCACTTTGCAAATTCTAATAAATTATTCGACCACAGCTTTTCCTTTTGAATGTATCTCCAGAAGCGTCAAATCTATTCATAAACAATTCGATATACTCAATAGGAATCATAGGAATTAATTCCATATGAATTTAATAATATTTCGGATAAAAAATACGAAATTCATTTAAATATTCGACAGTGGGACCCACGTCTCAAATCCCATAAAAACTTGTAAAATGCGAATACCCGTTCCGCTACGAGTTCAACCATACAAATATTATCCAATTCTAATCTCAAATGGACTTTCAAAGCTTAAATTTTCGTTTTTGGAAGATTTTATAAAAATTCCAATTTCTTTCCTCTAAATCCGAAATAAATGATGAATATAGACATAGATTTATGAAATACAATCACTATATGATAAATAACACTTACCCAATTCAAAATTGTGAAAAAATTCCTTTGAAATCGCCCCTAAACCGAGTTTTAATTGAGGGTTTGTGAAAAATGGGAAAAATCCCATTTTGGTTATGTTTTAAGTCACATGCGTCAGGCCTTCTTCGCGTTCGCAAAGGGCCTATCGCGTTCGCGATGAGTAGCAGCCTGTGGCTTTCGCATTCATGAGTCCTCCTTCGTGTTCGCGAAGGCTTTTTTCCCCCTGTCCTTCACGTTCGCGTGCCCGTGCTCGCGTTCGCGTAGAAGAACGACTGACCTCTCCCCCAGGCCTCTAAAGCTTCGCGTTCGTGTTGAGCTGGTCGCATTCGCGAAGGGTAAAGTCCCCATAGCTTCGCGTTCACGAAGAAGGAAATTTCATCAAGCCCAGTTTGCTCTTCAGGTTCGTGAGAGTACATTCGCGAACGCGATGAAGGAAATACAAAAAGCCTGAAGTTGCAGAAAAGTAGATTTTTCTAAGTTCAAAATCATCCCGTAGCTTATCCGAAACTCACCCGATCCCTCGGGGCTCCAAACCAAACATGCACACAAGTTCAAAAACCTCATACAAACTTGCACGCACGATCAAATCACCAAAATAACACCTAAAACTACGAATCGGACACCAAATCAAAGGAAATTTTCAAGGAAAATTTAAAACTTATATTTTTTAAAATCGGGCGTCCAAATCACGTCAAATCAACTTCGATTCTCACCAAATTCGGCAGACAAGTCATAAATATTATAGTGGACCTATACCGGCTCCGAAACCAAAATATGGACCCGGTGTCAATAAATCTAACATCATTAAATTTTTAAAAATCATTAAGCTTTCAAACATTTAATTTTTCATCAAAATTCCCTATCTCGGGCTAGGGACCTCGGAATTCGATTCCGGGCATACGCCCAAGTTCCAAATCACGATAGAAACCTACCGAAATTGTCAAAACACTGATCCGAGTCCATTTTCTCAAAATATTGACCAAAGTCATCTCAGTTGAGTTTTAAAGCTCTATTTCACCTTTTAATCCATGTTTTACATAAAAACTTTCCGAAAAATTGTATGGACTACGCAGGCAAGTTGATGAGTGATAAATAGTGCTTTTCAAGGTCTTAGAATACAGAATTAATTATTAAATTTAAAGATGAAATTTTGGGTCATCACATTCTCCACCTCTAAAACAAACGTTCGTCCTCGAACAGAGTTAGAAAAAGTACCTGAGCTGGAGAAAAGGTGTGGATATTTACTCTGCATGTCCGACTCGGACTCCCAGGTAGATGCCTCTACCGGCTGACCTCTCAATTGCACCCGAACTGAAGGATAACTCTTAGACCTCAACTGTCGGACCTGCCAGGCTAGAATAGCCACCGGCTCCTCCTCGTAAGTAAAATCTTTGTCCAATTGGACTGAACTGAAATCTAACACATGGGACGGATCACCATGATATTTTCGGAGTATAGACACATGGAACGCCGAATGAACCGCTGATAAACTAGGTGGTAATGCAAGCCTATAGGCTACTTCACCCACCCTTTCAAGAATTTCAAAGGGTCCGATATACCTAGGGCTCAACTTGCCCTTCTTTCCGAACCTTATTACACCTTTCATAGGTGAAATCCGGAGCAATATTCTTTCCCCAACCATGAATGCAATATCACAAACTTTATGGTCGGCATAACTCTTTTGCCTAGACTGAGCTGTGCGAAGTCGATCCTGAATAATCTTGACCTTATCCAAAGCATCTTGTACCAAATTAGTACCCAATAACCGAGCCTCTCCCCGTTCAAACCAGCCAATTGCCGAACGACATCGCCTTCCATATAATATCTCATATGGAGCCATCTGAATGCTCGACTAATAGCTATTATTATAAGCAAACTCCGCAAGTGGAAAGAAATGATCCCAAGAACCTCCAAAGTCTATAACACAAGCGTGAAGCATATCTTCCAATATCTGAATGGTGCGCTCTGATTCTCCATCTGTCTATGGATGAAATGATGTACTCAACCCAACCCGCATGCCTAACTCATGCTGTACAACCCTCCAGAAGTGTGAGGTAAACTACGTACCTCGATCTGAAATAATAGACACGGGCACACTGTGAAGACGGACAATCTCACGAATGTAAATTTCAGCCAACCTCTCTGAAGAATAGGTAACTGCCACTGGAATGAAATGTGCTGACTTGGTCAACCTGTCCACAATGACCCAAACTGCGTCAAATTTTCTCTGAGTCCGTGGGAGCCAACAACAAAATCCATAGTGATACGCTCCCACTTCCACTCAGGAATTTCTAACTTCTGAAGCAAACCACCAGGTCTCTAATGCTCGTACTTAACTTGCTGACAATTCAGACACCGAACTACATATGCAACTATATCCTTTTTCATTCTCCTCCACCAATAATGTTGCTGCAAATCTTGATACTTTTTAGCGGTACCTGGATGAATAGAATACCTGGAACTATGTGCCTCTTCAAGAATTAATTCACGAAGCCCGTCAACATTAGGCACACAAATACGACCCTGCATTCGTAGAACTCCATCCTCTCCCACAGCAACATGTTTGGCATCACCGTACCTCACCATGTCCTTAAGGACCAGTAAACGAGGATCATCATACTGCCTCTCTATGATGCGTTCATATAAAGAAGACCGAGCGACTGTGCAAGCTAGAACCTGACTGGGTTCTGAAATATCTAACCTCATGAATTGATTAGCCAAAGTCTGAACATTTACAACTAATGGCCTCTCACCAACTGGAATATATGCAAGACTGTCCATACTCACAGTTTTTCTACTCAAAGCCCCGTCCAACATATTGGCCTTTCCGGGGTGATACAAAATGGTGATATCATAGTCGTTAAACAACTCCAACCATCTTCTCTGCCTCAAATTAAGATCTTTTGTTTGAACAGATACTGAAGGCTACGATGATCAGTAAATACCACACACAAGACACCGTAGAGGTAATGCCTCCAAATCTTCAGCGCATGAACAATGGCTGCCAGTTCTAAGTCATGAACAGGATAATTCTTTTTGTGAACTTTCAACTGTCGTGACGCATATGCAATCACCCTGACATCTTGCATTAATAGTGCACCAAGCCCAATATGAGATGCGTCATAATATACCGTATACGATCCTGAACCTGTGGGTAATACCAACACTAGTGCCGTAGTCAAAGCATTCTTGAGCTTCTGAAAGCTCAACTCACACTCATCTGACCATCTGAATGGGACACCTTTCTGGGTCAGTCTGGTCAATGGGCTTGCTATAGATGAAAACCCTTCCACGAACCGACGATAATAACCTGCCAAACCTAGGAAACTCTGGATCTCTATAACTGAAGTAGGTCTAGGCCAATTCTGAACAGCCTCAATCTTTTTAGGATCCACCTTTATGCCTTCTGCCGATACAACATGACCCAAAAAGGCAACTGAGTCTTACCAAAACTCAAATTTTGAAAATTTGGCATATAACTGATTATTCTTCAAAGTATAAAGCACACTCCGAAGATGCTGCTCATACTCCTCTCGACTGCTGGAGTAAATCAAGATATCATCAATGAATACAACCACAAAAGAATCCAAATAGGGCTTGAACATCCGATTCATCAAATCCATAAATGTTGCTGGGGCATTTGTCAACCCAAATGACATCACTAGGAATTCGCAATGCCCATACCGAGTCTGAAAAACTGTCTTAGGGACATCAGATGCCCTAATCTTTAACTGATGGTAGCCAGACCTCAAATCGATCTTTGAAAACACCTTGGCACCCTGAAGCTGATCAAATAAGTCATCAATTCTTGGTAGCGGATATTTGTTTATGATAGTGGCCTTGTTCAACTGCCGATAATCTATATACATCCGCATAGAACCATCTTTCTTCTTTACAAATAATACCGGTGCACCCCAAGGCGAGACACTAGGTCTAATGAATCCCTGATCAAGAAAGTCTTGTAAATGCTCCTTCAATTTTTTCAACTCCGGCAGGGCCATACGGTATGGGTGGAATAGAAATGGGCTGAGTGCCCAGAGCCAAATCAATACAAAAGTCAATATCTCTGTCGGGTGGCATCCCCGACAGATCTGCAGGAAATACTTCTGGAAATTCAAGAACAACTGGTACTGAAGCCATATAAGGAACATCCGCACTGGGATCGCGAATATAAGCTAAATAGGCTAGACACCCTTTCTCTACCATACGCCGAGCTTTCATATAAGAAATAACCCTACTGGCAGAATGACCAGGAGTTCCTTTCCACTCTAACCGAGGTAACCCCGGCATGGCTAGGGTCACTGTCTTGGCATGACAATCCAATATAGCATGATAAGGGGACAGCCAATCCATACCCAAGATGACATCAAAATCTACCATATCAAGAAGTAGAAGATCCACACTAGTCTCAAGACTACCAATAATAATCACACGAACGATAGACATGATATACTACCACAGAGTCTCCCACCGGTGTAGATACACAAACAGAAACACTCAGAGAATCACAAGACACAACCAAATATGAAGCAAAATAGGAGGACACATAGGAATAAGTAGATCCTGGATTAAATAGAACTGAAGCATCTCTATGGCAAACTAGAATAATACCTGTGATCATAGCATCAGATGACTCGGCCTCAGGCCTAGAGGGAAAAGCATAAAATCGGGGCTGAGCCCCACCACTCTGAACTGCATCTCTGGGATGACTTCTAACTGGTTGGCATCCACCTCTAACGGTCTGACCTCCACCTCTAATAGCCTGACCTCCACCTCTAATGGCCTGACCTCTACCTCTAGCTGGCTGAGTAGGCGGTGAAGCAACCGGTGTCGGTATGATGGCATATGAATCCTGCCGAGATCTGTTACTCGCCAACCTAGGGCAATACCTCCTGGTGTGACCAATGTTCCCACACTCATAACACCTATCTTGATGTCGTGGCTGCTGAAGTTAAAGCTTACCCAAATAGGCCGGATAACTGCTGTAGTAACTCTGGAGAGGCAGTGCACTGATAGGAGCTGAATGTGCAATGAATGCTGGCTGCCCATAGTAAGGCATAATAGGACCGTGACTCCCAGAAGCACCGTGAGATGCATGAAGTTCTGAATGAAACGGTCTGGGAGGATGACCCCTACCAAAATTATCCCTGCCTCTAGATGAGGCACCACTGAAACCACCGAACTGACGAGGCCTCTTATCAGACCTTTGCCCTCTCTCCTATGCAAGAACCATCTCGATCCTCCTCGCGACATTAGCAGCCGCCTAAAAAGAAATCTCACTTCCGGTCTCCTTGGCCTTCTGAAGCCTAATAGGGTGAGTGAGTCCCTCAATAAACCGCCTCACTCTCTCTCCCTCAGTAGGTAGTAAAAGGAGAGCATGATAGGCCAAATCCACAAAACGGGACTCATACTGAGTAACAGTCATACTGCCCTACTGTAGACGCTCAAATTGCTTGCGGAAATCCTCTCTCAGTGTGATAGGAAGGAACTTTTCCAGAAATAGCTGAGAGAACTTCTCCCAGGTTAGTGCAGGTGATCCAAATTTTCTGGTCAATGTATAATCTCTCCGCCACCTTTTGGCGGAACCCGTCGTCTGAAATACAGCAAAATCAACCAGATTGGTCTCAACTATACCCATGTTCCGTAGCACCTCTTGGCAGCGTTCAAGATAATCCTGTGGGTCCTCAGAAGGTGTACCACTGAAGTGAACTGGAAAGAGTTTAGTAAACTTATCCATTCTCAATAAGGCCTCAAAAGACATGGCGGGTCTATCACCGGTCTGTGCCGCAATAACTGGCTGAACTACCCCAACTGGCGGGGCTACTGGAGCCTGATTCTAGGGAGCCATCTGCTCCGGAGCAGGAGTAGTGGGAGTTTGTGCTCCTCCCCCAACTTGTGAAATGGCTGGTGCCACTGGAAATGTACCATTCTAGGCCACGCCCTCCATAAGACTTACCAGACGGACTAGAGCGTCCTGAAGTACTGGAGTGGCTATGAATCCTTCCGGGACCTGAACTGGTCCAACTAGTACATTCTGAACTGGAACTTCCTCCTGAAGATCCACCTGAGGTTCTACAACAGGTGCAGCTGCTCGAGCTATGGACTGAGCTCTACCTCTGCTTCTGCCTCGACCTGTAGCACGACCTCAGCCTCGACCTCTACCCCTGGCAATAGTTGCCACCGGGGGTTCTGGTCCCTGTCCATCGGTAGAGGTATTACGTGTTCTCACCATCTGCGAGAAAACAAGAGTAGAATGGTTCAATCATCGACAATAGAATAAAATCGCACGACATAATAAGAAAGAAGTGATATTGTTCCTAAACTTCATAGCCTGTGAGAGATAAGTACACACGTCTCTGTACCGATCCTTCAGACTCTACTAACATTGCTCGTGACTCGTGAGACCTATGTAACCTAGTGCTTTGATACCAACTGTCACGACCAGAAATTCTCACCTTCAGACCGTGATGGCGCCTAACATTTCACTTGCTAGGCAAGCCAACGTTAGAATAATATTAGCCATTTTTAAATAATTTTTAAATTTATTAATAATAAAGAAATAAATGCGAAAGTAAGGTCTGAAATATAGTGAATAATTCATAAAAATAACGGTGTCTAAATACCATCCCAGAATTGGTGTCACAAGTGCACGAGCTTCTAGAATAATACAAATAAAGGTCGAAATAAAATAAAGTTGTTTAGAAACAAACACACAGCCAAATTAAAGTAGATGAGGACTTCAAAACTGCGGACGCCGTGCAGTTATACCTCAAGTCTCCTCTGGTAGCTGAAATCCGAGCAAGTCTATGGTACGCTGCTGGGACCTACTCCAAAATCTGCACAAGAAGTGCAGAGTGTAGTATCAGTACAACCGACCCCATGTACTAGTAAGTGCTGAGCCTAACCTCGACGAAGTAGTGACGAGGCTAAGGCGGTTCACTTACTTTAGCCTGTACGCAATATTAGTAATAACAACAAATAATAGAAATAAATCAGGTAACTCATTTATAACAATTGGAGCCAACTCAGTAGTTATAATCCATTATTAATTGGCAGCATACATAAACAGGCACCTAAAGTTGGTCCCAGATATCTCTCTCACACTCCAACTTACTAGGTGACCATCTAGACATTTTATGTTGGGTTAAGTGTGTCTCATGGACACCCGAATGCAGCAGGTCACATGCGTGAATTACAAATGCAAATGACATGGCAAATGAACAAATCAGCAAACGACACATGTATTTTTTAAAATAATAATAATAATAATAATAATAACCTTTTTTTTAAGTTGAGAAAACCCTTAGCCCCCCACCCCTAACCTAATCCATTTTTTAAGTTGAGAAAACCCTTAGCCCCCCACCCCTAACCTAATCTTCATCTTCATGAGAACTTATCCCACCGTCCCTTCACCCCTTTTATTATTTGTCTTCTTCATCCAAAATTTCACCAAAAATACCACCTCCACGCTCATTCTTCCTCACCGTCAGCCACCAGAACGTCAACCATCCATCTCCCAAACTTAGAATTTGAACTATTTTGTGGTGATCAAAAGAATCAGAGAATGGGTATGAAATTATTTTCATGCCCACTCTCCAAATATAAAAGTGTTGGAATTTATTGTTTTTTATAACCAGAATTCATGGCAGAAGTAAAGACATGGAAATTACTCTCTCTTTTTTAAGTGATGAATAAGAAGGACGAAGGTGAAATTTGGGGCAGCCCCAATTTCATTTTATAAGCTTCTTCTAGACAACCTCGGTTTCATTATCACCGTCGATGCCGAAGATTGAAGATTTCCCATTAATGGGCGAAATGGATGAACATTATTTTGTTGTGTTAAATTTGGATTGTTGCATAACAGAGGTATTTTTGGTGACCCCATTTTGAGGATCTTTCTTGTCTTTGAGCATGACCAGTAATGCGATAATAAGAATTAATGTAACATTAAGAATTTTGGGCTTCTTAATTTTCTGTTGATATATGGAATTAAGCGTTTGTGAAGCTTAAAAATTGTGAAAATGGTGGAAAAAGTCACCAGATATTTTGAGGGAGGAAGCTGAAGAAGGCGGGATCCACATGAAAAAAAACTAATGTAAAAATATAATTTTAAGGGCCATCAAGCGCTCAAATATGAGCGAGGCACACTCATTTTGCCATGTAACCTCAGATTGTTAGCCAGACATACTAAAAACCGACATAAAGTGTCATATGGTCCCCAAGTAAGTTGTAGTGTGAGAGAGATATCTGGAGCCGACATTGCGTCTCTTTATGTATTTTACCTTATTATTTCAATTAATTTCTGTTGCAACGTGCAAATCGCTCTCACAATATATTCATATTCAATCCTCCAGTATATTTATTGTGTGTGTGTGTGTATATATATATATATATATATATATATATATATATATATATATATATATATATATATATATATATATACTTTTAAATAAGTTTGTTGCGCCGTGCAATCCGATCCCCCAATATAGACTTTTAACAAGTCTGTTGAGGCATGCAACCCGATCCTCCAATATGGACTTTTTAGTAAGTCTGTTGCGGCGTGCAACCCGATCCTCCAATATATGGACTTTTTAAATAGTCTGTTGCGGCGTGCAACCCGATCCCCCAATATATTCATTTCAATCAATTCTGTTGCGTCGTGCAACCCGCTCCTCTAATATATTCATTTATCAATTCTTATAGAAGAAATTGCCCCAATAAATGTAATAATTAATATAAAATTTTAAGCCAACAAGCATAGAATAATTATAATTTAATTATGAAACAAACAATGAGAAATAGCAATTTATTATAGAAATCAGGGAGAAAATAGGCAGTTTAATGTTTAATATGCTAAATGTCAAGTAGCAATTAATACACATATTCAAATAAGATGTAACAATTAATGCAGGAATTCAAGAGTTAATATTTGACAAAGAATAGGAGAGAAATAATTATTATAACAATTAACTCATGATTTAAAATAATTTATGATTTTTTAAGTAAATATGCAAATAATTAATTTGACGACGTATAGACACTCGTCATCTCGCCTATACGCCATTCACATGCATTTCACATAACAAATAGTTTAAGGGTTCTATTCCCTCATGTCAAGGTTAACCACGAAACTTACTTCGCTTTGCAAATTCCAATAAATTATTTTACCACAACTTTTCCTTTTGAATTTTTCTCCAAAAGCGTCAAATCTATTCACAAACAATTCGATATACTCAATACGAATCATAGGAATTAATTCCATATGAATTTAATAATTTTCCGGATAAAAATCTAAAATTCATTTAAATATTTGACAGTGGGACCCACATCTCAAATCCCAAAAAAATTATGAAATCCGAACACCCGTTCCGCTACGAGTTTAACCATACAAAAATTATCCAATTCCGATGTAAAATAGACCTTCAAATCTTAAATTTTTATTTTTTGAAGATTTTATAAAACATCCAATTTCTTCCCTCTAAATCCGAAATAAATGATGAATATAGACTTAGATTTATGAAATACAATCACTATATGATAAAGAACACTTACCCAATTCGAAATCGTGAAAAAACTCTTTTGCAATCTGTAACGACCCAACCGGTCGTTTTGACTGTTAGAACCCCGTTCCCCTAAATAAAATTTTTCGTATGTGTTTTTAATGATTTATGACTCACGGGGATGGTTGGTTCGGGATTTGAAAGTGTGTGGGTTGAAATCGGAACACTTGGTTCCTTAAGTTAGCTTTAAATGGAAAAGGTTAACTTCGGTCAACATTTTGAGAAAACGACCTCGGAATCGGGATTTGATGGTTCCAATAGGTTCACATGATTATTTTGGACTTGGGCGTATGTTTGGATCGGGTTTTGGGGGACCCGGGAGCGTTTCGGCGTCTAATAGTGAAAGTTGGTTCTTGAAGGTTTTTGAAGTTCTTTAAATTTGGTTTGGAGTAGGTTTTGGTGATACCGATGTCCGAATGGAATTCTAAGGCCGGGAATTGTTCCGTAAGGTCATTTAAGACTTGCACACAAAATTTGGTGTCATTCCGAGTTGATTTGATAGGAATCAGACGAGTAGAAGTCTTTTTAGAAGTTTTTAAATTCATAAGTCAATTCATGCATTTTGGCGTCTGATTCTTGGTTTTTGATGTTATTTCCGGATTTTGATCGCTCGAGCGAGTTTGTATGAGGTTATTAGACTTGTGTGGATAGTTGGTGTGGAGCCCCGAGGGCTCGGGTGAGTTTCGGACATTCGGAAGGAATGAAAATACATCAGTTTTCTGGTGTTTCTTGGCAGCAGTTGCAGGTCTCGCAAATGCCAGAAATTGTTCACAAATGCGAGGTCTTCACAATTGCAAAGAAGCTCGACCTAGGCATTGTTCGCATTTGCGACACATTTGATACATTTGCGATCCCAGCAGAGTTCGCATTTGCGATCCCAGCAAAATTCGTATTTGCGACTCTTTGGTCGCATTTGCGACCCCAGCAGCTGAAGGCCAAGCTTCGCATTTGCGAGAGGTGTGTCGCATTTGCGAACCTGGTGTCACAAATACGACATCAGATGCCTGTGCCCAGCTCATTCAATGCGCGACTTAGGCCATTTATCTCACTTTTCCTTCATCTCTTGGGCGATTCTTGGAGCTTTTGGAAGAGGGTTTTCACCTAGCACTTTGAGGTAAGTAATTCCTAAACCCCTTGAGTTAAATACATAGATTATAAGTAGATTATAACTAGTAAATCTTAGAAATCAAAGGGTTAGGTGAAAAACCTAGATTTTTATAATTATGAGATCTTAACCACGAAAATAGTTATGGAATTGGGTAAAAATCATATATTTAAGTTCTTGAGATTATGGGTAACGTTTTCATCCGAATATTTTTAGAATCCGAGCACGTGGGCCCGGGGTGAATTTTAGGAATTTTTACCATTTTGGATAAGGTAATTTATTTAATAGATAAATTTCGAATCATTTAGCATATATTAATTATTTTGTATAATATTTGGATAGTTTTGGATTTTCGGCGTCGAATCGAGAATTCAACGTGACGTGGTAATCGGAAAGTGGACTTTAAGACGAGGTAAGTCTCTTGTCTAATCTTGTGAGAGAAAAATTACCCTATAAGGATTAAATTGAATAATTATTGATAATTGCGGGGGCTACGTACGCACGAGGTGACGAGAGTCCGTGCGTAGCTACTATTAATGCTAAAGTCTGGGTAGTTTAGGACTCAAAGCATGAATTACTTGTGTAAATTGTATTCCTTGTTTAATTAATATTATTTGATATATTTATATATATAATGTGAATTGTTATATAAAGATATTAAAGGATGGAAATCTCATATGCTTGATTTTCTGTTTAAATTAATTAATTGTTAAAATAAATTGTTCTTCCTCCCGAATTTACTTTATAATAAATATACTCTCCTTCCGGAGGTACATAAGAAAATGTCCTCCTTTCTTGTAGAGCGGGTCGAACGCCTCGGCAGGATAAACGAATCTATGGATCGTGCCGCACGTCCCTCGGCAGTGTACACAACACTCTGGATCGGGTCGTACGTCCTCGGCAGAAATCGTGCTTAATAATAATAATAATCACACGATACACCTTAATAATTTATTGTAGCTTGTGAGCTAATTGATAAATTGAAAATCTTTAAAATTTATTGTATTATTATTTCTGTTTGTTAAGAATTATTGTTATTCCTGTAAATAAGACTAATTGATAAATTTGAAAATTTAATTAATATATTGAGAATTAGTGCATTTGAAGGAATTTAATTATTTCTACTGGTCAATAAAATTACTGTTAACTCTGTGAATCACGTTGATATAAATATTTCTATTTCATGATTATTTAATATTATTGACCCATAGTGAGTGTCAAAGTCGGCCATCTCGTCTCTACCTCTTCGAGATTAGGCTTGATACTTACTGGATACATGTTGTTTTCGTACTCATACTCCACTTGCTGCACATTTTATTGTGCAGGTACATGTATGTCTAGTGGCCTTGTGGGCGCAGAGGTGTGGTTAATAATTGTGGGGACGTATGTGAGCTGCATTCTGTATTACGATCCGCAGCCAACAGAGTCTCCTTCAGGGTTATTATATTTTTCCTGTCTAATATTCTAGACAAATGCTGTATTATATTTTTAATTCCCTAGTAAATGCTCATGCCTTTGTGACACCGAATTTTGGAAATGGTTGTGAATTATTTAGAAATTTAGTTACTAAAAATATTTATCATTTACTCTATGAGTTTATTCTTTACTATTTCATTGAAGAAATTTTTATTTCAAAAATACTAAAATGGGTAATTAAGTTAATTGATGATGGTTGGCTTGCCTGATAGTGGTGTCCGGCTCCATCACGGCCTTTTTAGATTTTGGGTCGTGACACAATCGCCCCTAAACCGAATTTTAATTGAGGGTTTGTGAAAAATTGGAAAATCCTATTTTGGTTCTGTTTTAAGTCACCTGCGTCAGGCCTTTTTCCCCAAGGGCATGTCGCGTTCGCGATGAGTAGCAGCCCGTGGCTTTTGCATTCGCGAGTCCTCCTTCACGTTCGCGAAGGCTTTTTCCCCTAGCCTTCGCGTGCCCGTGCTCGCGATCACGTAGAAGGACGACTGACCCCTCTCCCAGGCCTCTCAAGCATCGCGTTCGGGCTGAGCTGGTCGCATTTGCGAAGGGTAAAGTCCCCATAGTTTCGCGTTCGCGACCCAATCTTCACGTTGCGAAGAAGGAAAATTCAGCCAGCCCAGTTTGCTCTTCGCGTTCGCGAGAGTACATTCGCGAACGCAATGAAGGAAATACCAGAAGCGTGAAATTGCAGAAAACCAGATTTTTCTAAGTTCAAAATCATCTCGTAGCCTATGCGAAACTCACCCGAGCCCTCGGGGCTCCAAACCAAACATGCACACAAGTCCAAAAACCTCATACGAACTTGCTCGCATGATCAAATCTCCAAAATAACACCTAGAACTACGAATCGGACACCAAATCAAAGGAAATTTTCAAGAAAACTTTAAAACTTATATTCTTTACAACCAGACGTTCGAATCACGTCAAATCAACTTCGATTCTAACCAAATTCGGCAGACAAGTTATAAATATTATAGTGGACCTATACCAGACTCTAGAACTAAAATACGGACCCGGTGTCAATAAATCCAACATCAGAAAATTCTTAAAAATCATTAAGCTTTCAAACTTTTAATTTTTCATCAAAATTCCATATCTCGGGCTAGGGACCTCAGAATTCGATTCCGGGCATACGCCCAAGTCCCAAATCATGATACAGACCTGGAATTGTCAAAATACTTATCCAAATCCATTTGCTCAAAATGTTGACCAAAGTCAACTCAGTTGAGTTTTAAAGCTCTATTTCACCTTTTAATTCATTTTTCACATAAACACTTTCTGGAAAATTATACGTACTATGCACACAAGTCGAGAAGTGATAAATAGTGCTTTTCGAGGTCTTAGAACATAAAATTAATTATTAAATGTAAAGATGACATTTTGGGTCATCACAATCTTGCACAAGATTGTCCACTCTTTGTTGCACTTGTGGGCTTCTTGTTCTTCTCTTGTTTACCATCATATTGACTCCCTCCATAGCATTGACTTGCATCAGGTTTTGTACTTGTTGAAGTTGAGCCTTTTCCAACTAGTTCATGGTGGTTGTCAACTCGGCTATGGCTTGGCCATGGTTATGTAACTCTTTATGAAGAAGAATCACATTTGGATCACCTTGTGGAATATTGACTCTAGATTGCTATGCCGATGAAGTATCCACTATCTCATTTAAAATATCACACGCCTCCGCATAGGGCGTAGTTATGAAGTTCCCACCGGCAAGTTGGTTCACTACACATTGGTTGGTGGTATTGATCCCCGATAGAAAGTTTGTTGAATCATGTTCTCCGTCAACTCATTGTTGGGGAACTCTTTCACCATTTTTCTATACCTTTCCCATATCTCGTGCAGTGGTTCATTGGGCTCTTGCTTGAATGCTATAATTTCATCCTTAAGAATAGCCATGTGCCCGGGAGAGAAGTACTTTGAAATAAATTTCTCTGCTAGTTCATCCCAATTATGAATAGAATGATTTGGCAAATGTTCCAACCAATCTAAAGTTTTTCCCCATAGAGAGAAGGGAAAAAGCCTTAGCCTCAAAGCATCCTCGGAGACATTTGTTTGTTTGATCCCCCAACACGTATCTATGAACCCCTTCAAATGCTTATATGCATTTTGACCCGGTGCACCAGTGAAGAACCCTCATTGCTCGAGCAAAGTGAGCATCACGTTGGTTATTTAGAAGTTGCCCGCCCTAATATGGGGAGGGACTATAGCACTTGCATACCCTTCATTCGGAAACACCCGATGTAGAGCCGCTCATGGTGGAGGTGGGGGTGGAGCGGGTACATTGTCTTGAGGCAGTCGGCCTCGTCTATTGGCCTGAGGTTTAAGAGGGACCTCATCCATTTGATCATCCTTAACATCCACATCCCCCACGGCTATGTTTCCGAGATCGTTATTTGCCATGATTGTACCTATAACACTCACACGTTAGTAACAAGGAAGGAAAAGAAGATATCCCAAACACACACCTAACTATATAGCTAACACCATTTTTTAGCTCCCCGGCAACAGTGCCAAAAATTGATCTCGTCCAATTTCACTTCTCTCTTTGAGGTTATAAAAATGGTCGATGTAATAGTAATACCCAACAAGAGTCGGGGTCGAATTCTGCATGGAGCTATATGAATGGGCGTTAATAGTATATATCTTAGCGCGTGAGTTCGTATATATGAATTTGCATTTCCGCAATATTTGGTTTTGTTTGAAAATCTAAACTAAACTACGATTGCGATTCAAAGATTGAAACTAGGAAAATGTTTTTGTTGTTTTCCAAATGATATAAAAGGCCTAGGGCTATGACCTTCCCTTAGGTGTTTGCCTAATGGGTTATAAATTTTAAAGCTTATTTTATTGGTCGGGGTGTATTATAGCTATCAACATTCAAGTATCACTCAATACCTCTCGGTCAGAAAGTGATTTTTTTCCAATTTGGCTTTCTCAAGTCCAAATGGATATTGAATAAACTAGAAGAAACAGGAGAAGAAATGATAATTAAACCCATATAGATAATTAAAATGATGAAATCAATATTCAAAAAGCCCAAAATAACAAAAACTACTAAAAAGAATAAAAGAAACTGTCTACTATAGCAGCTAATTCAAAAGTTGACCTAAAAAGGTGAAACTCTTCAATTTATACAAAGCTGAAATTTTTGGACAAAAATGCCCTTTCGGAGGTTCTGCGGTCGCACAATTCCATGTGCGATCCGCACTTTGCTCCAGCTTGAAAAGGTTGGAAATCTGTGGCTTCATAATAATTAAGTGTGGCCGCACTAACCTCTTTCTGTGGTCCACAAAATAATGTCTGCGGCCGCACTTTGTTCTTCTGCGGTCCGCACATGGAATTGTGCGGCTGCGTAGCTCTTCTTCTGCGGCCGCACAATAATTGTGCGGTCTGCACTTGTGTTGGACTAGAGGTGCAGGTTCTCTGAACTTTTGCTCTGACCCAGCTTCTGCGGCCACATAATTCGTGTGCGGTCCGCATCTTGCAACATTCTCTGTTGGAATTGCTTCACGACCTGCGGCCGCAGATGATATTCTGCGGTCCGCACTTTGAGCTTTTGTGCCTGTTTTTGTCCTTAAGTTCAAATTACTCCTTCTTGAGTTGGATTTTATCTCGGGAGCTCATCTTCCAATATTCCTGCAATTAAGTACATTTCATTAGTTTTCAGGAACACAATTAAGTGCTTTTGGACTAAAACAAAAGCTAAAAGGCGCTAATAAGTATTCAAAATCCCCACTTATCAGGGGGATGATATGAGGATATAGCAACATCAACTGCCGCTCTGATCGGGATACGAAACCCAGAAGCATAGTTATATCATCGGGATCGAGGACTGCGCGGCCAGCCCCGTAGAAACAAGTTGTACAAGTTAGCCACAAGAAATGACAATTTCCTTTTAGCATAACGAATGCTTATGTACTTTTTGAAAATAGAAGGAATAAAGTAAAGTCCTTTTATTCCTATCTTATTTCTTGTTTGAATGATGAATTGATTCTGTCATTTGAAAGTTAAACAAATACTTCAAATGCTAGTGCCGTAATGAACATGAGACGTCCTCTTCAAGAGCACCATAAACATAAGAGGGCCCTCTCTTATGAAGACCCTCACGATAAAGGGTTGATTTCTAAAGAACTTATGCCCGAAATCCAAATGCTTTTGGGAGAAAATACACCCAAAGCCTTGCATAATCAGACGCAAATAGCAAACTTGCGTAAAACACTTAAACGATATAGGACGCAAAGATTAAACTTGCATAAATGTTCAAATAAAAGAACGCAGAAAGACTCATGTAGTACTTGAGCAAAATGTGTTTTTATTTACAATTAATGTTCCAAAATGGCACAAGTACAAAAGTTGGGAAAAGAAATGAATAGCTATGCTGCTGTATCTCCCGAACTCGGAGGAAGAGAAGTATCCACGCCCCTAGGAGACGTGGGTAGATCTGCCGTCGGCTAGATATCTTGATCTTCATCATTTTAACCTTGAACATCCTTCTGGTTCCTCTTCAGTTCAAGAGAATTTGGAACCGGAACCAGAAGAACTAGAAGCATCAGGCCTGGCCGAAAGACCCTTTTTAGCAGTTGACTCCAGCTCACGGGCTTTAGTGATTTCAGAATCAAAGTCAATGACACCCGCTTTAGCCTCTTCCAATGTTTTTCTCCTCATGCTGTACATAACATATATTTTTTCAAAAATGAGGGAAGCCGCTCGGCGCTTGAGTTCTTCTTTAAGTTGGTCAACCTCGGCAGAAAGATTTTCCCATGCAGATCTAACGGACCGGAGGCTAATATCGAGATCACGGACAGTAGAGCTGAAAAGTCTATTATGCTCAATGGTCCTCTTATACTTCTCCTCCAATTGGGCATATTTCACCCCAACAGCAACAAGCTCTTCAGTTTTGGTGTTCAAGGCCGCCTCCAAATTATTTAATCTTTCTGTGAAGGAAGCCTCGCGATCAGATGTATCAAGAATGACACTATGGGCTTCAGCCCATTTGGCCCTAGACTCTTCAAATTGAACCCTCAGCGGGGCGATCTCTTGGCTAAGGGTCTCTACTTCTTGCTTGCTTTGTTGCAAATGAGCCTCTAACACAACAGCCTCAGCAGCTTTGGCTTCCAATTCTAAGAGGCGAGCAACAGTTTGGTCCCGCTCGGCCAAAAGTTTATAACGCTCGGAGGTAAGTTACTCCTTATCTCGAATCAACCTTTGGAGACCCTCGGAAGCAAGGAAATTGGCATGCGTAACAAAAAAGGCAAACTCAAAATACTACTAAATCAAATATAGAAGAGATAACAAAGGAAATAAAGATTATATCGTTGCGGCGTTGTGCATAGAATTGTTCAACAAGCAGTCTCTCGATAGAGCTTGTACCTTTTCCCAATCATTTTCTGAAGCCAAAGGCTTCAGATAATTAGCAAGTTCCACAGGTTGGGACAGTAGATTGCATCCGGTAGAGACTGAGAGAGTAATGCTCCTCCTCCTTTGCAGATCTTTTGAGGGGGCGACGTAATTTTGCCCCAAGTTTCCATGAACTAGGGACTGGGGGAGAGGAACATCCTCTTCTCGGATAGATGCGGCCGGTGGAGATGATGTAGCAGTTGCTGGTGAAAGAGTCGATGAAAAAGGAGATGAAGCTGATGGCGTTGAAAGATGAGAAGTGGCTACGGTAAGAGCAGTGTTGGGTGTTGGTTGCTCGTCAATCAAAGACGGTAGGGACTCGATACTCAGCCTCACAGTACCGGGGGAACTGGCTGGGATCCGAAAACGGGTGTTGGCATTTTCCACCATCTCAAACTCCCCCTAGAGCACCGAGGCATCGTCTTTTGGTTGGTGTAACTAACTCAACATATTGAGCAATTTTGTTGAGCTGAGGAAGGTCATGGTCTTTTATATAGAGAAGCCCCCTCCTCATTGGCTTCCCCATCATCATCAATCATCACGGTGTCTATGGCCGGCCCGGGCGGGGAGCTCGTCACCACAACTTCCGGAGATGACTCGGGAATGACATTCTTCGCCCTCTTATTCTTTCCCCCGGCCGTGGAGGAACGTCTTCTTTTTGGTTGCTTGTTCTCCGGCCGGGGACTCCGGGAAGAAGAACTCATACCAAAAGCAGGCCCGGAGACGCCTGTCCGTGTAAAAGCCTCTGCAACAGCCTCGCCGCATCAGTAGGATTAGCCAAAACGTCCTCCTCGAGGATGACAACGGAGCCCTGGGGTAGACCTGAAGTCAACAGGAGAGAAGAGTCAAACAACTTCCTTATATGAAAAGGTAAGAACAAGATGAGTTCGACTTACCATGATTTTTGGCTTTCCACCCGTATTTTTGGGACAACTCTTTCCACGTGCAGGTTTTGGGCGTAGTAACGTCCAAAATGTTCTGGACCCATTGGTCCAAGACCTCAACCCACCGAGTCGCTGAAACATGTAAAGGAAGAAGAGTCAATAATAATGTGGAATGATCTTTAACGGAAGAAGAAACAAACGATGGACTTACGAGTGCGGTTCCATAATTCTGGGAAAGCCGGAGTCGTGGCCGGGATGATGTCACTGGTGGAAACTAAAATGAACCGTTACATCCACCCACGGTCATTGTTATCATCCATGTTGGATAACAGTGCATGGTGGCCACATTTGCTAAAATTTATTATTTCCCGGCAGAGGATTTTGGGGGGAACAGAGGTTCATCACTCGAGCTAAGGATAACTCTTCTCCCATCTCCTGGCACAAGCGTCGAAGACAAGTGATTGTCTTCCTTAAAGAAGGGCTTACCTGTGCCAAGCACACCTGATAGTGGAGGCATAACTCCACAATGATGGAGTCAAGCTCTCTGCTCAAAGAAAAAGCTCCCAAAGTGAAGGGATATATGTAAAAGTATGTAAAACCCTTCTTGGGGTAAAGTTATCTGCTCCGCCAGGTCGGGAGCAATAATATCCAAATCTTGCTAGTGGCAGTCTTCCTTCACAGTAGGGGTACTGGAAGGGCGGATAGGAGAAGGGTATATGCTAACAACTCACGTATGAGGGTGAGCAGAAGGGTATTTGTCTTCAAAATCTTTGGTGGTAATCAGATTCTTTGGGATGATGGTACTCACCGTAGGGGGAGAAGCATCATCAAATTTACCTTTAATTTTTTTTGAAGAACCACAGTTTCTTGAAGAAAAGGTCATTTTTTATCAGAAGGAGGGTTTTTCTCTCAAAGAAGGAAACTAAAGAAATATTAAAGTCGAAGTATGAGTTAAGTAAAGAAAGTCTAAGAAATATTTGAGTATTATTAAGTGTAAATAAAGGAGGTTGATGCGTATAAGTAAAGGTATATGCGGCTAAACTCGTGGTAATAATTACCTCGATAACCGGCAAAAGTGATACTAAATTATGGGATGACGCGTGTTCGGGGTATTAAATGCGGAGAGACGTGCGTCTAATCAACCGTCAGAAACTTTTTAGAGGGGGTTAGTAAATTTTCCGACAAAAAGAATATTTCTACCAACTTTCCGGTGACACAAAGTTATGCCATCGAAAAGTAGGAGAATTATCTGTATAGGGTAAAATATGTTATATTAAATGATCGCATGAGGAAGCGACACGTGGATCCGAAGACAGATGATAACTGAAACCAAAGGCAACGATCCCGTCTATTACCGGAGAGAATGATACTCATAAAGATGAAATAAATGCCTGCCACCTGGTAGCATTTAATGAAGAATATTCTACAATATTAAGTACATTGCCCGTTACAAGAATTATTGAATTCACTGCCCGGCGTTACACATTCTTCAGTGGCCCTCATAATTGACATTAAAGAAGGACTTGATCCTAGGACCTTGTTCCCTAGGTGCAACTATAAATAGTGAGCTCTATATCACTGTAAAGGACGCAAAATTTCTTGAAAACATATGCTACACTCTATTCAAAGTTTAATATAATTTTATCTTCTTATTTTTTGATATCATTGATGTTGTGCCCGGAAGCCTTGCTCCCATAACTCCTATTTCTGCTATTTCGTCTCCATCTCAAGGCTAAGTATTATACTTTTATCTAATTCATCTATTACTTCATGATCAAATTAATTCATTTGTCTAGTAACCATGTATAAATTCAAATATACCGTTTTACGGATAAACAATATCTTGGAATTTCAATTGTATAATTTGAAAATCTAAAATAATAACTAATTTTCAAATTATAGGGGGTGAAAAGTGGCTATTGGTGATTTTTATTCCGTTCTAGGACAACTCAGTTTTGTTGGGCCTATAGCTTGAAAAGGTAGCGAAGGAAAAGGAGATTTTCTAGGAAATAATTGATTGCATGTTATATTGATTCCCTTTTTAAATGTATAATATGCTTGAGAAAATACTTATTATTGATTTTATTATTTTATTATCTTCAACAAGCTTCTCCATGCACGAGTCTCATTCATTTTGATAGGCTAAATACGTTAAAATTCTATCTTGATGAAGGGTGGTAGTGAAATTTTAATCCATAATCGAGGCCTGCTCTAATAAATACTATTATGTTAACTGTTAAGTTGTGTGACTATACTTCATATAAGTTTAAATCGTTAGATAGAGTACAATTTTATTTACTTATGTGCTGCTTGCTATTTATAGAATTACACTGGATATGTTGTTATTGTATTTGCTGCTCTTGATCGAGCTAATTGGCTAAACAATCAAGATTTATATATGCATGGATGCACTATATATTATTATGCCAAAAATGTTGATTTTGACTATGATAACACAACAATGTAGGGGTATTCGTCGGTCGGTACGGTACGGTATTTAGACATTTCGTTTCGGTATTTTCGATATTCTGTTTAGTAAAATACTATACCAATACCGTACCTAATTAAATTCGGTATGGTTCGATTTTTCTCCTTTCGGTTTCGGTTTCGGTTTATTCGGTTCCGTAACTTCGGTTTATTCGGTTTGAATACTAACTAGTGCATAGAGTTATAGACGGTAATATTCTTAATTGATGAACTTAGAGAATAAAGGAAAGTAAAAATTTATATTTCTTATATTTATGTTATAATTAATAAAATATGTATTGTGTAATATAATATATATTTCGGTACGTTATCGATATTTTATTTTAAAATATCAAATACCATACCTAATACTATTATTTTTTAAACATAAACTAAATATCATATCGAATACTAAAATATCGAATATCAAATATCAAATACCAAAATTTTTGATTTCCATACGATAATTCGGTATTTACCAAATTATGCACGACCCTACGTCAATGCAATGATGGAGAACGTGAAAGAAATGGACAAGTGAGGAATGATTATATTTGAGATGTTGGCACATGGATTAGGCCTTGAAAATGACTTCTTCAGTAAAAACTTTGAAGAAAAGGAGGCTACATATTTTAGGATAAGCAGATATCCTCCTTGTCCTCTCCTAGAAAAGATAGGGGGTGTAAAATTTCCTTGCTATTCACAGTTTTAATGGGTCCCTCAGAAAAAAATATTTACACAAATATTTGACCGAATTTATTATTAACTTTTTCAATCAATATATATATTAATTATATACGATTATATACATATTATTCATGAATTATATATATTTTATACGTTCGTCGGTTACTTTTAATTTAAGCGATTAAGTAACATGGCTATTTAGATTAATTCTTCAAAAAACAAAATTCAGCTCTTAAATTATTTGCAATGGTAATATATATAATTGTATTTTTAACTTTATTTATTAAATCCCAAGTTTCAAGCTCAAATCTTCAATTACATGATATGCTCAAACAACCATGAAATACAAAGTACTATAAATTATCGACTTTCAATTTTTTTCTTAAGCATTGACTAAGTTGGATTATTTCATCTCAAAAATTAATTATTTTTTCAGTAAATTAATTATCTTAATCACTGTCTGCAGGGGCAGATTTAGAAGGGCGGAAGGGGGTTCACCCGAAACCCCTTCGTTGAAAAATTACACCGATATATAAACAAAATCTGTCTTGTGCCTGTATATATTATACTTTGAAACCATTTAACACATCCTAATTGAAAGCATAACTCAATGGTATTAGGGAGTGACTAGTTCAATACCTTCTGGTCACATTCTCTTTTAATTTTTTAATTTTTACTTTTTTGAACCCCTTAGTAAAAATTCTACTTCCGTCACTGACCGTCTGTGTTCAGCGTTGAAATTTTATATAAGCACTCTATAGTTGAAATTTTAGTTTTCTTTTTTTTTTCCCTTCATTTTCTTTATGTTTTTCGTTTTCAAGTTTTCATACCATAATGGGATCAATGAGCACCACAGAGACGATGTCCCTAAAGTTATTTTTGGAGACGATTTAAGGGCCAGTTGCTTGATCGTCTAAAGTAAAATATTTGTACTCCTTCAGTTTTAATTTATGTGTTTTAACTTCATTTTTAGTTCTAAAATTCTTATTTTACACTTAATGACATTCTCTCATAAGAATGCCATGAATATTAAAGACCACAAATTTAAAGAATAATTTTAGCGCATTATACGCATTTTTATTTTAAACACACAGATTCAAAAATCTATCTTACAATCTTAATATCCATTCAAATTAAGGCACATAAAATAATAGAGCACACTATTCAAATTAATACAAATAAAATAATCGAGCATAGTATATCAATGTATCCTTATCCTGTTATCCATATCAAGAAACTTAGGAAAAATACATAAGTAGTTATCTACACTTGTCCCGAAAACTTAATTATCTATTTCTGTTATATTAAAAGCAAAAAATCTCGTAGTGAAATATCATTCGCCTTTTTAAATTATTAAAAATAGATTTTACATTGATCAAAATTGTAAGTTAATTATTTTTCTAATATTTAGGAATTAGAAGTCAACTTAAATTTTTTTAATTGTTAAATCTTCCTTTATTTAAACTATATAGGAAATCCTAATATGTAGGATTACTAATCCCACTCCAATTAAAGTTTTCAAATGTATGTATTTGGTTACGTTATCACTCGATGTAGTCTCGATTTTGACATTTCACTTGAACATATTCGATTGATTTAAATTTTTACACTCTAATAAATTGACTAAAGAAATAATTAAATTTTAGAATGTATTATAATAAAATGTTGATAGATTATTATACCTTTCAAAAATAAATTGTATATAAAGAAAATCGTAAAACATAATAATTATATTGGATGAAAATATAGTTATAATTAAACATTATTATAGTTACCATTAAAAATAAAAATTTTAAAATTAGCTAATATTAAAAATTTGAATCAACAAAAAATATTTTCCTTAATATTGAGAACAATAATTAAGTCTTTGAATCAACTAATTACTTTCCTAAGATATTCTCACAAAGTCCTTAGAAATTAGAAACGCATATGCACATGTGTAAAGGGCTAGATTTCGAGCTAGCTAAATAGGAATAATATTAATTATTTTCAGGAACTTATAGCTAAAGATTTCTTCTCCTCTTTGTCATCTGCCCGAGCGACTTAATTCCAAGCATTATTATATAATTCATAACATGTCATTATACCTTCGTAGTCTGTAGAATTACCTGGCATGCAAAAAGTGTAATTTTAACATCGTTAGAGCGTTTTAAAGTATTTAAAACTAACCGAAATTTTCAGAAATACTACGGTTGGTAAGGAAAATATTTTTTAGTTTCCATATTTGGTTCATCAAAATATTTTGGAAAAAGGAAACATGATCCTTAAAAATCAAAAAATGGCTTTCTTGATGAAAGTAGGGAAATCAAATTAAATTTCATAAATAGTATTTTTTTTTTTTGGAATACTGATTGTCTTCTTCCTATCACCAATATTCTAATCCCATTACTAGGGGTGTCAATGGATATTTAAAAATTGACCAAATCGACCGAACCGTACCGTACCGAATCAATTTTTAGGTTTCTTTTAATAAAACCGTAGGTTTTTATATAAACCTATAATCGTACCAATAATTAGGGCAGATTTTTATTTTACGAAAATAAATCGAAAAAATACCGAACCGTACCGAATAAATTTACATGTTAACAATATATTTATATATTAAATTTAAAAATAATAGTGCATTAAACTTTTTCTAACAGTTACAAGCCAAAAAGTACTTAAACTCAAAATCTTAATTCTCAACCTATTATGCTACTCCAGTTGAAACTAAATTATTTTTAGCATATTCACTAGCAAGACACAAGGTATTCTAGCATTTATGAATAGCAAATTATAATGTATTGAATATGTTTCCTTTTGTCATGACCCAAAATCAACCGTCGTGCTGGCGCCTATCGTGGAACTAGGCCAGTCTCGACTCAACAACCCAACACCAACAACAATAAGCTTGAAAACGTTAACGAAAGCATTTAACATTAAAGAAAAACTGTTTAAAACATATAAAAATCCCAAACTGATACAATCTAGTCCAAAACTAGGGTGTCACTGAGTACATGAGCGTCTAGATCAGAAATACAGTCTACTACAGTGACTAGAGATATAAATTGAAAGTATGACAAAGATAAAGAAGGGGAGTCAAGGCCCGCAAATGCCGTGAAACTACCTTGATAGTCTCCAAAACTCTAGGATCCTCAATCAACAACCGCCGCTACAACCGATATCGCCTGGATCTGCACACGAGGTGCATGGAGTAACGTGAGTACAGCAACTCAGTAAATAACAAGGCCAAACTTTGGACAGAAAGGTAGTGATGAACTAACTGGTACAGATAAAATATAGATAACTGAACAAAAACGTAGGCATGCTTTCAAATTAAATAGGCAACTCAAATAGTAAAGTGAAGCAGATCTGAACAGTGTAAAGAATATAACTCTGCTATCTCTACATGCCAATGCACATGCTGTATGTGATGCACCATGCTGTCAGCCTCATGTGCTCACACTCTCGAATGCTCAACCACTCGGTATTGTATATGGCCCATACGGCCCAGGGAAGATCCATCCCAGAACATATAACTGACTATAAATCACCCAGTACCGAGAAAGGCCAATCCAATCCTGTGGAGAAGATCCATCTCTAGGTATCAAGTACTTCGGACAAGATCCATGTCCAGGGAAGATCCATTCCTCAGTAATATCAACCGCGCTCACTTGGGGTGTATTACCGACTCCGGAGGGGCTCCTACAGCCCAAGCGCTATCATAATCATCAATATAACCACTGCAACGTGTAGCCCGATCCCATAACTGTCACTCATAACCAGGCACTCGGCCTCACTCAGTCATCAACCTCTTCAGCCTCACCACGGGACCACAATGTCATGAAAACCACCCAGAACAATAATATGATGAATCAATAAATAAATGAGACCGAGGTATGATATAAAAATGTAAGATCATGACTGAGTATGGAATAGTAAATGAAACTAGTGAGATGACAGCAAGAAACGACCGCTAAGGGTCCAAACAATACCGGCACAAAGCTTAAACAGGATAGAGTCACTAAACAATGCCATGGAATCACCTAGGTCACAATTCTCACGGTGCACGCCCGCACGCCTGTCACTTGGCATGTGCGTCACCTCAATACTAATCACATAGCATATAATTTAGGGTTTCGAACCCTCAGAACCAAGTTTGAAAGCGTTACTTACCTCAAATCAAGCAAAGTCCTACTCTAGTATGCCCTTGCCTCTCAATTCGGCCTCCAAACGTCCCGAATCTTGCCACAAGTAATACAATACGATCAATATGGGCTAAAGGAATCGATTCCACAAGAAAAATACCAAATTATAGCCAAAATCTGAAATCGACTCAAACCCGCCCCCCGTGCCCACGTCTCGAAATCCAACAAAAGTCACAAAACCCGAAAGCCCATTCACTCATAAGTCTAACCATATGAAATTCATCAAAACCGACATCATTTGGTCCTCCAAATCCTCAAATTACACTCTCCAAAATCCCAAGCCCTAACCCCTTATTTCACTTCAAAATCCTACTAATTAAATGATGAACAAAGCCACAGATTCACGAAATTTATACCATTTTGGGTTAGAATCACTTACCCCAACATTGCTCCTTGAAAACCTTCAAAAAATTGCCTCTCTCCCGAGCTTCTCAGGTCCAAAATTTAAAATGAAAGACAAACCTCGACCTGGAGCTTTTCTGCCCAGCAATATCGCACCTGCGGCCCCTTTTTCCGCTTCTGCGATGCCACACCTGCGGAATTTCCATCGCAGATGCGAAACTCACTCAAGATCCCAGGTTCCGCATCTGCGGCCAACCTTTCGCTCCTGCGCATAATTCTCTGCATCAGCGAAACCAGCCTTTTTCCTCCATTCCGCATCTGCACCCAGGTATCGCACCTGCGGGCTTGCAGATGCGATAGCTTTCTCGCACATGTGCTTCCACCCCACCTTAGCCTTTCCCGCACCTGCGACTTCTCCAAGCGCTTCTGCACCCTCGCACATGCGGCTCCCCCTCCGCAGGTGCGGAAATACCAGTAGCAGCAGCTTCAACTGCATTTTTCCAACTTCAAACAATCCGTTAACCACCCGGAATCACCCCGAGCCCCTCGGGACCTCAACCAACCATACCAACAAGTCATATATCAACATACAAACTTAGTCGAGCCTTTGAATCACTCAAAACAACATCAAAACACCAAATTACCCTCGGATTCAAGCCTAAGAACTTCTAAACTTCCAAATTTCACAAACGACGTCGAAACCTACCAAATCACGTCCGAATAACCTCAAATTTTACACACACGTCACAAATGACTCCATGAACCTACTCCAACTTTTGGAAATCCATTCCGACCACGATATCAAATTTTCCACTACCGACCAAAATCGCCAAATTTCCAATTTTTGCCAATTCAAGCCTAATTCTACTACGGACCTCCAAATCGCATTCTGGACGCGCTCCTATGTCCAAAATCACCTAACGGAGCTAACGGAACCATAAAAATTCCAATCCAAGATCGTTTACACATAAGTCAATATCCAGTTGACTTTTCCAACTTAAGCTTCTACTTAAGAGACTAATGTCTCAATTTACTCCAAAACCACTCCGGACCCGAACCAACTAACCCGATATAACATAATATAGATGAAAAGCACAAAAGGAAGCAGAAATGGGGAAAACGGGGCTATAACTCTTGAAATGACCGTCCGGGTCGTTACACCTCCCCCTTTTAAACAAGCGTTCGTCCTCGAACGTGCCAAGAGTTGTTTTTAAGCCACCAAATTACTATTTCATCTAACCACGCACGTACCTGGGGGTGATCCCAAGTCACCTTATCCCATATAGGTCTAATAATACCACATACTAAAATTTCTTAATTCTACCTAGCCCACAAGACTTAGAATCCAATTTCCAATATCCGAGATTTCATATAAGGTCGGAATCCCGCAACCTACACACTATATAAGTTTGAACAAGCTGTACCAAAAGCCGTAACCATAACTCAAATTCTCAAAACTTCAAATACCACATAGCTCAAATGCTCGAAGCAATGATTTCTAATCACTGTAGCTGCTCGAAACAACCCCATGCCGGTAATAAACTTCATATCAAACAAGACTCCATTCTAAAATATTTGTACACCACCGATGATGAAAGAATCGCGCAGAGACTCGTAACTATTCACCAGATCTACCAGTCGTGGAGCTCCCTCCCCTTCGACAAGAACCATAGCAAATTCCTAAGCCGACTTTCGATATTATCCTTCCAAATATGCCACAATCAAATCTGATAGCACCCTTCCTAGATCCGACTACTTCATCTTATCAAATACCAGCTACTCTACTGCCATGCCACACCAATACTATCTAAAGCCACAACCCGTGTAATCCGCGCACTAATAAAGCGACCCTCCAAATGTGCTCAATCACGAAAATGACTCAAACAAGAGAATCGTCCCGTAAGCCCGACGGGTACCACCCCAACGAAATGCTAAGAACCCATCACACACTGTAGAACCATAACACACGAATCTAACACAAGGATCATATCTTAACATAACTCTGTCGCAATATGCGGCCCATCCAAACAGCAATCCGCATGAAATACCTCAGCCACCATGCTCAAAATCAATAACCACGCACAGTCTGGCACCAAGTACTTGAAGTGCATTACCATAACCATGGAGAAGCTAATGACACAATGCCACACAAACTCGAAAGAACATAACCAATGTGCAACCACTCATGCATCACCCAAACACCCATCTCGCGCAAATTTCCGCTACAAGGCCCCAATAGAACTGCACCAGGGGTGCATATAACCAACGAATCACAACCCCTCATAGCATAGAAGAGTAACTCACTGAACATATCAAAACACGAATAAGCTCAACAGTAATCAAATGACACATCCCTCGACAATAGCAGTGTGGAGCCAACAAGTCCGACTCGGTGTAGAATATACATCCTAATTGGGCCTACCAATGGGCCCCCAAATCAACTCCGGGCACCCCCATATGGATAAATAACCCTCTGAAAGCCTGCAATGACTGAATCATAACACATACTATCGTCTAGCTAGCTTCGGCCATGACTTTACAGTCCACAACCCTGGAAACAACCTGCTCTTGAGAACTCCAGTCTCCAAATCTATATAACACACGAATCCCATATCTGATCCCAACTCCACTGCCAGAATGTCTAACATATCTCTCATTCATGATCATCCACGAAGAATACTCCTAAAATTCTTCCGTTCCACATAGCAAAAGCGAATATCAGCAGTCGATCAACCAGAAGAGTATCGCAATACCAATGAACATTCGTAAATCAAAACACAATGCCCCTTTCAACTGCGCACCCCTCTCAGGAATTACCGAGAAACTATAACCTTTATCTAAGTATACAACACTGACCATTCTGTCTAGAATTCATGAACTTCCCTTCAAGAATGCACCGCCACCTTGTACATGTAAATCTTAATCCTGCACAACACACCACATCTATCATGCCATCACCATAATGATCTAGCCTACTACCTAATTGTCCTATTTACTTCGAGTTTCTTCTGAATTAACCTCAATTTGATACTTCTCCTTGTCAGAACTCCACAATCCTTATCCAAAGCTCTCTACAAGACACCCTAACATAACACCACACCACCATAAGACTCGTAAGCCATTGTACTCTCCTCATGTACCTCCATAAATACCGCAACTATAACGCTCACTCTAAAAATACCTTATGTGAACTTTAAAATTCTTCTTCTTACCTTTCTTATACTAAAATATAGAATCCATAATCATACAAAATTACCGTAAATCTCAGCACCTCATTAGCACAACAACGCTCGAAGGGGTAACCTTGTCTTAACACCACCGATCAAATTCACACTCCGTGCGCACTGCATCCTTCAATATAACAATTTAATTATTTCATAATTTTTTTTCAGAAAGTGCAATATAACCCGCATTCAAGAAATCTTCTTACTCAAGTCATCCCCGATATCAACCTCTGCAAGTCATGACCAATCAACAAGTATGCCTCAGCCTAAAAACTAATGCCGTACAAAATCGTGCAATCAAATCATAGATAGCAGTCTCCCCCACTTGGCTCAAAGACATATAACAAAACCTCTTATAACTCACCATACCCAAGATAACATCTAAATTGACCATACTAAGCAATAAAAGATCTACTCTAGTCTCCAGACTCCCAATAGTCACCACACATGACCGGTACACACGATCCTCAATGACAGTATCGCCGCCGGCGTAGACATATGAACAGGTGAACTGGAGACTCACGGGGCATATTCAGATAACGAGCAAAATACGAGGACACACATGAATAAGTGGGACCAAGGTTATATAATACAGAGGCATCTCTATGGCAAACTAAGACAATACCTATAATCACAGCATCCGATGCAATGGCATCTGGCCTGGTAGGGAGTGCGTAGAAGCGGACCTGACTGCCACTTGATCGGCCTCCCCCTCTAGGGCGACCCCTAGCTGGCTGAGCCCCACCCCGATCTGGCTGGGCGAGTGGTGAAGTAACTGGTGCCGAAGTCAAAGGCTAACTCCTCTGCTGAGATGAACCTCCCGAAAGGCAGGGACAATGCCTCTTGATATGACCCAACTCTCCGCACTCAAAGCAACCTCTCTCTAAAAATGGCGGTGGGGACTGAAGGGAACCCCGAGCATGGGCATAACCGCTAGAAGGTCCTGATACAGATGAACCCTGAGCCTATGGTACATGAGACGAACTCTGAGCTGGTAGCGCACCGAATGATGTCTGGCCCTGCTGATAACCATGGAGGCCATGACCAGATGATGCACCCTGGTGCACTGGGCGAGCCATCTGAGCATGCCTGAAAGGACGACCTCTATCGTGCTGTAACTAGCCCCCAAAAGGAGCACCACTAAATCCTCCCTGTCCACGAGGCCTCTTGGCCTCCCTCTCAACCCTCTCCTTACTGCGAACCATCTCAATCTGACGAGCGATGTCGACAACCTCATCAAAAGTAGCACCATACACTCTCTCTCTGGTCATAAGCAATCGCAGTTGATAAGTGAGACTATCTACAAATCTCATGATCCTCTCCTTGTCTGCGGGAACCAACTAGATAGCATGACGGGCCAACTCCGAGAATCGCATCTCATACTGCGTCACAAACATATCACCCTGACGAAGCTGCTCGAACTACCTGCGCAGCTCCTATATGCGGGACTGAGGCACGAACTTCTCCAAAAAGACCATGGACAACTGCTGCCAAGTAAGGGGTGCTGTGCCAATAGGCCTACGCCTCTCGTAAGTCTCCCACCATCTGAGTGCAGCCCCAGAAATCTAAAAGGTAGTGAATGAGACCCCACAAGTCTCCATAATACCAGTTATACGGAGTATCCTCTGACACTTGTCCAAGAAGTCCTAGGCATCCGCTCTCTCTGTGCCACTGAAAGGTGGAGGCTGGAGTCTCCCAAACATCTCCAATCTATGCTGATCATCCTCATGCATAGCAGGAACCACATAATCCTGGGCAGCTGCAACCGGCTGGGCTGGTGGTACCGGTGGTGTCTGGAATCCCTGTACCACCTGCTCTGGTGTGCGGGCAGCGGGAGTCTGAGCACCTCCCCCAGCCTGAAAAGTGGTTGTTGTGACCGGAACAGAGACCGCCTGAGCAAGACTGGTACATGCGGTCAGAATCTTAGCTAAGGCCTCCTGAAGGCCTGGAATCACAATAGGCACAGGTGGTGCCTGAGCTGGTGCATCAACAACTGGAATTTGGTCCTTATCTGGGGAAACTAGTGGATCTGCAGGTACTTCCCCAGCTGCTGTGCGGGCTACACCTCTGCCCCTACCACGGCCTCGACCGTGCCCTTGGCCTATCGCGGCCCTGGCTGGTGGTACTAGTGGCTGTCCATCCTGCCTGGTAGTACGAGTCCTCACCATCTGTGAGAGAATGAAACAACAGACGTTTGGTTAATAGAATCAACAGATTCGCACGATGAGAGTTCAAGAATGTGGAGTTTTCCTAAGGGTTCTGTAGCCTCTCGAAGATAAGTATTGACGTCTCCGTACCGATCCGCAAGACTCTACTAAACCCGCTCATAACTCGTAAGACATATGTAACCTATGATCTGATACCAACTTATCACGACCCAAAATCAACCGTCGTGATGGCGCCTATCGTGGAACTAGGCCAGCCTCGACTCAACAACCCAACACCAACAACAATAAGTTTGAAAATGTTAACGGAAGAATTTAACATTAAAGAAAAACTGTTTAAAACATATGAAAATCCCAAAGTGATACAATCCAGTCCAAAACTAGGGTGTCACTGAGTACATGAGCGTCTAGATCAGAAATACAATTTACTACAGTGTCTAGAGATATAAACTGAAAGTACGACAAAGATAAATAAGGAGTGTCAAGGCCCGCGAACGCTGTGCAGGTACCTTGATAGTCTCTACAACTCTAGGATCCTCAATCAGCAACTGCCGCTACGACCGGTATCGCCTGGATATGTACACGAGGTGCAGGGAGTAACGTGAGTGCAATAACTCAGTAAATAACAAGTCCAAACTTTGGACAGAAAGGTAGTGACGAACTAACCGGTATAGATAAAATAGAGATAACAGAATAGAAACGTAGGCATGGTTTCAAATTAAATAGGCAACTCAAACAGTAAAGTGAAGCAGATCCGAACAGTGTAAAGACTATAACTCTGCTATCTCTACATGCCAATGCATATGCTGTATGTGATGCACCATGCTGTCAGCCTCATGTGCTCGCACTCTCAAATGCTCAACCACTCGGTACTGTATATGGCCCATACGGCCCAGGGAAGATCCATCCCAGAACATATAACTGACTATAAGTCATCCAGTACCGAGCAAGGCCAATCCAGCACTGTGGAGAAGATCCATCTCCAGCTATCAAGTACTTCTGACAAGATCCATGTCCAGGGAAGATACATTCCTCAATAATATCAACCGCGCTCACTGGGGTGTGTTACAGACTCCGGAGGGGCTCCTACAGCTCAAGCGCTATCATAATCATCAATATAACCACTGCGGCGTGTAGCCAGATCCCATAACCATCACTCGTAACTAGGCACTCGGCCTCACTCAGTCATCAACCTCTCCAGTCTCACCACGGGCCCACAATGTCATGAAAACCACCCGAAACAATAATATGATGAATCCATAAATAAATGAGACCGACGTATGATATAAAAATGTATGATCATGACTGAGTATGAAATAATAATTAAACCAGTAAGATGACAGCAAGAAACGACCGCTAAGGGTCCAAACAATACCGGCACAAAGCTTAAACATGATATCTAGCATGATTTACAGCTCAACTACTTTATCACGTGATGAAAACATGGATGTCAACAGGATAGAGTCATAAACGGTGCCATGGAATCACCCAGGTCACAATTCTCACGGTGCACGCCCGCACGCCCGTCACTTGGCATGTGCGTCACCTCAATACTAATCACATAGCATATAATTTGGGGTTTCGAACGCTCAGAACCAAGTTTGAAAGCGTTACTTACCTCAAATCAAGCAAAGTCCTACTCTAGAATGCCCTTGCCTCTCAATTCGGCCTCCGAACGTCCTGAATCTAGCCACAAGTAATACAATACGATCAATATGTGCTAAAGGAATCGATTCCGCAAGAAAAATACCAAATTATAGCCAAAATCTGAAATCGACTCAAACCCAGCCCCCATGCCCACGTCTCGAAATTCGACAAAAATCACAAAACCCGAAAGCCCGTTCACTCACAAGTCTAACCATACGAAATTCATCAAAATCCGACATTATTTGGTCCTTCTAATCCTCAAATTAAACTCTCCAAAATCCAAAGCCCTAACCCTTTATTTCACTTCAAAATCCTACTAATTAAATGATGAACAAAGCCATAGATTCACAAAATTTATACTATTATGGGTTAGAATCACTTACCCCAATGTTGCTCCTTGAAAACCTTCAAAAAGTCGCCTCTCTCCCGAGCTTCTCAAGTCCAAAATTGAAAATGAAAGACAAAAACCTCTAGCTAGAGCTTTTCTGCCCAGCAATATCGCACATGCGGCCCTTTTTTCGGCTTCTGAGATGCCGCACCTGCGGAATTTCCATCGCAGGTGCGGAACTCACTAAAGATCCCAGGTTCCACATCTGCAGCCAACCTTTTGCACCTACGCACAATTCTCCGCATCTTCGAAGCCAGTCTTTTTCCTCCCTTCCGCATCTGCGCCCCTGGTCTCGCACATGCGGGCTCACAGATGTGGTAGCTTTCTCGCACTTGCGCTTCCAGCCCAACTTAGCCTTTCCCGCACTTGCGACTTCTCCAAGCGATTCTGCACCCTCGCACCTGCGGCTCCCCCTCCGCAGGTGCGGAAATACCATTAGCAGCATCTTCAGCTGCATTTTTCCAACTTCAAACAATTCGTTAATCACCCGGAATCACCCCGAGCCCCTCGGGACCTCAACTAACCATACCAAAAAGTCATATATCAATATACAAACTTAGTCGAGCCTTCGAACCACTCAAAACAATATCAAAACACCAAATTACCTTCCAATTCCACAAACAATGCCGAAACCTACCAAACCATGTCCGAATAATCTTAAATTTTACACACACATCACAAATGACACCACGAACTTACTCTAACTTTCGGAAATCCATTCCGACCCCGATATCAAATTTTTCACTGCCGACCAAAATCGCCAAATTTTCAACTTTCGCCAATTCAAGCCTAATTCTACTACGGACCTCCAAATTGCATTCCGAACGCGCTCCTATGTCCAAAATCACCTAATGGAACCATAAAAATTCCAATCCGAGATCGTTTACACATAAGTCAACATCCGGTTGACTTTTACAACTTAAGCTTCTACTTAAGAGACTAAGTGTCTCAATTTATTCCGAAACCACTCCAGACCCAAACCAATTAACCCGGTATAACATAATATAGCTGAAAAGTACAAAAGAGAGCAGAAATGGGAAAAACAGGGCTATAACTCTCGAAACGACCGGCCGGGTCGTTACACCTTTCCTATCATTTGGATTCATCTTTTTAAATATTTAATCTTCTATAGATTTTATTCTTTGGTCCCAACTTGGTTAATATCTTTCTACTCGTGTGATTTACATTTTCGGTGTCTTTGCTTAGTTTCTTTTACACTGTTTTCATGTTTTCTTATTGCATAACCATTTAAATAATAAAAATATCTAGAGAGATTTGCTAAGCCCTATAAAAGTACGTATGTTATTGCATTCTACTTTTACTAGTAGCTTTTATATTACATTTAAAAAAAATACCAAAAATTAATCAAACCGCACCGATACCGAAGAGAAACCGACATGATTGGGACAATTTTCAAAAGTCTAATTTTGGATATACATCATAGAATAATCGAAACATTGGTATGATACAAATTTTATAAAATAACCGGCCGAACTGAACCATTAACACCCCTACCCACTACCCCGCGCACTGCGTCACCCCAGCCCCACCCCAAAGGAAATCTTATCTACAAAGGAAACTTTTCGCTAAAGAACAATAATAGGAGTATTGAAAAAGAAAGCCTGAATTGGAAAATGAATGGTTTACGTTTTACCATATATTTACATTTACAATAATAGGAAAAGATCACGTCCTACACTATTCTTGCGATACTCTTTTTTAATGAAAAGGAATGATTTGATCAATTAGTTTCATATGTTGGTATATATATGAGTTTTTCTTTTCTTAAAAGATATCTTTTATGCTAGATTACGTCCAGAAATTTGAGCTTATGTACATATTGCTTCCTCTGACAATATGTTTCTTTAATCTGTTTAAAAAAGAATGATAACTTTTTAAATTTAGTAGCGATTTAATTTTACCCTTAATGAGACCCGATTTGTCATTTTAAGAATTTACGCCCCGTTCAGTGACTTAAGGTTTCGAGCAGCCTCGCAATATGTATTATGACCCGCGTGTGTGGTCGAGTTTGATTTACGGATGATTCGGAGTGATTTGGGACACTTAGTCCCTAAGACGGAAGCATACGTCTTAGAATTTTGACCGTAGTCGGAACTGTATGCAGACGACTCTGGAATAGAGTTTCGATTGTTCTGTTAGCTCCGTTGGGTGATTTTGGACTTAGGAGCATGTCCAGAGTGTGAATCTGAGGTCTGTAGCCAATTTAGGCTTGAAATGGCGAAAGTTAAATTTTTGGAGAATTGGACTGGAAGTGGACTTTTTAATATCGGGGTCGGAATGCGATTGCGAGAGTTAAAACAGCTCCGTTATATTATTTGGGACTTGCCTGCAAAATTTGACGTCATTCCGGGTTGGTATGATAGGTTTCGGCACGATTTTTAGAAGTTGGAAGTTTTTGAAGTTCATAAGTTCGATTTATGGTGCGATTTATATTTTCGGCATAATTTGATGTGATTTGAAACCTCGAGCGAGTCCGTGATATGTTATGGGACTGGTTGGTATGATTGGACGGAGTCTCAAGGGGCTCGGGTGTGTTTCGGTGTGGTTTCGGACCAAATTAGAGCTGTTTTGACTGCTGTTGCTGAAGTCTGGTTTCCTTCTTCGCGAACGCGAAGAGGAATTTGAGGGCTGATGATTTGTCCTTCGCGAATGCGAAGAAGGAGCAGGGCAAGCCTTCGCGAATGTGGCCCAAGCAACGCGAATGCGAAGAAGAAAGGAAGATATGGGCCTGGGATCGTTTGGCCTTCGCGAACGTGAAGCGTGGAACGCGAAGGAGTTGGTCAGCTGGTCATCGCAAAGCGACGAGGGGTTCGCGAATGCGAAGAGAAAATGATGGGGCAAAAACAATTGGCCTTTGCGAACATGACGAGGAGGTTGTAAACGCGATGAAGGATCTGAGGCAGTTGGGTTTTGGCCTTCGCGAACGCGAGCCAATGGTCACGAATGCTAAGAAGGCCTATCTGGGCAGAATTAAAAGTCCCAAAAACCGAGGTTTGAGTTCATAACTGAAAATCAAAGTTGGAGCTCGGTAAAAGACGATTTTTGGAGAGATTCTTGCGTGGGTGTTTGGGGTAAGTGATTTTTATCCAGTTTTGATTAATTTCCATGATTATGTCTTTGAATCCATCGTTTAATTCGGATTTAATGGAGGAAAAATCAAGATTTTTGTAAAATCTTCCAAAAATAAAAATTTAAGATTTGGAAGTCGAGTTGTTATTGGAATTCGATAAAATTGGTATGGTTGAACTCGTATCGGAATGGGTGTTCGGATTTCATGAAAATTATATCGGGTTCCGAGAGGCGAGTCCCGCGTTGACTTTTGTTGACTTTTTGGAATAAATTTTTAAGTCGACGTATTATTATTCGGAATTATTTCCGATGAGTTTTAATGAAGTTATACAATTAATTTGGATAGATTTGAGCTGTCACTAGGCCAATTCAAGCAAGAAGACAATTTTGGAACATCGGCATAACTTCAAAGAGGTAAGTGTTTTGCTTAACCTCGAGTGGGGGAAATTCTCCTTAGGCATTGAGTCTTATGAGCAACTTGGGTAATTGAAAACCATGTACGCGAGGTGACGAGTACGTACTTGGTTTATATGTGCAAATTTTATTGAGTTAAAAGTCTTGAGCATATTGTGGAGTAAATTGGATAACTGTTGGCATGTATTTAATCATCTACTTGTCGTGCCTAAACCCTTGTTGTTGACTCTATTGTTATATGACAATGTGATGTGATTGTTATTTGATTATTTATGAAATTTCGTGAATTTGCTAGTTTGATAATTATTGTAATTTAATTTTATTTTGGATTTTTCCCTCTGCAAATAATTAATTAAACGAGCTTAAAAAGAGGTGTTTATATAATTATTAAAAATTTAATCTTTTATGAAGACTTTGCTTTATGTTGAGTAATTTCTATCTCTATTGATTGTTTATGGGTGTTGTACACATTGTGTGGTGCATTTGACTATTTGCTGTGAAACAAATTGACTTGGTTGTAGATTTGAAATTTGGTTGTGGTCATTGGGCAAATTATGATATGAATTGATTTTTGTTATGTTGTTGTGATAATTTTCCATGTAAAATGCTATGTTGTGTGAGTTATTATTTTGGGGAGATAAGGGTGGCATTTCACCGTTGATATTATGTGGTTATAAGGGTAGCATTTCACTATTGTATTTATTGGCTATTGATATTGTCTGGGCGGAGTGATAAGGGTGGCTAAAGGAGCGATAAGGGTGGCAATAGGAGCGATAAGGGTGGCTATTGATATTGTCTGGGCGGAGCGATAAGGGTGGCTATAGGAGCGATAAGGGTGGCAATAGGAGCGATAAGGGTGGCTATTGTCAGGGACGATATGTGATGATGTGAGGTTGTGGTGTTGACAATTTTCATGTGATATTGTGGTTTTTCTTGTGTTTATTTTTTTATACCTTGTATAACTTGTCTTGTTGTTAGTAAATTGATAATAATCTGATTTATGTTGAAATTGGAAGCCTGTGACTATTGCCAGGCTGTTTATAAAATGAAATATGGACACGAGGTGCCGTGAATTGTGATATGAAATGGGGATATTGGCATGTGAATTATCCATACAGTTGTGATATAAAATGTGGGCACGAGGTGCTGTGATGAAATGATAATGATATTAGGCACGTGAATTGTCCGTGCAGTTGTGATATGAAATGAGGGCACGAGGTGCCGGGCAAATATGATGATTTAATTATGGGCACGAGGTGCCGTGGAAATATGAAAATGGGGTGAGACCCGTATTTTGATGATTTTGAAATGAGGTGTCACATGGTGACTTTTTAATTGAAAGAATTATATTCAAAATATTTACTTGGAAGGATTTTTACTTAGAAAATATTATATAAAAGAATTATATTTTGAAAGATATTTATTTGAGGAAATTATATTTGAAAAGATTTATTGAAAGAATTATATCTGAAAAATAATTATTTGACAAAATTATATTTGAAAGAAAGTTATCTAGAAGAACTATGTGAAAGACATTTATTTGAAGGGCTTGATTTAATTGGGTGTAATTGTGTTTATTAATTGTTGAGTGATATTAATGGTGTTCTTGTTGTCTGTTGTACATATCACTGGTTGTTTTATCCTGCCTTTATTATTATTTATTTCCTATTATTTTATATATTATATTGCACAGGTTATTAGACTAGTGAGTGTCTTGACTGTACCTCATCTCTACTCCATTGAGGTTAGTCTTGATACTTACTGGGCACCGCTGTGGTGTGCACACTCTACACTTCTGTACATTTTTGTGCAGAGCCAAGTATTGAAGATATCAGACTTGAGCAGAGTTAAAGCGCGATCATAAGGATTCAAGGTAGAGCTGCTTGGTCGTCGCAGCCCTTGGAGTCTTTTCATTTCATTATACTATTAATTTGTAATCAAACAGTATTGTATATTCGGTCCTCGTGATCATTCCATGTATTCAGTTAGAGTTCGTGACTCAGTACTACCCGTCTTGGGAGGTTGTGTATTGTAATTATTTCCACTGTTAAATTGTAATTCAAAAAAAAAAATAGCTTCAATATGTAATAGAAATCGGCTTACCTAGTCTTAGAGACTATGTTCCATCATGACGCCTGTGGTGGGATTTTGGGTCGTGATAAGTTGGTATCAGAGCTCTAGGTTCATAGGTTCTATGAGTCACGAACGAGTCTAGTAGAGTCTTGCGGATCGGTACAGAGACGTCTGTACTTATCTTCGAGAGGCTACAGAACTGTTAGAAAATTTCCATTTCTTTCATTCTTGTCGTGCGAAATTTGTTGAATTTGGAAATTGGACCTTTTTATTTCCATTCTCTCACAGATGGTGAGGACGCGTGCTACTGAGTTAGCTGAGCAGGCATCCGCACATACTGCTAGGACTGCAAGAGGCCGAGGCCGAGGCCGAGGTAGAGGCCGAGGTAGAGGTCGAGGAAGGGCACGTGCTGCGACTAGAGCACCTGTCAGAACAACAGTTGATGAGCCACTAGCGGCTCCAGTTGGGGGACAGGTACCAGAAGCACCTGTTGTTACCCCTGGACTTCAGAAGACTTTGGAACAGTTCCTGAGTATGTTTGGTACATTAACTTAGGCGGGATTGATCTTTGTTACACCAAACATTCCGCAGATTGGGGGAGTAGCTCAGACTCCTACCACGACTCCAGAGCAGCAGGTTCACGTTAGTTAGGTTTCGGGTTTAGTACCGGTACAACTTGTTATTCCGGTTCTGCCTGAGGTCAGGACCGAGGCATCAGAAGAAGAACAAAAGAGACTTGAAAGGTTTAAGAGGTATAGTCCACCAACTTTTAGTGGCACAGCCACAGAGGATGCCCAAGAATTTCTGGAAAATTGTCACCTTATTCTCCGCACCATGGGTATTGTGGAAGTGAGTGGAGTTGCCTTTACTACATTTCAACTGTTAGGCGCGGCATATCGGTGGTGGAAAATCTATGAAGAAGGTAGACCAACCGATGGCACACCACCAACCTGGGCTCAATTTTCGGAAATTTTCTTGAAAGAGTTTGTTCCCCAGACTCTCAGAGATGCGTGGCGCACAGAGTTTGAACGGTTGTATCAGGGCACTATGACAGTGTCAGAATATGCTATCAGGTTCAGTGAGTTAGCCCGTCATGCACCTGTATTAGTTCCTACAATTAGAGAACGGGTCCGAAAATTCATTGAGGGGCTCGATTATGATATTAAAATATGCATGGCTCGAGAGTTGCAAATTGATGCTCCATTTCAACAAGTAGTGGAGATTGCAAGGAAGATTGAGGGTGTTTTAGGCGAGGAAAGAGAGTCTAAGGAGGCCAAAAGGTTTCGAAGATCTGGAGGGTTCAGTGGATTTTACACTATATCTAGAACCCATTATAGCGGAAGCTCGAGTAGCCGGTCAGCTCAGTCCGCACACCAGATTACTCGGAGTGCTCCAGTTTATAGTGCACCATCGGCACGAGATTCTTACAGTGGTTATTCCAGTTATCCGGCACAGACTCACTACGAGCAGCCGCGACCTCAGAGGGGTTGCTATGAGTGTGGTGATTCTAGGCATATCATGAGAGATTGTCCTAGACTTGGGAGTGGTGGATTTCATCAGAACACTCCAGCTACAAGCTTTATTCCAGTTGATACTCCACATGCACAGTCAGCTAGAGGTGGAGGACAGGCGGGTAGTGGGCGCCTAAGAGGTGGAGGCCCGACCCATTGATTTAATCACTATGATTTGGCTAAGGCCAATATACCAGATGGTGTCGTTACAGGTACGATCCTAATTTTTATTATAACAGGATATTTTCCTTAATTTGATTCGGTTCTGAATATTGAGGTGAATCCTCTTATTATGCTCCACTCATGGGTGAGCTTCGTAAATTTGCGACCCACTTATATGTGTATTCTTGTTGGGAGATTTAAAGATGTGAGCCCGTGTCTGTTATTTTATTTCTATACACCATTGAGGGCTATAAGTCCAAAAGTAATTTTTATTATTCATTACAGTGGGTTTAATATGTTTTGGAATAATTGATTCCAATTTTTATGAATTATACGCCCTACCGGTATGAGAGTTCATTATATGTTGTGAAAATTGTTTATGAAATGTATTAAAAAGAAGAAATAAAGGAAATTGAAAATTTTAGTTGGCACAATGTGCAACATAATTGTGACTCGGATTTGAGGACGAGATCCTTGCCTTTTTACATAATGTGAACTATTTAAACTGGGCTGCAAGCCGCGATGGAAGTTATATAAGGACGGGGTCCTTGTGGTGAAATGTTTATGAGTTTAAAATTCTCCCTTTTGAAATTTAATTTGTGCAATAATATTAATAGGGAGTCATACATGTTAGGCTTATTTGATAATGCTTGTATATTTTCTGTTCATATTCAGCCATTTTCGCGCTGTAAATATTGAGTTTTAGCCTATGAGGTGAGTGCCCAGGTGGCGTTAAATGTGACTCATTAATCCGAGTAAGTAATCATGAGGTCTTCATGCCTTACGTTCTGTTGTCAGTATTGTGAAAATTCGAAACAAGGTGATGGTTAATATGAGATTAATTGATGATGCTGGAATTAATTATGAACAGCTTTTAAGACTAGAGATATGGTGATGAGCATACATATGATGTGCTTCATGTCCTGATATCATTATGATAAGGCAATGTTGCGATTAATGTTATTGATATATACACTGTGGTATTTTGTTGGGTTGTGGATATGTTGTTAGGAGTTATTTAGGTGTTACTCTGGCATGTGGATAGGCCCAATTACAGGGGAGACTCTGCCGAAATTTCTGAAAAGATTTGCGAGTTAGTAAAATTTGGGGGATTGAGATTTGCAAAGGAAGAGATGAATTACGTTATGTGTTTGAGGGCGAATGATCCTAAGCGGGGAATAATGTAGCACCTCAGAGAAAGTTTTGAATTACTTCAACACTATTGAGAAAATTTATATGTGCATAGGCACGAGTTGCTATAGCCAGTTGGGACTAATACTGTGCGTTGTTGTGAGAAATCAGGCATTTTGAAAATGATTGGAGAGTTAGGGACTTTGCTTTAAAGCTTATAAGAATGGAGAAAAGAAATAATCTCAATTGAGATGGTGTTGTCGGACCCGTGTTAAATTGCGGGAATGTAAAATCACTCACAAGTATGTGTGCAAGAATATACTCAGTAATTTAAAGTCTTCAGAAAGATTCTTAGCACGTTCAAGGACGAACGTTTGTTTAAGAGGTGAAGAATGTAACTACCCGACTTGTCGTTTTAAGAATTTACGCCTCGTTCAGTGACTTAAGGTTTCGAGTAGCCTCGCAATATGTATTATGACCCGCATGTGTGGTCAAGTTTGATTTACGGATGATTCGGAGTGATTTGGGACACTTAGTCCCTAAGACAAAAGCTTAAGTCTTAGGATTTTGATCGTAGTCGAAACTGTGTAAAGACAACTCCAGAATGGAGTTTCGACGATTCCGTTAGCTCTGTTGGCTGATTTTGGACTTAGGAGCGTGTCCGGACTGTGAATCTGAGGTCTGTAGCCAATTTAGGCTTGAAATGGTGAAAGTCGAATTTTTGGAGAATTGGACTGGAAGTGGACTTTTTGATATCGGGGTCGGAATGCGATTGCGAGAGTTGGAACAGCTCCGTTATATTATTTGGGACTTTCCTGTAAAATTTGACGTCATTCCGGGTTGGTTTGATAGATTTCAGCACGAGTTTTAGAAGTTGAAAGTTTTTGAAGTTTATAAGTTCGATTTGTGGTGCGATTTGTATTTTTGGCATAATTTGATGTGATTTGAAAACTCGAGCGAGTCCGTGATATGTTATGGGACTGGTTGGTATGATTAGATGGGGTCCCGAGGGGCTCGGGTGTATTTCGGGGTAGTTTCGGACCAAATTGGAGTTGTTTGGACTGTTGTTGCTGAAGTCTAGTTTCCTTCTTCGCGAACACGAAGGGAGTCCCGCGAACGCGAAGAGGAATTTGAGGGGCTGATGATTTGTCCTTCACGAATGCGAAGCTGTTAACGCGAACGCGAAGAAGGAGCAGGGCAAGCCTTCGCGAATGCGGCCCAGACAACGCGAACGCGAAGAAGAAAGGAAGATTGGGGCCTGTGGTCGTTTCTCCTTCGCGAACGCGAAGCGTGGAACACGAACGCGAAGGAGTTGGTCAGCTGGTCATCGCGAACGCGACGAGGGGTTCGCGAACGCGAAGAGGAAATGATGGGGCAGAAACAGTTGGCCTTCGCGAACGCGACGAGAAGGTCGCGAACGCGATGAAGGATTTGAGGCAGTTGGGTTTTGGCCTTCGCGAACGCGAGGCAATGGTCGCGTACGCGAAGAAGGCCTATCTGGGCAGAATTAAAAGTCCCAAAAATGGGGGTTTGAGTTCATAACTCAAAATCAAAGTTGGAGCTCGGTAGAAGGCGATTTTTGGAGAGATTCTTGCGTGTGTGTTTGGGATAAGTGATTGTTATCCAGTTTTGATTAATTTTCATGATTATGTCTTTGAATCCATCGTTTAATTCAGATTTAATGGAGGGAAAATCAAGATTTTTGTAAAATCTTCCAAAAACGAAAATTTAAGATGTGGAAGTCGAGTTGTTATTGGAATTCGATAAAATTGGTATGGTTGAACTCGTATCGGAATGGGTGTTCGGATTTCATAAAAATTATGTCAGGTTCCGAGAGGCGGGTCCCGCGTTGACTTTTGTTATTTTTTTGGAATAAATTTTTAAGTCGACATATTATTATCCGAAATTTTTTCCGATGAGTTTTAATGTTTAGTAATATTAATGGTATTCTTGTTGTCTGTTGTGCATATCACTGGTTGTTTTTATCCTGCATTTATTATTATTTGTTTCCTATTATTTTGTATATCATATTGCACAAGTTATTAGACTAGTGAGTATCTTGACTGTATCTCGTCTCTACTCTATTGAGGTTAATCTTGATACTTACTGGGCACCGCTGTGGTGTGCTCACTCTACACTTCTGCACATTTTTGTGCAGAGCCAGGTATTGAAGATATCGGACTTGAGCAGTGTTAAAGCGCGATAATAAGGATTCAAGGTAGAGCTGCTTGGCCGTCACGGTCCCTTGGAGTCTTTTTATTTTATTGTACTATTAATTTGTAATCAAACAGTATTGTATATTCGGTCCTCGTGATCATTCCATGTATTCAGTTAGAGTTCGTAATTCAGTACTACCAGTCTTGGGAGGTTGTGTATTGTAATTATTTCCACTGTTAAATTTTAATTCAAAAAAAAAATAGCTTCAAAATGTAATAGAAATCGGCTTACCTACTCTTAGAGACTAGGTGTAATCACGACGCCTATGGTGGAATTTTGGGTCGTATAACTTGCTTTATATTACAAATTTTACAAGTTTTTTTAAATTTATTTTTTGTATCTATTCAAAATTTGCCACATCAAATGAATCGGAGATAATACTTATTTAGCGGCACTTGTCATATCAATATATTAGGGTTGCCTTTTGTTATTTAGTGGCACTATTCAAATATCACGTTTTAAATTGCAATTGGTACTTGTTCCGTCAATTTTCCTTTATTTTAGTACTAGGTGGGAATAGCACGGGCATAAGGGGTTAGGCTATTATAGATATTTTCTTTAACATGAGTGCGAATAATTTCTTCTCTCCTCTCCATAGATTTCACGTTACTTTTAGATTAATGTTAACTAGTAGTCGTACCAATATTAAAAAATATTAATTATATTATGATCGAGTTTGTTTAACATATTATATCGTATTGATTTAATAAATTTTAATTGTCATCTCATCTGTCAATACGGTATACCCAATAATAAAATATCTAGTAAATTAAAAAAGAGACCTATATAGTTGTCGAATAATTTTTTGTTATATATATTTTTTTATTATATTATCCAGTTTTTAATATTATTACATTGTTAATATAAATTTTTATTAACGTATTATTTGTTTAGTATTTTTATCCTCTACTCTCTTTTTAAATTGCAATTGGTTCTTGTACTGCCAATTTACCTTTAATTTACGTGGGAATAGCACGGGCCCAAAGTGGTTAGGATATTAGAGATATTTTTTTTGACATGAGTGACGTGAATACTTTCTTCTCTCTTCTCAATAGACTAGATGAAAATTGCTCGTGCGGAGCACGGGCCCAAGCTTTATACATCAATTACCTCAACTGCATCTGAAATTCACACTTATCGTTATTTAGTCAAGTTCTTACTCAAATACTAATACTTTCCCTTGTATCAGAAAAAATAATGAACTACGGTAGAAAAGTATGAGAACATGACCTTTCAAGCAGGGAGTATAAGATCAAGTAGGTCTAGGCTGGTCCCCTGCAACTGCCTAAGAATATTGACCACACCATATTGGGAAACGATAAAAAGTTAGATCAACATAGTCAAACAAGTATAAGATATCTTCTCACACTATTTTCTTTCTTTAAAAGGATATTTTATTTACATTATCAAAAGCTTTAATGTGTAATAATTCCTTATCGGTACATAGACAACCAAAAGAAGAGTATAGCTTACTCCCTCTGAAAATACCACATGCTCCAATAGTCTCATCATGTTCCAATCTGCAAAAACAAAATAAGCACCAATTATAATTGTAGAACTATCAAAGTTCAGCCCAAACAGGAAAAATTAAGACTACCATAACAAGGGTGTAGGACAGGGTAAATGCAGGTGCAAGATGAAAATAAAACCTTGATCAACTTAATTTTCTTAAATACCTCCACATGCGTACAAAAATGGTTCAATGACATATACCATAATCATGACAAGAGATAAGCTAAAGTGGCCACAATAACTCATAATTGCAGAAAAACTCATATGTGTTATAAAATAAAAACAACTTATTAAAACATGAACAAGACATGTTGTTATGAAATAAAAGTAATTTAGTAAAACATGAACAAGAAATGGAGATAGAGAGAAGGAAGAGATTTTCTTCTTCAATTGTGTATGTTTTTCTATCTATTACAAGGCCTTTATATAGGCATGAAAAGTGAAGAAAAATATGTCATTGAATATGTCATTAAGCATAGAAATATGTCATTGAATATGTCATTAAGCATTTGAGAAGATCATGGAGGAAGAGTAGACATCCACCATAATTTGATTTTTCTTATAACACTCCCCCTTGGATGTCCATAGATAATGTACCTCGTTAAAACCTTATTAGAAAAAAAAACCCTATGGGAAAAAAAATCCTAGTGAGGGAAAAAGAGTACACATATTTAGAAATACGCCTTTTGGTTGTCTCATTAAAAACCTTGCAAGGAAAACCCAGTGGGACAAAACCTTGTAAGGAAAAAAGAGTACAACGTATATTAACTCCCCCTGATGAGAGCATCAATTCACATCCTTGAGCCTTCGCATCCCAATTTTGTACACTAGTTTCTTGAAGGTTGACGTCGGTAGAGATTTGGTGAATAAATCAGCCATATTATCACTTGAACAGATCTGTTGCACATTGATATCACCATTCTTTTGAAGATCATGTGTAAAAAATAACTTTGGTAAAATGTGTTTTGTCCTATCCCATTTTATGAATCCTCCCTTCAACTGGGATATGCATGCTGCATTGTCTTCATACAAAATTGTGGGTGGTTTGTCACACTTCAAACCGTATTTATCTCGAATAAGGTGTATTATAGACCTCAACCATACACATTCTCGACTTGCTTCATGAATAACAATTATCTCATCATGATTAGATGAAGTAGTCACGATTGATTGCTTAGTCGATCTCCAAGATATGGAAGTGCCTCCATATGTAAACACATAGCATGTTTGAGATCGAACCTTTTGTGGGTCATATAAATACCCAGCATCGGCATAACCAACAAGATCGGGACTGCAATCATTTTCATAAAATAATCCCATACCGATAGTCCCTTTTAGATACCGCAATATATGTTTGATTCCATTCCAATGTCTCCTTGTAGGAGCAGAGCTATATCTTGTTAAGACATTAACTGAAAAAGTTATGTCAGACCTTGTAATGTTAGAAAGATACATTAGTGCACCAATTGCACTAATATATGGTACGTCGGGACCAAGAAGCTCTTCATTATTTTCATGAGATCGGAATAGATGTCCTTTATCCATATAAAATCGCTTTAAAATTATTTTAGTGTATGTTGATTGATGGACAAAAATTCCATCCTTCATATACTCAATTTGTAGACCAAGACAAAATTTTATCTTTCCAAGAATTCATTACAAATTCTTTCTTTAGATAGTCTACTACTTTAGGAAGCTCTACTGCTTTAGGAAGCTCCCTAGGAGTTCCAATGATATTTAAATCATCAACATACACGGTGATTATAACAAATTTAGATCCAGATCTTTTTATAAAGACACAAGGACAAATTGAATCATTCTTGTACCCTTCTTTCAACAGGTACTCACTCAGATGATTATACTACATGTGCCCTAATTGTTTCAATCCGTATAAGGATTTTTGAAGCTTTATTTAATAAATTACTTGGAAACCTTAATATGCTTTAGAACAATTTAATTCCTTCAATGATTTCCATTATATGCATATCACGTTTTTCTTGTATTGCTAGATTAAAACCTGAAATGGCGACATCCACCACAGGAGAACATGTCTCTATATAATCAATGCCAGGATATTTGCAAATCTTCTTGTGACACAAGTCGTCTTTATGTCTATCGACTTGACCTTCTTCTTTTTTTCTGCACAAGAATACATTTATACATCAACTAGCTTTATACTTTCAGGTGTTGGGACTATCCGTCCAACTTCATATTTTTCATGTGAAATCAATTTTCATTGCGTATTTTTCATTTGGCCAATTATTTATCTGTCCAAATTTCATGACAGATTTGAGTTCAAGATCCTCGTCATTATTAATAATATTGAGCGCTACATTATATTAACAATATCGTCGACGATCATTTTATATCGGTTCTACTATTATTCAATAAAGACATAACTTATTGAGATCTCTTTATCTTATTATTTTCAGGTACCTGAGCCTCTCCCATGAGGTCTTATGAAGTGTTATGTCGTGGTGCTCTTCTAGAGCACTTGCCTCCTTATTATGACCATCTTGAACATTTGCTCCTCTTCTTCTTCAAGGAGTTTTATCTTTGGAACCGATTAGTCTATTATGCTTTATGCATGCCATGGACTCTATTCATTATGGACTTTATTTTATTTGGAGCATTAGCAGCTGAATATGATATTTAGCTTTGGGTCAGCAAATACGCCCGGCAATATTTTGCAAATGAATTATCACTTGAACTTCAAGTTCACATTTTCTCGTACGAGGATCTCGATGCACTTATAATAATTCATTACATGCATTACCTTTTCAGCTGCCCATTTTCTCCCCCTATTATTGGGATCACCAACACATATCCCTAGCCTTATTTGGGGATCCATCTTTGTGCACTGTGGTGGAACAATTAAATCATATAGCACATTCATATTTCTAGATAGAAATTATTTGGTTCCTGACCCTGAACCGATTGTGATAGGGAGAACTTATCATAACTTGGCTAGATGCTTACAAGTGTTGTTGTATATTAAATAATACATCAAATACCAAATATTATTTTGGCAATTTTGTTCTCATAACCAATGGTTTAGATATAATTGGAGGCATACAATTTTTACTAAACCAACTTGGATTTAAACCAGTATTATTAAGATAAATTATCATAATTTATATTCTGGAACTGTGCTCTAATAATTTGAGCAATCAATCTTGCAAAAGCCAAACTACAAGTTGATAACAAATACACATGTGACTATAAAATAGATGCATCTATAAAAATCATATAATAGTAAACGGTCCACATGGAAGGTGACTGGGCCCATATATTTATCACCTTTTATTCGTTCCAGAAATCAAGGAATTCAATCCCTAACCTTAACTGGTATATCATGAGAATAAGCAACACAAGAGAACTCTTGAAGAATCTTATATTTCTTCAATATATGCCAATGTAATTCTCAATTAATTTTTTCGCATCATAATTGAACCGAGATGGTCAACCGGTCATGCCAACTAATATTTATTTCAGTAAACCTCTAGTTTACTTGTGGCTTGTGATTGCATCATCATGCTTATACTTGTGTAGTACAAATAAAAGAAAAGTCAGGTAACCTTTTATATTTACCCGGTATGATTATAGTAATATAAAGATATTCAATCTTCTTTTCATTTATAGTCTCAATATGCCAACCACTTTGGCTAATATATTTGTAAATCAAAATATTTCTTTTGAGACTTACTACAATATTAATGTTATGAACAATTTCATTCATCCGGGTAGTAACAAATTAGTTCTTTCAGAACTCTTAACTGTTTTTGTACTACAAGATCTTTTGTCACACCATCCATATAATGAATGTCTCCTTCACAAAGAGAATCATATCATAATAATTGTAATGTTCAAAATCATCACAAGCAAAATAATTTTTTTTGCTTTAATTTTGCTTTTAATAACTTTCATAAGGCATGACAAAATATATTTTGGCGTATCATATGCATGCGACTAATAATATATTTATGTAACTACACAATAATATTCATTATCTTTCTTTGTCTCACACCTCCCTTAGAGATGAGTTGTAGTATTTATCCAACTATGCACAAGTACATTATTATGCATAATCTTTATCATATATATATTTTCACATTCACTTTCAGGAATGAGTATGCAATCTCAATGTTTATCACAAGTCACATTCTCTTCAAAGAATTTCTCCCTTTTTATAATTACCATAGTGATAACTATTATTATTTTGGCCTTTCACACGCCCACATTCATTGGTCAACCACTTGTCTTTATTTAGACTTATCATGCACTGCTATCACATTCACTTCAAGAATGGAGCAAATCAAGTGGGACAAGCTTCATGCTTTTTCATGAAAATTACATTATTTTTTCTTTAGTTATTATTATTATTATCAATATGGTGCATTAGGACTCAAACCCAATGCCTTACCCATATAAAGGCATGCTAGGCCATAATACGTTGGAACGTGAATCCAACATCTTTTCATCAACATAGTGCGTTGGGAGATGAACCCATTGTCTTACCCTCAAACTTTGGCATAATGGGCCAAAATTCACTAGGACTCGCACTCAAACCTTTAAAATATTATTACTTCATAATTATAGGCATAAGTAAATTAACTTTCAAGAAGACATATATAACTATTTCAATCTTGAAACAATTCCTCTGCAACAAAAATGCTAGTTAGGATATATGCCATTTTGTTTTCAAATGATACAATCACTTTTATATTTTAATAAATTAATTAGGGAAAAGGTGCAGATAACCTATAACCACTTATATTTTAAAGACTATAAAAACTTTACCAAAAAAATCCAATACGGAGGAATGAGCCTTATGTTTCCAGCAAAAATATTTAAGGCTTAATGCATAACTGTGACTATTATAAATTATAACTATATTGAGTTTATATTGATTGTATATTCGAATGCCAAATTTGCAAGGTACTGTAAAATCGCCTACATATTTGATAATTTTGCTTTCAATGAAATACATCATGTGATGGTAAAAATATTATTACTAAATTACCTTAATAATTATCTATCATAGTATGTAAAAGGTCAGAACATATATATACGTTAGAATATTATCTTTGTCCTATAAGAGATGTAGCAAATAAAGACATACCTTTCCAGTTCTTTATTTCACTGGATACAATTGAAAAAAATATTTTTACTAAACACTGCACATAAAGTTAATGCAAAGATATGAAAATATGAATGGGTTTAGATGGATGTAAAACTTATCTTTGTATTATCATCCAAGACATTTTTCATTGTACTTGATCTCATTGCCTGCTTATAACTTACATAGTCTTGACATAGAAGATTATGAAATGAGCAATTCGTGGTGATAACGTGTTATAAAATAAAAACAACTTAGTAAAACATGAACAAGACATGTTGTTATGAAATAAAAACAATTTAGTAAAACATGAACAAGAAATGGAGATAGAGAGAAGGAAGAGATTTTCTTCTTCAATTGTGTGTGTTTTCCTATCTATTACAAGGCCTTTATATAGGCATGAAAAGTGAAGAAAAATATGTCATTGAATATGTCATTAAGCATAGAAATATGTCATTGAATATGTCATTAAGCATTTGAGAAGATCATGGAGGAAGAGTAGACATCCACCATAATTTGATTTTTCTTATAACAATATGCACAAATGTGCAATATCATTAATAAATAATAATAGGAATCTAACGCAGAAATACATAAAAAGCAGGAATAACCAACAAAATAGCCACAAAGTTCTACATTTGGAACGTCTAACCACTATATGACTCACCATACATCAGCTGACTTCTTAAAACGCTACATTGTTCTAGTAAAATCGAACATCAATAAGTAGTTCAAGTTAACCACCCATGCATTAGTTGATTCCCAATCTTATATTATGGAATTGATTTCCAATCTCGGATCATAAAATAGAACCTCACTCATTAAGCTATCATATCTCTCATTGCACCAAAATTATTTATCTTTCTATACATCAACACTAAATCAAACTCTTCCTCCTCCCTCAATAACTTCATAAGAAGTAGGTTAGACCAGCCAAATGATCAATGGAAGTCAAATGTTAATGTCTACTTTTCTTTCTAGGTTTTAGAGGTACCGAGGACAATAACTCATGTCTTTGAGAATATGATGATAACCGAGTAAGAATATTTTGTATAGTTATCACCCAACCTATTTCCACATAACAAAGAAAAGATCAGTGCTCTCGACACCTTGAAGAATACTAAGGACTTTATCGTAATCAAGACAGTGAACGTAATTAAGAATTCTACGAAAATACCCAACTTATGAAGTGTACTAAAACATGGAAGCTCTATGATAAGTTTATTTTACATTCGAGATTTAACAACAAAAAATATCTATACAATTACTAAAAAGATTGAATCTTTCTCGAACAGAAAGAGAGGGAAAGAGAGAGCATAAACTAACCCATTAGTTTATAGTAATTCGTTAATACAGAATGTTGACAATTGAGCCAACCAAATACCAGAGTCTTGTGAAAGGCGACGACTATTTTCTATGTAAGGAAAATAATCCATTAATAGCTAATGAACATTTATGATTATTAAGAAAGCAAGAGCAAAAGGAATAAACAAGAATTTGAATAGAAGAGGATTTGCATTATGCAATAGATGCTTACTATGTTTCGCAAAAACTAAAAATGGAGTTAATTCCTCAAATGATCACTCAACTAATTGAAATTGTGTAACACGGGTGTTTTTTTTTAATCCCCAAAATGTCACTTATCTATAGCATTTATTCACTTACTTTTCAAATAATTGAGTAACCTTTTTGGAAATGAAATAAAAAAATATGACTACTTGAGTGACCATTCGAGGAATCAACTCTTAAAGTGTAAACTACGTACTTTTGCATTTTTAGGTAAAATGAGTGCGTGCAATATGTTCTTGTGCCTTATTTGGAGTGGTTTGGTGATACTCTATAGTCTCAAAGAAGCTTTTGGCGCCTGGAGAAGGCGAGGAAGTGATAAATCTATCAAAAGCATATGGCTAATGATACTTGCATGTATCATTTGGACTAATAGGATTGCTTTGATGGATCTCAACTCCGAACCTCATTTTGAGAGCCAAATGTTTGACTAACCTTTTTGCTTGGTGTAACTTAAGACAAAATAATTCTAATATTTTTTGAATATTGTAAGTTCTTTAAGTTTTTTTAGGAGAAATGTGATCTTATACAAGAGCTAAGTCCTTTCTTGTAATTATTTTTGTATTTTATGGCTGCCACATGACTTTACATGATTAAAATAAACCAATAAAATGCGAACTCAATGATAAAATGAGCTAAAAATAACTGTAAAAATGAAGAACTTCAAACTGAATAAGTGAGATAGGGTAATTTTACTCCTTGAAAATGCTAACTCAATAAGTAAGAATTACTTATCACCATAACAAAGCTTACTTATTTAATAATCTAAACAAGAAGATAAAAAGGTAAAAACACAATAGAGCTTAATTAACAAATTGTCTCACTTTTACTACAAATTAAATGGGACATCTAAGACCTATAGAAAGATATACTTAGAAGTGAATGAATAAGTTTTCATTGACTATATGGTATCAATCCCTAAAAACGAAATTGTAGTAGTGACAATTAATTTTGGAGTCGGAAAATTTATACTTTCAGCATAAACATTAATAGATAAAAGCATCACAGAACTTGAAACTTTTCGCCGGAAAAAATGTCAACAAGATGATTTAGGCAGCAAACACTCCTTAAAACAGAATCATCCATTTTACTATTAGATAATTAGGCCAAAACAATAGCCTTATTTATTTTACTACTGGATCTGTCATCCGAATTAAAACCGTAAATGAAGATTTGAACTTAGAAAGACTCACTGATCAGAAGCAACAAAACAACCTAAATCCCCAAGCAAGAATGGCGGCAAAGAATCTGCAAGAACACCAAGTACCATGAGAAACTATATTACCATAGGGGGAGAAGCATGTATATATATAAAGGTCAATATAAAGCTGGAAAGCTGTAGACGATATTTGAATCTCCATACCTTCCAGAGAACACCACCCAATGACTCACCATGGGTGACTTAGGTTTGCAATACAATTAGGAGAATAAAAAGATAGCGGAGAAAGAGAGATCCAGCTAAAACCCAGACAAGGTCAAAGATCGAGAAAGCTGTAGACGATATTTATGCAGGGGTACGTGTCAATTCCTTTTAGGGTTAAAAGAGATATTTATAAAATGTGTGAAATATCTAATATGTCCTTGGTCGACCATCGTCTTATTTCTATATAATAGATATAATAGATTTCATGGATACTTTTGGATTAATTTTAGTATTATAGCAAGTTCCCCACCCTCCCCCCCCCCCCCAATCAAAAAAAAAAACTAAAAGCATAAAAATTAGTAAAACTGTACAAAGTCCAAAATTGATAAGATGTTTGTATAAATACTTCAATGACTAAACAAACTACACGAAACCATATGATATTCATTCCAATACATTTAGCTTATCCCAACTTTAAGCATTCTCCTGTGTTTGCCCTAGAAGCAACAAAGTTCCTCCTCTGTTTGGCATTGAAGTAGTTGAGTGTTGGCCCAAGTGAAGTTTATTTTGAAGATTGGCAAAGCAATTCAGGCATGAACTAGGTCCATTCTCTATGTACACAGACACGGGCAGATTCAAGCATAAGGGATGCACGTGAAGGAGATAAGCTTAACTTGTTATATCTGATATCTCCTGATCGAAAAGGTTGCATAATTGATAAGGAGAAGGACTCCTTACTCAAAGAGAACACTATCCAAGATAAGGGAGGAGTTAGAAGTTGTGGATAACTAGAACTCTTCCACCAAGGAAGAGTAGCATTAGAACTCTAGTTATTTCTTATTCTACTCTATAAATTGCAGGATATTCTCATTCTACAGGTACGCACAAAAGCTGAAGATTAAACGTGAGTTGAGAGCAAAATAACAAGGCATTTTGCAAATAATTCTTGTGTGATTCAAGTATGCGAACCTGAAGCTACATGAACCAAATAGAAGAACCAGTTCCAAGCGTCTGTCTTTTATTCTAGTTCAATTGTAGTAGTTGTTTTCAAGTTGTACTTCAGCTTTATCTAGAAGCAATTGTATTAGGTACTCTAAGTATTCAAGTTAGAGTTAACTTGAAGTTGTCTCAACAGTTAGAGGTTGGTTTCCACAATGGGATTAGAGTTAATTCTTAGGTTTACAAAGAGTTTTGTAAATGCTGTTTTGGTTCATTGATTTAGTAAAGTGTTAGAAAAAATTCTACTGAGTAGTAAGTCATATTTTTTTTCACCTTTTGAGCCGGGTATTTTTCACGTAAAAATATTTGTGTTCTTTAATTTTCACATTTACTATTTTCGCAGCTGTAGTATAAGGAACACTTAGAAGAATAAGGTCCTTTTATAATCAGTGCACGCGAAAATTGGACACCACACAAATCACCCCCCCTCCTCTCTTGTATGGCATTGAAGTATAAAACATCAATTGGTATTAGAGCGGGTTATCCTTGAAGAGGCCAACACCTTAGGAGAAGATCAAGATGAGTGCACCACCTAGAAACTGGGAAGGGCAATCCACTGCTAGGCCACCTCTCTTTAATGGCCAGTACTACTCTTGGTGGAAAAGCAGGATGAGATATCACATTATAGGATAGGAATGAGTTATGGGACATTGTCACCAATGGTCCACTGACTACCTTGAAGATAAATGCCAAAGGAGCAGAGGTGCTAAAGACAAGAGCTGATTGCACTGCCGAGGACTTGAAGAAATGGGAGAAGAACACTAATGCCAAGAAATGGCTTGTTTGTGGACTTGGTCCAGATAAGTACAGCAGAATCCAAAGTTGTACCACTGCTAAGGAAATCTAGGATACTTTGCAAGTGGCTCATGAAGGAACACCTCAGGTGAAGAGATCCAGAGGAACTCTACTATATTCTCAATATGAGAACTTTACTATGAAGGAAGGAGAAACCATTCAAGAGATGTACACAAGGTTCACTATATTGATAAATGAGCTAAAATCTCTTGGAAGAAAATTTCTGAAGAACATAGAGTCGAGAAGATATTGACAAGGGTCCTGCCTATTACTTGGGAAAGCAAAATCACTGTCATTCAGGAATCAAAGAATATTGCCACTCTCCCACTGGATGAGTTAATTGAAAATCTTACTGCCTATGAACTTAGGAGACAAACCATGAAAATGGATATACCTAAGAAGGAAAGGAGTCTGGCACTCAGAATCACTGAAGGTTCTGATCTAGAGGATGACAAAATGGCTATGATCACCAAGGACTTCAAGAAGTACCTGAGGAGAGAAAATGATCCTTCAAGAAGTGGAAGCTATAGTAAGTCAAAAGTTCCTAAGAAGAAAACCAATGATGGATGCTACAAGTGTGGAAAGACTGATCACCATAACAAGAACTGTCCTCAAAGGAAAATTGAATGGAAGAAGGAAATAGCTGAACGAAGGAACATGTTCAATCTAAGAAAAGCAAAGGATCAACCAAGGCTATGGTCGCTGCTTGGGGAGAAAGCTAAGATAAACGCTCAGATGCTGATGGGGATGAACAAGAACTTATGGCCATTGGAGAATATGATGAAGAAACTGAGGTAAGTGTAATTCATCTCAAAGACAAGATTAAATTATTATCTAAAGAAAGGTTATCTGAGTTACTTCTAGAACTAATTGATGAATCTGAGGATGTAAACAATGAAAAAGAACAGTTGTCTAAAGAATGTATGATTTTGAAGGCTAAGTGCAAAAACCTAGAACTTAGGGCTAGTGAGACTATAAGTAAAAATAATGTATTGAAGAACCAGGTTCATGCATTTGACCCAACTGTTCTAGAACTTAGATATGAAAATCGAAAACTGAAATTAGGAACAGGTAAAAAGACAACTGATCACACACAACTCACTTTAGAAGAAAATATAGGAAAAAGGAAAGATGAGTTGTATAAAACGGATGAGCTGGTGAGAATCCTAAAGGAGGATCTAAGCAAGGTCAATCATGAGCTAGACAGAACTTGTAAATAGAAAAGGTCCTCCGATGCACTTTCATGGCTACAGGAACACCATAGTAGCAACAGAAGAGGACTTGGCTTGGGGAATCTGGCACCTAAATGGGATCACAAAAGCAAGTACCTCACACTTCCTGAGAACAAGATTTGCACACACTGTGGTAAAACTGGTCACTATAAAAGTTAATGCACTGCAAAAGAAAAGGCAAGTCAAAAGAATAAAGAATTTGTTCGAGGGAAGAATAGGCTACCAAGTTGGGCTAAAAAGAATTTGATTCATCCTTTTGCCTATAGAAAGAGACCAAAACTAGTTTGGGTTCTTAAGACTAACCTCTGATTTCCTTTTGCAGGTCCAAGTGAAAGGGAGCATTCAAATATGATACATGGATAGTGGCTGCTCAAAGCATATGATAGGAAACATGAACCAGTTCCTTTCACTTGAGGACCTTAAAGGAGGTAATGTCTCCTTTGGAAATGGGAAGAAATGTGAGATCATTGGGATTGGAAAGGTAGGTAAGACCGATTCTCACTCTATTGAGAACGTCTACTTGATAGATGGACTGAAGTACAGTCTAATAAGTGTATCACAATTGTGTGATAGAGGTAACATAGTAGAATTCACCTCTACCAAATGCTTTGTGATTAATCTTACGAGTGACAAGATTGTTTTGCAGAGAAAAAGAGTGAACAACATATATGTTGTAGATCTGTCCACCCTTTCAGAAAATGAACTCACTTGCTTAAGTGTATTGGATAATGATCCCCTCCTTTGACACAAGAAACTTGGACATGCTAGTCTAAGTCAACTCAATAAACTAGTCTCCAAGTACTTAGTGATAGGACTGCCTAACATTAAGTTCAAGGAAGATAAAGTTTGTGAAGCTTGTGCAGGGGGGAAGCAGGTAAGATTTTTTTTTAAAAGCAAGAAAGTGGTAAGCATCACCAGGACGATGGAACTGGTCCATATCGATCTTTGTGGACTAATGAGAATATTAAGTAGAGGTGGTAAGAGATATGTGATGGTGCTTGTTGATGATTACTCTAGGTTTACTTGGACATTGTTTTTAACATCTAAAGATGAAGTATTTGACATGTTCATTTCTTTTGTTAGAAAAACTCAGAAACAACTAGGTAATCAACTTGTATAAATTAGGTCTGATCATGGTACTGAATTTGAGAATGCTAAATTTGCTGAATTTTGTGATGAGCATGGCATAAGTCATAATTTTTCTGCTCCTAGGACTCCACAACAAAATGGAGTAGTTGAAATAAATAATAGGATACTTGAAGATATGGCTAGGACTATGCTTCTTTCTAGTAAACCGCCCCATAGTTTCTGGGAAGAAGATGTGAACACTGCATGTTACATTATAAATAGGTGCATGACTATACCTCTTGTAGAGAAGACTCCCTATGAGTTACTTAAAGGGAGAAAGTCAAACATATCCTATCTTACGACATTTGAATGCAAATGTTTTGTGCACAATAATGGTAAAGACTCCCTAGGTAAGTTTAATCCCAGAAGTGATGAGGGAGTATTCTGGGGATATTCTTCACACAGTAAAGATTATAAGATTTATAACAAAAGAACTATGTGTGTGGAAGAAAGTGTACATGTGGTTTTTAATGAAACTAACATTCTTTCTGAGAGATAGGAACATGATGATGAAGCAATTGGGCGGGTGAGAAACTCAAATGAAACCACGGCCCAGACTGAAGCTTCACTAGAAGTAGGAACAGGGGACGGAACAGGTCCTTCCACCCAGGGCAACTTGACATAGGGAACTGAACAAAGGGGAAGTGATACTCAAACCTCAAGGGAACATATCCATGAACCTGTTCCTCAACAACAAAACATCGAAGGAACATCTAAGGGAAACCAGTTGGTTATGAAACCTTATAAATATCAAAGTTCTCATCCCATTAAGAACATAATTACTGGTCCAACCTCTGGAATCAAAACCAGATCTCCGTTAAAGAATCTTTGTGCTTTTGATGCTTTTCTATCTCTTATTGAACCTAAAAATATTGCTAAAGCTTTGTAGGATACAGACTGGGTGAATACAATGCAAGAAGGACTCAATCAATTTGAGAGAAGTAAAGTTTGGCATATGGTACAAAGAGCCAAGGACAGATTAGTAATTGGTACAAAATGGGTCTTCAGAAACAAACTTGATGAAGATGGAACAGTTACAAAAAACAAGGCAAGATTGGTAGTTCAAGGATATAATCAAGAGGAGGGCATAGACTATGATGAGACCTTTGCTCCTGTTGCAAGATTGGAAGCAATTAGACTCCTTATAGCCTTTGCTGCTTACATGGAATTCACTCTCCATCAGATGGATGTCAAGAGTGACATCCTCAATGGCTATCTAAAGGAAGAAGTGTTTGTTAAGCAACCTCCGGGATTTGAAAGCAAGGAATGTCCTGATCATGTGTACAAGCTTGATAAGACACTTTATGGGCTAAAGCAAGCTCCAATAGCATGGTATGAAAGATTATCAAAAGTTTTTCTTGAGCATGGCTACAAGAGAGGTAAAATTGACAATACTTTATTCTTAAAAGAAAAGGATAAAGATCTCTTGGTAGTTCAAATATATGTTGATGATATAATCCTTGGAGCAACTTCTAATAAGTTAAGTAAAATATTTGCTAAACTAATGGGGAGTGAATTTGAAATGAGTATGATGGGTGAGCTTAATTTTTTTTAGGATTACAAATTAAATAAAATTCAAATGGAACTATGATCCATCAGCAAACATATATGAAAGAGTTGCTTAAAAGGTTTAAAATGGAAGATTCCAAAGAAATTGACACTCATATTGCAACAGCCACAAAATTAGATGTAGATGAACCTAGTTCATCTGTTGATCAGAAGTTGTATAGGGGAATGATTGGCTCTTTATTATATCTCACTGCTAGCAGACCTGACATTGTGTTCAGTGTGGTCCTTTGTGCTAGATTTCAGGCAAATCCAAAGGAGTCTCACTTGACTGTTGTCAAGAGGACCTTGAGATACCTAAAAGGCACCACTAACATTTGTCTATGGTATCAAAAAGGTAGTAATTTCAATCTAGTGGGATATGTTGATGCTGATTATACAGGTTTTCTTGTGGACGGAAAGAGCACTTCAGGTTTGGCACATTTTCTTAGCTCATGTCTTGTGTCTTGGGCCACCAAAAAGCAAAATTTTGTGGCCTTATCTACTGCTGAAGCTGAGTATGTTGTTGTTGCCTCATGTTGTGCTCAATTATTATGGACCAAACAGCAATTAATGAATTTTGGAATTGATGTAGGTTGTTTTCCCATATACTGTGATAACACTAGTGCAATTAGTATGACCAAGAACTCGGTTCATCATAAGAGAACGAATCACATAGATGTTAGGCATCACTTTTTAAGGGACAATTATGAAAAAGGTTTGATCACTGTGAAATTTTGTGCTACAAACAAGCAAATAGATGACATCTTTACAAAAGCTCTAAGTATATATCACTTTGAAAGGAACATGTTAGAATTAGGGATGATTAAGATCACCTAAACGGAACCAGTTCTAACTCAAAAATTGGTTAGAAAAATTGTGAATTTTTGTATATAATTAGATTAAATTTTGCTCAGTCACATACTTTCATCAGTATACTCTTGTGCCATGTGCTAAAATGACTCATTAAATCTCTAATGATATTATGTCTATTTTCTTGAAAAATTCAGACTTACACACGAGCTTTTTCTGTGAAAAACCTGGTTCATCAAGATTACTCAGTACGTATTCTCCACTCTGCATATTTTGAAATAATTATATTTGGATTACGATCAAGAGGAGAGTCCCATTCAATCCTCAACCCCTCGATCTTATCAGTTACGAAATGGACCGGTTTCATTCAACAGAGTCCAAACCACATTAAGTGCCTAGATTATAGGGACACTCTTCAACGTCTTTTCAAACTGAATTCCAATTCGATTAAACTTCTGCAAAGGCTATCGTTACCCAGTCAAATAATTCCACTTTAAATTGATTAGGCCTCAGTAGCTTCCTCACCTCTCAAGCCGTCAAGAAATTCTCTCTTCTCTCATCTTCCAAAACACACACAAACCTATTTTTCCTAAAATTTTCAAACACAAAAATGGCAAACCCTTCTGAGAATTACTCATCACCACCCAAAGAAATCACACCCACACCATCTATCACACCTTTAACCATGCCCATCTATAAGAAAAGAAGAGTCAAGATGCTTGCTCGCAAGGTTGTTGCGGGTAAAGAACAACTCAAGAAAATTAATGAAAAATTAGAAGCAAGTCAAGAAAAAGAACCCTAGAAATCTGATGAATCATTTATGCTACTGAGGGGGAAGAAACGATTTCTTCTGAAACAGAGCAAGTAACTTCTGGCCCTAAAGTTACTCCTCAAATTATTTCTGAGGTTGCTACAAATCTAGAGACTAGGTTTGTTCTAGTAGGAACTGTGGCAGGTGTTGAAACTACTGAGTCTGGAAAGGTTGGTGGTAAAAATAAAAAGAGAAAAGAAAGCGAGAGTGAGGGTACTCGAAGTGTTGTGAGGGGTATAGGAAAAGGAATGGTTGATTCTTCACCCACTCATGTTGGTTTAACTAAAGAATCAGGTGTTATGGTAGTTTGGAGTGAGGAATCTGATGGAGAAGAAGAGAGTGTGAGAAAAATAGGGGGAAGTGGGTCTGGAGAAGCTACTGAAGGGTTGGTCCGATTAGGGAAAAATGCTTAAGAACTTGTTCCATCTGAGCAGGAAACCCTCGCAGACCTACTAAAAAGGGTGACTGATAGTTACAATCACAAAAAGAAAAGGAGTTCAGGAGTCAAAGTTCCTGGCACTGCTAGGGCAAACAAGAAGAGAAAGGTTATCTCTTCTATCCCTATAGATATTCCTCCTACAAGAGGAAGAACTACAAGGAGTCAGAAGAAGTAGAGTAAGGCTGAACTGTAAAAGGCCTTAGAAGAAAGTAAAAGAAAAGTTGTTGCTAAAGGAAAAAAGAAGGTGATTGAGCATGTTGAGGCTGTTGAAATTGACTAGATAGACCTGGTTCTTCAGGATGAAGAGGAGACAGAAGAAATGGAGGTTGCGACTCCAGAGGCAAAGAAAGCCAAGACTTCCTCAAAAAAGTCTGTTTCAAAAACAAAGTCTGCGGAGCCATCCACTTTGGCTAAAAGAACTAGGTCTGTATTGAAACCAAGAAAAGTAAAAATAGTGGAGGAAGAGGAATAGAGTGGACAAGAAGAAGAAGAAGAATCTGATGCTCAGAAGGACGAGATGGTCAAGTTTGGGAAGAGAACCATCTTGAAAGGCAGACTCCTTAGAGACTTGGAGGACGAAGGTATGTTACTGCTGCTGGAGAAGTTACAATTGCAAGGTTGGAAGGACATGGTCCTTCAGATGAATGGAAGGTTGGACAGAACTGAGATTCTGTAGTTCATGGGAAACTGTGAGATCAAAGATGGTAGGGTCACCAGTGTGGTAAAGGGGGTGACAGTGATGTTTGATGATAAAGAACTGGGAGAGATCTTAGGTGTACATGGTGAAGGGTATAATGATTATAAGAAGCTCAAATGGCCAAGTCTAGAGAATCTCCCTACTGCCCTTGCCATTACTAAGAAGTTTGGTGACAATGAAGAGGAGCTTGATCCCAAGGCTATTTACAAAAGTGAGATGAAGCCACCCCACAAAGTGCTGTTCGAATTTGTTAACAAATGTGTGCTGCCAAGGCAGGAAAGGAGGCACATTGCCACATTCATGGACTTAGTCCTTATGGAATGATTGGACAGTAGGAGGCAAATCAATTAGTCTGGATTCATCATCCAGCTTCTTGATAGGGTTCTGAATGGCACCAAAACTCACGCCATACCCTATGGCTTTATTCTCACAACTGTACTTGCACACTTCAAGGTATCCATAAAGAAATGGGAAGTTGGTACAAACAAGGATCATTTTTGGGGCAAACACTCTAATTGCTTGTGACTATGAAGTCCAAACCACTCCCTAAGAACCTGGTTCATTCAAAAAGGTACTAGTGAACAACAAAGTGTGAGCTTTGGTGTAAGAAAGTAGGGCTAAGGATATTGAGATTAGTAGGCTGAAGAAGAGGTTAGCAGAGGCGGAGACTGAGAGAGATGCTCTCAGAGCTGAGGTGGCAAAATAAAAGGAGAAGAATGATGGCATTCTTCAGAATATGCTAAAATTGCTCCAAGCCAAAAACCAAGAACCTGGTCCTTCCTAGCCTTAAGCCTCCTAGCCTAGTGTAGATCAACCAGTGACCCAGTTCGGATTTTTTACTTCGTTTGCTCATGATCCAATGTTTTTATTTCTTTTTATGCTTTGTGTTAAGATCTTATCAATCAATGAAATTTATTATTTTTGCTCCAGCTGTTTGTTGATATTTCTTAGATGGCTAATATCCTTAGATTGATCGATGATATTTGACTCCATGATTATTTTTGAAGTAGCCCCAGTGGCCATGAGTAATTTTAATTAAAATCTGGTTATCTAACATTATTATGCAACTTTTCGATGATGCCCAAATAGGGAATTAGGTTGTGCTTTTACTTTGGACTATGATGTTTATAACCTAATGAACATGATCCTTGATGATAAGTGACTTTAAAAAGGTAAAATGTTCTAACATTGTGTTGATGTTGAGCTGAGTTGAAACAGGGCATATGCTTATGAAAAGCACAGAGTTTGTCATCATTGAAAGGGGAGAATTTGTTGGCCCAAGTGAAGTTTGTTTTGAAGATTGACAAAGGAACTAAGGCATGAACCAGGTCCATCCCCTGTGTACACAGACACGGGCAAATTCGAGCATAAGGGATGCACGTGAAGGAGATAAACTTAACTTGTTATATCTGATATCTCATGATCGAAAAGGTTGCATAATTGATAAGGAGAAGGACTCCTTACTCAAAGAGAACACTATCCAAGATAAGGGAGGAGTTAGAAGTTGTGGATAACTAGAACTCTTCCACCAAGGAAGAGTAGCATTAGAACTCTAGTTATTTCTTATTCTTCTCTATAAATTGCAGGATGTTCTCATTCTACAGGTATGCACAAAAGCTGAAGATTAAACGTGAGTTGAGAGCAAAATAGCAAGGTATTTTGCAAACAATTCTTGTGTGATTCAAGTGTGCGAACATGAAGCTACATGAACCAAATAGAAGAACCAGTTCCAAGTATCTGTCTATTATTCTAGTTCAATTGTAGTAGGTGTTTTCAAGTTGTACCTTTCAACTTTATCTAGAAGCAATTGTATTAGGTACTTTGAGTATTCAAGTTAGAGATAACTTGAAGTTGTCGCAACAGTTAGAGACTAGTTGCCACAATGGGATTTGAGTTAATCCTTAGGTTTACAAAAAGTTTTGTAAATGTTGTTTTGGCTCATTGATTTAGTGAAGTGTTGGGAAAAATCCTACTAAGTAGTAGGTCGTGATTTTTTCCCCTTTTGAGCCTGGTGTTTTCCACGTAAAAATACTTGTGTTCTTTACTTTCCGCATTTACTATTTCTGCAATAGTAGTATAAGGAACACTTAGAAGAACCAGGTTCTTCTATAATCAGTGCACGCAAAAATTGGACACCACACAAATTACCCCCTCTTGTGTGGCATTAAAGTATAAAACATCATTGACACAGATAAATTAGGAACTTCTTTTATTACAAATATAATGACATATAGTACATATATATCATATTCTCCTTTCAACCGAAATAAAGTAATTGAAAATAAAAATATAAGCATTCTAGAGAATTGCAATACGTGTTTTCTTTTTGTTTTTGCTTTTCATGTTTTCATTTTGTTATTGTATCAACTAGCACCTCAGAGATGATATATCTCAAGTCATTTTTGGAAACAGTATAAGAATCTTCATCTTTGTATGAGAACTCCGACATCCTAGCTAGGTTGAGCACTGGCATGAGCAAAACCCTAGGTACAACTGTACGTTTTAGGCATTCTCGATTCAAATCCTTCCAACTATTATCCATTATTTTCCTAATCTCTACGTATGCTTCTTCCTTTGTCACACCATATTCATTCATGTAACATTCGACACCTGATATATCTCCTCCTTCTTGCTCTCTCTGCATATCCATAAGAGCGACAAGCATTAGACAAAAAATGGTATGAACCCGTAATTTTAGTCTAAACTTATTCGTGCAAATAGAACTGCTGAAAATATTGAAGTGTGAAGCCATAATTCAAATAAGGTGATGGGTTCAGTGGAAACCTGAGTCTGAACCCACAAAATTAAAATTTCTGGATCTGCCTCTTAAGGCCTTGATCAACTATATATTAAGCTCGCACAATAACTTTTATTGAATACATAAGTACGACAAGGAATAAGCGTAGTTAAACTAAAAACTACAAAACTTATTTCGTAATTATAATGTACCTCATGTGATACAATATCATTTGATAATCTAGCAATGATAGAAGAAGCAACCAAAATTGAAGGTTCACTTGCAAGCCAGTCGTGTGCCTCCTTCGTTGCTTCATTTCCAATGCCTAACCAAGAGAGAGTCGCAAGACATGGGATAGTGCTAGATCGAATTCCATTTTTCACATATTGTTCCATTGTTGGGACGTTATTTCCATGATACCATTTAGCCTCTTGAAAATATGCATTTATCAACTTTTTCATCTGAAAGAATATAATTAAGAGCACAGACTCGTGAATTCTCATAAAAAATTAAATTCGGTAGATTATCTAAATAACTATTTGCTACAAATTAATTTACCTCAGCCATGGAATATTTAACTTGAAATGAGTTGTTTTCCTTTGCCAACTCTTTCTCAATTTCAACGTAAACATCTAGAAGAGCTAGGTAATAAAACTTCATATATGACGGTAACTGTTCTGAAACGTTGTCAATGTTCCACCTTTGTTTAAATACGGGTAACATTTTTGATGAAATTTCTTATTTAGCGTACACATTACTACATGGGAAAATAAAAGTTAAGCAGTTAATGTTAAGAAAAGAAAAAGAAATACCTTTCTATTGCATTTGTTAGGAGAGTTAGCTCGTCTATTGTTCCATAGGTATCATAGATATCATCAGCAATAGAAATGAAGCATAACACTTTGGTTAGTATGTTCCTCCCCACCTTATACTGGGGCTCAAAGTACACACTCAAAGACCAGAAGTACAACTCAACTACTCTGTCTCTTGTAAAAGGTAATGCTTTCGCTATCCAATTCTTTCCACCTCCTAAAAAAAGTAAAGTTGGATTTGAAATTGATGTATTTGTTTCTAGAAATAATTCAGTGCTGTGATGTTAATTAGTGATTATCTATCTTGCAAATTACCTTGTGATATCACATAGCTCACTTTTATGCATCGTTGCTACTGTCACCATAGTATAGTTGATTGGATACTTTAGTGCATTGCTGATTTTCATCGCGAAAGAATTGCTCAATGTAAGCAACAATAGCTTTAAATGAGTGGTGGTGAAATTAACTGTTTCGTCAAGTATTTCTTCATTGTGTACTCTGAATTGTGTTGCCTCATACAGGCTCAACAACCCTTCCACGTCGCTAACCAATGCTTTATTGTAATTTCCTTGGCCGTCAGTGAACTTCCTAAAAACATCTGCTTCATCATATCTTATATGGTCAGTGCATAAACGTTAATTAAACTCTTAACAGCAAACAAATTAACTTGAGTAACAAATGCATAATGTCAAGTGGGAGGAATTAAGATTACTTACCAGATGAGACATAATAACCGTGTTTCCTAAGTACTCGAAATGGTACGCTACTTCAAGACATTGGATTGCGTTTATCAGGTCAAGAGTTTGCAAAGATTTTGAAGGAGACATCTCTAGCATTTTTCTCACTTCTTCTTTTAGGTGTTCATGCTGTTTCTTTTCCCATTCATTGGCTCCCTGTGCGAGTAAATAAAGAGTATAACTTCTTTTTTTCATATCTTTGTGCTCTAAATTATTTATTGTTGAGAGACAATTATGTAAATAATAATGTTCGCTCTAACAACAGTTCAAATATTTAGACGAGATGGTTACGAACTTCAATATTGTATCTGTAATATGGCCATTATTTTGTCAAATGGAGTTCATCTCACATAAGCATACGCATCTTTGCAAAGTGTAGACTTTGTTGGCAATATTCTTTGGAACCCAAAAATATTGCATTGTGTGTTGGACATCATTTGCACAAGTTGTATCTCTTCTTTTACACCTAAGAGGTCAAGACTTTTTTGCCTATAAAAGGGAAGGCCATTAGTTCATTTTAGACACACCAACAAGACTTGAGTCTTCATTTCTTGTTTCTTCCTTTCTTCCTTTATTAAGAGTGTTTTGTATGAGAGTTAAGTGTTGGGAAGCACTTGTGTGAACCCTTTCTTTGGAGTGATCTTGTGAGGTTATTCTCTTAGGGTATTTGGGATTAATTAGAGTGTTTACTCTAATTTTGTTCTCTCTTTTGTACTCTTATTCTTATAGTAAATTGCTCATCTCCGCTTGCGGACGTAGGTCACTTTGACCGAACCACGTTAAATTTGTGTCTTCTTTATCTACTTTAATTGTCGTTGTTATCAACTTCAATTGTCTTTGTTATTGTCATTATACCGTTGTTTGGCTTTATTCCGCACTACCCGGGTTTCCGATCCTAACAAATTGGTATCAGAGCCGGATCTAACCGGGTTAGTATCAATAGCCAAAATGACTTTAACAAAGACCTATGTTGAGAAATTTGACCGAAGAGCAAACTTCGGAATGTGGCAATTAAAGATAGAAGCTATCCTAATTCAGGATGACGTAGACTTGGCGTTGCAAGGAAAGAAGAAGAAGCCGGATAAAATGACGGATGAGGAGTTTGCCATCATAAACAAAAAAGGCAAAAGCAGGTATTATTTTAAATCTCTCAAATGAGGTTTTACGTGAAGTTTCTGTAGAAACCACAGCTAAAGGCATGTTGGAAAAATTGAAAACCTTATATATGAAGAGGACGGTGGAAAATAGACATTACCTGAAGCAGAAGCTTTATACAATTCGTATGGGTGAAGGTACCTCTATTCTCTCTCATCTTGACATATTTGATTCCATTCTTATGGATTTGAGTAATATAGATGCTGAAATTAAAGATGAGGATCAAGTCGTGTTACTGCTTTGTTCTCTACCTCCATCTTTTAAGCATATAAAAGATACTATACTTTATGTAAAGGATAATATCTCTTATAAGGATATTAAATCTATCTTAAAATCAAAGGAACAGATAGATAGTGATATTACTGGGGAAGCTAGTGAAACTCAAGCGGAAGTTGGCTTGTTTGTTAGGGGCAACTCCGACTCCATATCCAGATACAATAATTTACAGTGTCGTTATTGTCATTAAAGTCACATTATCTCCGAATGCTATAAGCTGAAAAATAAAAAAAAGCATAAGAAAAGAAAAAATGAGCACAAAAATACTGACACCGCCGAAGCTAGAGTAGCAACTGATGAGATTGAGGGAACTATATTTTTAGCAACTAAAACTAGTTTCAGATTAGACAATGAGTGAATTTTAGATTCCGGTTGTTCATATCATATGTGTTCTAGAAGGGACTTATTTTTTTACATATGATTTAGTTGCAGGTGGAGTTGTCCAATTGGGTAACAATGTTACTTGTAACATTATTGGCAAAGGTACAATTCGGGTCAGAATGCATGATGATGTGGTGAGAACTCTCACCGATGTTAGATATGTTCCTGAGTTGAAGAAAAATCTCATATCTTTGGGCACTTTAGAATCCCTTGGGTGCAAATTCACTGGTGAAGGTGGAGTTTTAAAAATATTTCAAGGTGCTCGTGTGATCATGAAAGCACACAGATCTGGTTCGTTGTATACTTTATTGGGCTCCACTGTTATAGGCCCTACTACAGTTTCGGTATCAGACAACTTGTCTGATTTTGATGGCATTAAATTTTGACATATGCCCATTGGGGCTTTTGCGGAGAAGGTGGAGCAAATTTACTATATCATCCAAAATTAGGCCAAGGTGAAGATTTGTAATATGGCCATTAATTTGTCAAATGGTGTCCATCTCACATAAGCATAAGCATTTTTGCAAAGTGTAAACTTTGTTGACAATATTCTTTGGGACCCAAAAATATTGCATTGTGTGTTGGACATCATTTGCACAAGTTGTATCTCTTCTTTTACACCTAAGAGGTCAAGACTTTTTTGCCTATAAAAGGGAAGGCCATTAGTTCATTTTAGACACACCAACAAGACTTGAGTCTTCATTTCTTGTTTCTTCCTTTCTTTCTTTATTAAGAGTGTTTTGTATGAGAGTTAAGTGTTGGGAAGCACTTGTGTGAACCCTTTCTTTGGAGTGATCTTGTGAGGTTATTCTCTTAGGGTATTTGGGATTAATTAGAGTGTTTACTCTAATTTTGTACTCTCTTTTGTACTCTTATTCTTATAGTAAATTGCCCATCTCCGCTTGTGGACATAGGTCACTTTGACCGAACCACGTTAAATTTGTGTCTTCTTTATCTACTTTAATTGTCGTTGTTATCAACTTCAATTGTCTTTGTTATTGTCATTATACCGTTGTTTGGCTATATTCCGCACTACCCGGATTCCCGATCCTAACAGTATCAAAACAGTCAGAGATCATGAGTTCATCTCACTGACACTCAATATCGGAAAAAATAATTATGTGTTTGACCCATGAAAAAGAATTAAATCCCCACGTGGGGACATGTTGGGACACAATTAAATAAATAAAAACATATTATCTCTAACAATTTAAAATTTTAGATGAGATAGCCACACACTTCGACATTTACAAACAGATGCATCAATAGAATTGTTTCAACAGAAAATAAATGAAACAAAGGCATAGCTAGTAGTGTGTTAAAAACAAGAAGAATATGCAAAAAGTAAAAAAATAAAAAAAAGGAAACGAAGTTCTTAAAATACAAATTTACCGAGAGATGAGCATAGGCAAGAAAATGGTCTCCCCAAACAGTAGGATGGTGATTGCCACAGCGCCGTGTAACCTCTGCCACAACAGTTTGAGGACACACAGGTTTAGCTACTTCTCCAGCATTACCGTCCATTTTTTCTCCGTGTTTTAAAACAGTAGGATATGAAAATATGAACTTATAACTATTTCTTGGCTCTTGCGAATATGCGTTTGGAGGAAAGAAAGACGCAGTAATATATGCTTTAGGGTTAACACTTAACAATATTAGCAACTAATTAGACAGGTGAATTAAGAAATTATGTTCCAGTTACTAGTACACTAAGACACGAGTCTATTTATAAAGCTCCAAAAAATGGTAGGGAATAGTGATGACGATTTAGGAGCCAACTGATTAATCCACTTGGGAATAAACCCATGTGAACATGAATGACAAAGTCAAAAGAAAGAATGAAATGAAAAAAATACGTGAAAGATATGTAAAAGAATTAAATTTGCACACAATCGCCGGTGCCGTCCTACCCTATGTTCACATTTTGCTGAAGAATTCAATCCATTGCTCTGCTGATAAATAGGTATTTCTTTCTCAATTGTAAATCATCTTCACAACTTTCTATTTCTCTTTAGTAATAAATGGCTATTCTCTGTGTGATCGCGGAGTAGACAAAATTGGCGAAACACGTAGATCTTTCTTGTCTTGTTTTTGAATTTTTTTTTTCTCTTATAAATATTTTCGCATTGACACACTTCCCAACATATCCTTCTATTTGAATATTGCTATATTATTCGGTTTAAATCTATATCTATCTATTTATCTATATTTATACTATTAAAAGCACAAATGCTCTTAGTGAAATATCGTTCGTCTATTTTATCCTTCACAAGTACATTTTAAGTTGCATTAAATTGTAAATATAATAATTTTACTTTTTACAAAATGATAAAAAGGAAAAAGAAGAAGAGAACAAGTGGGAAACTTTTTCTTCAATTAATATCCCTAACGAACAGGGATTGATGTTGGCTTAAAAGGAAAAAAGAATAAAAAACTTATTACTATTTAATACCAGCATTAAAGTAAAATTAAAATTGCGTAGGTTCAAAAGGAAAAACAAAGTAAGAAGAGAGAATAATAAGGAAACTACTATTTAATATCCTTATTAAAGAGCATTAAAAAAAAGGTCGTCAAATTGCATTATTTTGCTTTGTTATTGTTGAAATTAGAGTTGTAAATAGTTGTACATTTCTGTATTTATATAGTACGCTTCTAGAAGGTAGTTAATTAAGAAGTTAGTTGTTAATTTTCTCTTTCACAAAGTCGGTTTTGTTAGTTAGGATAAATAGGTGATGTACAACTCATTTTCAGTCTAAGACAGCTAACAGAAAAATTGCTTCTCATTTTTCTTTCTCTTTCTATCATCTCTTCTCCTCTTCCTCGCTCAAGCTCACCAATGACGGAACCTAGAGCTAGATTTCAATATGGTATCAGAGCCATGGTTCTTCGCGAGTGAGCAACGAGCATTTCATCCAATCAATTTCCTACGCTTTTCCCTTATTTCACCTGCTCTTTGATCTCCTCTTCTCTTCGTCTTCGATTTCCCCAAATCTGATTTTTTCTGTCAAACCTCTGCTCAAATGACGCTTGATTCACCTCAAATTACAGATGGATCTTCACATGCAAACAATCAACAGATCGATTGTAACGATCCGATGTATGTCCATTGCTCAGAAACACCAGGAATGTCACTTGTTCCTCAATTGCTAATTGGAACTTAAAATTACTCAGAATGGAGACGATTTATGGAGGTGTCGCTCCTTGTGAAAAATAAACTCGGATTTGTTGATGTAGCATGCACTAGAGAGCAGTACGAGAAGAATGTCTTCCAATTGCGTCAGTGGGATCGCTGTAATGTCATAGTGCAGTCGTGGACTCAAAGTTCAGTGGCTAAGGAACTCAAGAAAAGAATTGTGTACTCTTCAAATGCACAGAAGGTTTGGAAGGCACTAAAAGATCGTTTTGACAAATTTAATGCTACTTTAGTACCATATGAATAGAGAAATCAGTTGTCTAACACAGAGTATTTCTAATGTATCAGTTTATTTCCCTTACCTCAATGTCCTCTGGGATGAGTTTGAGTCAATAATACCTGAGCCACGTGACTGTGAGAAGTCCAAGACATTTGTTGAGTTTCTTCGCCAACAGAAACTTATGAAGCTTTTAATGGGATTAAATGGCACTTATGCCCTCAAAGGAGCCAAATACTAATGATGTAGTGAACACCTTCGCTTGATCAAGCATATTCAATGATAGTTCAGGAAGAAAGTCAAAGGCTAAGTAGTGGATATGGTATACAAAGTGAAATTCTAGGAAGTGGACCTATGAATACTGAGAGCAGCTCCTTTGTGTCAGCAAACAACTCAAATGTGAAGTTTAGAAAGAACACAAATTTGTTTTGTGATTATTGTAATACGAAATGACACACAAGATATACTAGTTATAAACTAGTAGGGTATCCACCATATTTTAAGTTCAACAACAAAAAACGAGGTGTTAATGATAACTACACACATGTGGCACACAATGTGAGTATAATGGAGGAGACTAAATACACAAGAACTAATGGAATTTGTATGATAAATGGCATGATCAATGCAGCAGCTCCAATTTTCACACTTGAGTAGTATCAACAAATACTCAGAATGTTGAGCAAGGAAAAGGGACCAGCATAAGAAAAAACACCAACATGTGTGGCCAATATAGCAGGTAATTCAATTACTGACCAAATTAGGTGGATCATTGATACTGGTGCTTCAAATAACATAGTTTCATCCTTAGATCAGTTATCCTGCCCTAAGTATGTTCCATATTTGAAATCTACTTCAGTCCATTTACCAAATGAAGAAAGTACTCAGATCACACATACAGGATTATGTGCCCTGTCCAACACTCAAACTCTACATGATGTACTTTATGTGCCTAAGTTTCAGTATAATCGGTTATCTGTGTCCAGATATACCAAGGAGTTAAATTTTATGGTCTCTTTTTATCCCGATTTTTATCTCTTTCAGGTCCTATTCAGTGGCAAGGTGGGGGAGATTGGTAGCCTCAAGGATGAACTCTACATCCTCAATCCTTCAAAGCATGCTGTACCACTCACTTCCACTTGTATGACCACTACCCAGAATACCTCCTCAACTATGATGTGGCATCAAAGACTTCGGCATGCCCCTTATTCAGTTCTTAAAAAAATACCTACAATAAAGTCATTGTTGTCTAATTTTAGTTCTTGTAACTGTCATGTTTGTCCATTAGCTAAGCAGACTAGGTTGCCTTTTTCTACTAGTATTTCAAGATCAAATGTTCATTTGAACTTGTTCATATGGATGTGTGGGGTCCTTATAGAGTCGATACTTACAATGGTTATAGAAATTTCCCGACTCTTGTTGATGATTTTTCAAGAATGACTCGGAGCTTTCTCTTAAGACTGAAAAGTGATGTCTTTGTGATTCTATCAAATTTTCTTCATTTGGTAGAAAACCAATTTTCTTCTACTGTCAAGATTTTTAGGTCTGATAATGGCTATGAGTTCTTCAATTCTCTTTGTTCTAATCTATTTCAAACCAAAGGAATTGTTCATCAAAGTAGTTATATTTATACTCCCCAACAAAATAGAGTTATAGAAAGGAAGCATAGACACATACTTGAAGTAGGCAGACCCTTGAGGTTTCAAGGTGCATTACCTTTAAAACTATGGGGTGAATGCATTATAGTAGCTACCTATATCATTAATAGACTGCTTAGCACTGTCCTACATGGAAAGACTCATTATGAACTTTTTCATGGTTGTTCCCCTAAACTGACCACCTAGGAATAATATGATGTCTTTGTTATGCTACCATACTTGACTTTCATGACAAATTCCAACCAAAATCCATTCCTCTTGTTCTTCTAGGTTATGCTTCTACACAGAAAGGCTATAAACTATATGACCTTGACTCTAAGAAAACCTTTGTCAGTCGAGATGTTATCTTTAAGGAAAATATCTTTCCTTTTAAATGTCTAAAAGGAAAATTTCTTTCATCACAACATGATTCCTCAATACCCATGCCTGCAACTGTTTCTGATGTCTTTTCTCCTTTTTCAACACTTGATCATATGCCAGTCTCATCTACACTAGCACCACCTACCTCACTGCCTTCATCTCCAATCACCAACTTGCCTGCTTCACCTTTAGAAACTCACAGTCCTCCATTCACTACCAATTATTTTCCTTCTGCAGAGTCAATTCCATCAGACACCTTGCTCTTCTCTTCCTCCGCATACTCTGCTACTTCTGTTGATCCTGACTCTCCTGCCTCACCTGACTTACCTCCACCTAGGAAGTCAGGGAGAATTAGTAAGCCACCAATTTGGTTGACTGACTATGTTCATCTACCCTGACCATCCACTTCTTCTACATCTCATCCTATCCAATATTTTGTTTCCTATACTCACCTTTCTCCTCTTTTTAGAACTTTCCTTACTTCTTTTTCTGTTGATACTGAACCATCATCTTTTCATCAAGCTAGTAAGGATGACAGATGGGTTGAAGTTATGAAACTTGAAATTGAGGCATTATAACAGAATAACACTTGGTCTATAGTTGACTTACCTATTGGTAAAACACCCATTGGATGCAAATGGATGTATAAAATAAAGTACAATGTAGATGATACTATAGAAAAATTTAAGGCCAGACTGGTTGCTAAAGGATTTACATAACAGGAAGAATTAGATTTTCATGATACATTCTCTCCTGTTGCTAAGCTGACTACTGTGAAGACTGTTATTGCCACTGCTGCTCTCAAGCACTAGCCTATATTTTAGATGGATATTCAGAATGCTTTTTTGAATAGAGATCTTGAAGAGGAAGTTTACATGACTTTTCCTCAAGGATTTAGTAGCCAGGGGGAGCGTAAGGTTTGTAGGCTACTTAAATCCCTATATGGGCTCCAACAGGCATCTAGGCAATGGAAGTTAAAGTTGTCTCAAGCCTTGTCTTTGTGTCTGATTTTAAGCAAAGCAAGCATGACTATTTTTTATTTACTAGAAATGTGGATAACAAGTTTATTTTGGTTATGGTCTATGTAGATGATCTTCTTGTTATAGGAAATGATCTGTAGGAAATTAAACTTGCACAAAAATCTCTACATCAACATTTTAAGATGAAAGAACTTGGAGAAGTTAGATATTTTTAGGTATAGAGTTTGCTAGATTAAAGGAGGGCATCCTTATGACTCAAAGAAAATATGCATTAGAGATGATATCTGATGCAGACTTGGCAGGTTCTAAACCTAAAGAGACACCAATGGAGCACAACTTGAAGCTGGCAAGCACTGAGTTTGATACTTACAACAATACAAGTAAGGGAGATGAGTTGCTGGAAGATAGGGGGGTTATCAAAGGCTCATAAGGAAGCTTTTGTATCTAACAATAACAAGGCCTGATATCTCATATGCAGTGTAATCCTTAAGTTAGTTTATGCATACACCTAAGAAATATCACTATGAAGAAGCACTTCATGTAGTAAGGTATATCAAGAAGCGACCGGGATGGGGATAGGGATGTTAATGTCAAGTGACGGCAATGAAGAAATAGAAGCATTCTGTGATTCAGGTTGGGACTCATGTCCTATGTCAAGAAAGTCTGTTAATAGATATTGTATTAAGCTTAGAAGTTTAACCATATCCTGGAGAGCCAAGAAGCAACACACTATATCTAGAAGCTCAGCTGAAGTTGAGTACAGAAGCATGGCATACACAGTAGCTGAACTTGTATGGTTGAAAGGTCTATTGGAAGAGCGAAATGTGAACTTAAAGCTGCCCATGAAACTGTTCTGTGATAATAAAGAAGCATTGAAAATTGCTACAAATCCTATATATCATAAGAGGACAAAACACATAGAAATAGACTACCATTTCATCTGAGAAAAAATTCAAGAAGGGCTGATCAAGACATTCTATATTGCCAGTCAAGGACAACAAGTAGATGTGCTAACCAAAGAACTTGGACATCAGCAACATGTTTCATTAATCTCCAAGTTGGGAATGAAAGATATTTTTTCATTCTCAACCTGTGGGAGAGTGTAGAAATTAGAGTTGTAAATAGTTGTACATTTTTATATTTATGTAGTACGCTTCTAGAAGGTAGTTAGTTGTTAATTTTCTCTTTCACAAAGTCGGTTGTATTAGTTAGGATAAATAGGTAATGTACAACTCATTTTCAATCTAAGGAAACTAATAGAAAAATTGCTTCTCATTTCTCTGTCTGTCTCTATCGTCTCTTCTCCTTTTTCTCGCTCAAGCTCATCAATGGCAGAACCGAAGGCTAGATTTCAACAGTGATTCATACATGAGCCATAAAGAAAGTTGCCTAAGCATTTTTACTATTTATGATTATGAAAAATAAATGGATAGAGAGGAAGGCCCTATGGTTTGTTTTTTCTTGGTGTCAACATATGAATGGGAGCAGTTTGAATAGATACTTTTTTTCTTTGTTGAACAGTTGAGGATAACCCCTAGTTATTATTGCATGAGATGATATCGAATAGCTATCTATCTACGTATGTTCATTAGAAAAAAAAAGAGGAGAATAAGTTCAAGATATTTAAAAGACTTGGATTGGTTTAAACATATTACAGGGTTAATACAACCTATGAAGGGTAAGCAAGCGAGCTAACTACTTATCGGAAAGCAAGCCTTCAACGTCACTATAGGCCAAGCCATATACCTCTACTATGCATGCCTTGAGCCCTTGATCAATTAGTGGGGCATTCTAAACCTACGTCAACAATCAATTAGGCATCTCTCCATCTTATGCATATGTTGGCATTGCGCTTGAGCTATTGTGACTAGGGTTAAAGAGCCATATTATCATGTATTCCTTACACTTATGTAGTGAGTCATGTAGGTGGCATATTTAAGTTAGGACCATACATTGGGTTAATACACTTCTTACCACATTCACTACTTCCGAAGAAAGAACTCAAGGACTGTACTACAAAGGGACTTAGAAAATCTTACAAGCAACCAATCTTCTTCCTATACTTAGCAAATAATCCCAATGAAACCAACGGTGAAACCCAATTATAGATATTATATATGCCAGTCATACCTATGTTCTTTTTTCTCTTAGCCTTTATTTGATAAGCTGTTGTAAGTTTTCGATGAGATCCTTAACAATATCCTAGAAATTTTATGATTTTTTGAGAAAAAGATTCGAAAATCTATATCTATCTATACTATATTAAAAGCACGAAAACCCTATCGAAATGTTGGCCGACTTTTTTACCCTGTGTAAGTGTATTCTATGGTGGATAAAATTATAGTTGTAAATGCTAATTATTTTTCTGGAAAAAGAAATCAAAAACTGTCGTTTGTTGCCTTTTTCTGTTGAGTACACTTATTCTTATTTAGGTTTTGGATTCATTATAAAATTTAGGATTTTTTTGTCAATTAAGGTTACTAATTAATGCTACGTCTTACTTTGTTTAGGTATTCTTTTCTTTTGTTTAGGTATACGATTCACTAATTTTTTGTTGTTTGGAAAAAACAAAAAATTGCCATGTCTTATCTTTGTTTAGTTTTAGGATTCACTATTCTTTTATTTTTGTAGAGGAAAACCAAAATATTGCCCTTTTTTTATAATACAGATTTCCTTTATTTAGGTTTAGGTCTGTAACAACCTGATCGGTTATTTTGAGCTCTAGCGCACCGTTCGTAGTTTGAGGCCTTGAGTAGTTTCACTTCATATATTTATGACTTATACGTGTGGTCGGAATTGAATTTCGGGAAGTTCGGTATTGTTTCGGACGGAAAATTCTCAATTCAAAAGCTTTAAGTTGGAAGAGTTGACTAATATTTAACTTTTGAGTAAACGATCTCGAAATCAAGATTTGAAAGTTCCAATAAGTTTATATGATAATTTTGGACTTGGGCGTATGTTCGGGTTAAGTATCGGGTGGTCCGAGAGCATTTCGACGCTTATTATGGAAAGTTGGCATTTTGAGAGTCTAAGAGTTTCCTAAGTTTGGTTTGAAGTCGAGTTTGGTGTTACCGATATCCGTTTGGGATTCCGACCCTTGGAATAGGTTCTATTGTTATTTATGACTTGTGCGTAAAGTTTGGCGTCATTCCGGGATGTTTAAGTATGAATCATACACGTTCGTCGAAGTTCGAATGTTTGAAAGTTTGGAATTTTTCCTAAGTTTGACCATGGTTTGACTTTAAGGCTATCGAGCTCGGATTTTGGGTTCGGGGCTTGGAATAGGTCAGTTTTGTAATTTGAAACTTGCCTGCAAAATTTGGTGTCATTTGGAGTTGATTTAATGTGGTTCGTACTATTGGTTGCAATTCTTGAAGTTCTTAAAGTTCATTATGATTCTTATGCATTTTAGCGTCCGATTCGTGATTCTAGAGGTTATTTTGTTGTTCTGATCGTGCGAGCATATTCGTGTTATATTTTTATACTTGTGTGGATGTTTGGTTTGGAGCCCCGAGGGCTCGAATGAGTTTTGGATGCGTTCCTAAGGAGTTTGTAGAGGTTCAGCTGGTTCTGGTGCACTGTTCTCTCATTTGCGAGGTTTTTATCGCATTTGCGAGGTTTTTATCGCATTTGCGATAGCCGTATTTTCGAGATCATTATCACTTTTGTGAAGATGGGCTGGGCAAGGGAGTTCGCATTTGCGAACAATTTAATTGCATTTGCGATTGAGGCAGCTTTCGCATTTGCGAAGCAACTGTCACTTTTGCGGTGTCTCTGAGATCGCATTTGCGAGACTTTTGTCGCATTTGCGACTTAGGCAGAATTTAGTCAGGCTTTGCATTTGGTCAGGCTTCGCATTTGTGAGACTTTTGTCGCAAATGTGACATCTAAGGCTGTTATTAAGACTTTATTTTGAGGTTCAGCCCATTCCTCTCACATTTTTACTTGGTTGGGCGATTTTTGGAGCTCTTGAAGAGGCGATTTTCACTATCTATTATGAGGTAACTTATTCTCACTCATTTCGAGTTAAATACATGGATTATATACATATTTAAACATGGAATTTGAGGGAAATTGTTGGATTTTAAGAGAAAACCTAGAATTTGGTATTTTTAGATTTTGACCACGAAATTAGACATAGAATTGAGAATAAATTATATATTTGAGTTCGTGCTTTTATGGGTAATGATAGTCTTCAAGAATTTTTGGAATCCGGGCACGTGGGTCCGAGGGTTGACTTTGTTGACTTTTCAAGCGGAGTTGGAAAGTGTTATAAATTAGTTAATTATGATGTTGGAGTATATTTTTATTGGTTTTCATGATTGTTTGACTAGTTTCGGATCAATGGGCATCGGTTTGAGGTGTTAGAGAAGCGTTGGAGCTGGTTATGGAACTTCAGAGCGAGGTAAATCTCTTGTCTGACCTTGTTAAGAGGGAAACTACCCCTATGCGATGTGATTATTATGTGCTACTAGTTGTGGGTGCTACGTAGGTATGAGGTGACGAGAGTCCGTACGTGGCTAAAGCATGTTTATGTCCAGGTAGACTCAGGATTCAATCATGTAATAATTGAATTATTTGAATCCATTTGCTAGCTAAATTAATTGAATTTATAATTAAAATTTATTTAGAAATACATTTATATATTAGGCTGAGTTTTATCACCTTGAGTTGTTGCCAAGATATTTGATAAACGGTAAAGGTTATATTCACTATTATACACATGTATTTGTGTTGTGAGCACGTGACTTGCAATTCAATAAGTTCATTCCTTTCTTGTGGAGCGGTCTGAACGCCTCGGTAATATATTGAGATGCATCTCTGGTTCGCGCCAGTCGACCCTCGAAAGTGTACACACCACTCTATATCGAGCCATACGACCTCGACATAATCGTGCGTATTACCGCTAGGAGTCCGACCATTCGTGAGATACCCTTTATTTGAGTCCTGGCATTTATGAGGCATTCCTTATCCGTTTGAGAATACATTTGATATTTCTAATTTGTTTAGATAACATATGACCTTCGGGAGGTTTATATTGCCAAGAGAAATGTTGGAGGATTATGTTAGTTACCGTTTTACCTCATTATTACTGTTGTGCTTCATATCTGTTTATGATTCATTATACTGATTTATTGGACCACTAGTAAGTGTTGATGTCGACCCCTTGTCACTACTTTTCAGGGGTTAGGTTAAATACTTACTGGGTATACGTTGATTTACGTACTCAGGCTATACTTCTGCACTAAATGTGCATGGTCCGACAGGTTCATTTGGTGCTCATCTTAGCGCGTAGGCGTAGCTGCTGAGGAGACTTTATGGTGATCTGCATTCCAGGCTACGTATCGCAGCCCGCAGAGTCTCCATCGTATTATTTACTTTATCCTGTCTTGTTTATATTCCAGACAGATGTTGTATTATTATTATACTCTTTAGTAAATATTCATGCACTTGTGACACCGAGTTTTAAAATATTTTAGTTGATCCTTACCGATTTGTACATTATTATCACCTTTCATTTTCATGTATTACTAATTATGTATGTACCCGTGATTTTAAAGGTGTAAATTTCCTTACTTAATAAAATTTATGATTTCGAAAGTAATAAAATGAATAACCAATGTGATAGTTCACCGTCGGCTTGCCCAACGATGACGTTGGGCACCATCACGGTCTATAGTGGATTTTGGGTCGTGACAAAGTCTTTTTCTTTGTTTCGGTTTGGCATTAACTAATTGTTTTTGGTGGAAAAATTAAAAAATTTAGGACAGAGGCATAACTTTTATTGTTGTTGTTGAATTGACATTGTGTCTAAATATTTTTTGACGTATTTTTTCTTTGTTTAGGTTTACGATTTCCTTATCTTTAGATTCCTTTTACCAAAACTGCAAAATTCGGTCATTAATATCACTTTAGGTTTAGGATTAATTTACCGATTATAATTTTACTTACGTTGATTTTTAAACTTTTAAACCAAAGCCATTTAGTATAAAGAGGAGCTCAATATTTCACTAAAAGAATCCTGATAGTGTCGATGTCTACGAAGGTAAGCTTACTTGTGCTTTGAGGTAAGTTTTATAATCTTTATTTGTTCTTGAGGTTATGTAATAATAAACATTCGTATATTCTTGATAGATAATATGCAATATTAAATGTTGTCATGTCGTGATTATTGTTTACAATATCTCATATACAATTATCATTTTAAATTGACTTATTTACATTTTGTACAAGTTGTTTGGATCATTAATGTCACGACCCGGAATTTTCACCATCGGGACCGTGACGGAGCCTAACATTTCACTTGTTAGGCAAGCCAACGTTAGAGAATCATCAAGCCAATTCTTATACATTTCAGTAAATAACAGCAACTAAGCTATAACGAGTTAAATTGAGTGCGAAAATTTATAACAGCCTCAATATATACATTACTACCCGGATCTGGAGTCACAACTCATGAGCTACTATGATTTACTACAAACATAGTCTGAAAAGGAAAAATACATTGTTTTGAAGTAAGGAAACAGTAAATGATAAAACTAGGAAGAGATTCAGGGTCTGTGGACGCCAGCAGATCTACCTTGGGTCTCCTGATAGCAAATCCAAGCTGGTAAGCCTCACGATCAGCTTGAACCACTACCAAAATTTGCACAAGAAGTGCAGAGTGCAGTATCAATACAACCGACCCCATGTACTGGTAAGTGTCGAGCCTAACCTCGACGAAGTAGTTACGAGCCTATGACAAGACATCCACATAATAAACTTGTGCAGATAACAGTATATGTACAAGAAAACAATAATAACAACTAAACATGTACTATTGGGAGGGGGGCATGCTAAAGAGAAATACGAGATAGAGAACTACAACAGAATGGTGACTTGAACAGCCAATATACTATGAACCAATAAGAACAAGTAAACACAGTAAAGGAAAAATATGCACGGCATCACCCTTCATGCTTTTACTCTCAACCTCGCCATAAAATCAATAGAAATGACACGGCATCACCCTTCGTGCATTAACTCTCATAATATAGCACGACATCACCCTTCGTGCATTAACACTCACAATATGACACAACATCACCCTCTGTGCATTAACACTCACAATATGGCACGGCAGCACCCTTCGTGCATTAACACTCTCCCTTACCATAATATAATGAACAAATAACAATATGGCACAAACCTTACTTCAATATTTGGTTCCACAATATCAACCTCAAATTCGGAATCAATACTAAATTATCACCAGAAGATCCGTAAACATGATAAGAATGATCAATTTAATAATACTAGTCTAAACATGGACAACATGAACAAAGGAAGCTATAATTGCAAGAAACCAAGCCCCGCCCGCATGCTTTACCCTGACTACAACGCAAAAGTACTCGTCACCTCACATATACGTTGTTCCCTATCATTTAAACATGTAGCAAATAGACAAATAAGTCTTATTCCCTCAAGTCAAGATTAGACACAATACTTACCTCGCTCCAAATGCCATTCAATGCTCAATTACCGCTTTTTCTCTAGAATCCACCTCCAAATCACTCGTATCTATCCACAAATGACTCAATAATATCAATTATTGCTAAAGAAATCAATTACAATGCATAATTTTAGATTCCCCAAACTTTTCCCCAAAAAGTCAAAAATTAACCCCGGGCCCGCTTGGTCAAAACCCGAGGTTCAGACCAAAATCTATTTACCCGTTCACCCCCGAGCCCGATTATATAATTAGTTTTGGAATCCGACCCCAAATTGAGGTCTAAATCCTTGAGTTCTAAATCCACAATTTGCAAAAACTCCCAATCCTTCTTAAATCCCTAGTTTTCTACCATGAAAGAACAAAGGTTAGGGCTAGGAATTTAATGGGTGATGTTAGAAATGGAAGAAAATGAGTTAAAGATTACAAACCTATGAATTGATGTTTAATTTTCTCTTCAAAATCGCTCCTAGGCCGAGTTCTAATGGAGACTTTATGAAAAATGGGTAAAATCCCGTTTTTGAAATGTTTTAATGTTTGGGCGTCAAGGCTTCTTCGAGTTCGCGAAGGGCTTGCCGCGTTCGCGATGTGCAGCAACCCAAATGGCTTTCTCATTCACGAAGACTGTTCCCCCATGGCCTCCACGTTCGCGAGCTAATGCTCGTGTTCGTGTAAAAGAATGACTGACCCCTCCCCCAGATCCCTAAAGCTTCGCGTTCGCGAGGAGCTGGTCGTATTCGCGAAGGGTAAGGCCCTCATTGCTTCGCGTTCGCGACCCAGCTACCGCATTCGCGATTAAGAAAATCACCCTGCCCCATTTTACTCTTCGCGTTCACGGGAGTCCTTCGCGAACGCGAAGAATAGCACATCAGATATCAGCTGAAGCACAAAAAATCAGATTTTCTAAGTTCAATTCAAACCGTAGCCTATCCAAAACTCACCCGAGCCCTCGGGGCTCCAAACCAACCATGCACACAAGTCCCAAAACATCATACGAACTCGCTCGCGTGATCAAAACACTAAAATAATGTCTAGAACTATGAATCGGACACCAAAATCAAAGGAAATTTTCAAGAAGACTTTAAAACTTCTATTTTCGCAACTGAACGTCCGAATCACGTCAAATCATCTCTGTTTCTCACCAAATTCGACAAACAAGTCATGAATATTATAGTGGACCTGTACCTGGATCCGAAACCAAAATACGGACCCGGTATCAACAAGACCAAATATCAGTCAATTCTTAAAATCACCAAACTTTCAAACTTTTAATTTTTTATCAAAATTCCATATCTCGGGCTAGGGACCTCAGAATTCAATTCCGGGCATACGCCCAGGTTCCAAATTACGATACGGACCTACCGGGACTGTTAAAATACGAAGCCAGGTCCGTTTACTCAAAACATTGAGCGAAGTCAACTCAAATTAATTTTTAAGACAAAACATCTTATTTTTATCAGTTTTTAACATAAACGCTTTCCGGAAAGACGTCCGGACTCCGCATGCAAATCGAGGAAGGCTAAAACATAATTTTTAAGGCTTCGAATCACAGAATTAGGTTTCAAAACATGAGATGACCTATCGGGTTATCACATTCTTTGCCTCTAAAACAATCGTTCATCCTCGAACGGACGTAGAAAAGTACCTGAACTGGTGAAAAGATGTGGATATCTACTATGCATATCTGACTCAGACTCCTAAGTAGCTGCCTCAACGGGCTGACCTCTCCACTATACTCGAACTAAAGGATAACTCTTTGATCTCAACTGGCGAACCTGCTGGGCTAGAATAGCCACCGGCTCCTCCTCTTAAGTCAAATCCTTGTCTAACTTAACAGAGCTGAAATCTAACACGTGGGACGGATCACCGTGATACTTCTGGAGCATGGACACGTGGAACACCGGATGAATTACTGATAATCCCAGTGGAAATGCAATCTTGTAAACCACCTCTCCCACTCTCTCGAGAATCTCAAAAGATTTGATATACCTAGGGCTCAACTTGCCCTTCTTTCCGAATCTCATTACTCCCGTCATGGGTGACAACCCTAAGCAACACTCTCTCTCCGACCATGAATGCAACATCACGAACTCTGTGGTCGGCATAACTCTTCTGCCTGGACTGAGCTATGCAAAGTCGATCCTAAATAATCTTAACCTTATCCAAGGCATCATGTACTAGATCTGTACCCAACAACCGAGCCTCTCCCGCTCAAACCATCCAACCGGCGATCGACATCGTCTACCATATAATGCCTCATAGGGAGCCATCTGAATGCTCGACTGGTAGCTGTTGTTGTAGGCAAACTCTTCAAGGGGCAAGAACTGATCCCACAATCCTACGAAGTCTATAACACATGCGCGGAGCATATCCTCCAAGATCTAAATAGTGTGCTCGGACTGTCCGTCCGTCTGAGGATGAAACGTTGTGCTCAACTCAACCCTCGTGCCCAACTCACGATGCACTGCCCTCCAAAAGTGCGAGATGAACTGCGTACCTCAATCAGAAATGATAGACACGGGCACATCGTGAAGACAGACGATCTCACAGATGTAAATCTCTGCCAACCGCTCCGAAGAATAGGTAACTGCCACAGGAATGAAATGCGCTGACTTAGTCAACCTGTCCACAATGACCCAAACGGCATCGAACTTCCTCTAGGTCTGTGGGAGTCCAACAACGAAATCCATAGTGATACGCTCCCACTTCCACTCAGGAATCTCCAACTTTTGCAGCAAACCACCATGTCTATGATGCTCACACTTTATTTGCTGACAATTTAGACACTGAGCTACATATGCAACTATATCCTTCTTCATTCTCCTCCACCAATAATGCTGCCGTTAGTCTTGATATATCTTGGCGGCGCCCGGATGAATAGAATACCGAGAACTATGGGCCTCCTCAAGAATCAACTCACAAAGTCTATCCATATTAGGCACACAAACATGACCCTGTATCCCCAAGACTCCGTCATCTCCAGCAGTAACCTGCTTGGCACCACCATGCCGCACTGTGTCCCTAAGGATCAACAAATGAGGGTCATCATACTACCGATTTCTGATGCGCTCAAACAAAGAAGACCGAGTGACTGTACAAGCTAGAACACGGCTGGGCTCTGAAATATCCAACCTCACAAACTGGTTGGCTAAAGTCTGAATATCTAATGCAAGCGGCCTCTCACCGACTGGAATGAACGCAAGGCTGCCCATACTCGCTACCTTTCTACTCAGGGCGTCAGCCACCATATTGGCCTTCTCGGGATGATACAAGATGGTTATATCATAGTCTTTCAATAGCTCCAACCACCTCCTCTGCCTCAAATTGAGATCCTTTTGCTTGAACAAATACTGAAGGCTCCGATGATCCGTGAAAACCTCACACGACACACCATAAAGATAGTGCCTCCAAATCTTTAGTGCATGAACAATGACTGCCAACTCTAAGTCATGGACAGTATAATTTTTCTCATGAACCTTCAACTGCCGCGATGCATATGCAATCACCCTACCCTCCTGCACCAATACCGTACCGAGCCCAACACGGGACGCATCACAATATACCGTATAAGATCCTGAACCTGTGGGCAACACCAACACCGACGTTGTAGTCAAAGCAGTCTTGAGATTCTGAAAGCTAGCCTCACACTCTTCTGACCATCTAAACGGGACACTCTTCTGGGTCAACCTGGTCAACGGGGCTGCTATAGACAAAAACCCATCCACAAATCGACGTTAATAGCCCGCCAAACCCAAGAAACTCCTGATCTCCATAGCTGAAGTGGGTCTAGGCCAGTTCTGAACTGCCTAAACCTTCTTAGGATCTACCTGAATGCCCTCTACTGATACAACGTGCCCCAAGAAAGTGGCCGAATCCAACCAAAACTCGCAATTTGAAAATTTAGCGTACAACTGGCTGGCTCTCAGAGTCTGAAGTACAATCTTGAGATGCTTCTCATGCTCCTCTCGACTGTGGGAGTAGATCAAGATATCATCAATAAACACGATCACAAAGGAGTCCAAATAAGGCTTGAACACTCGGTTCATCAAATCTATGAATATTGCTGGGGCATTTGTCATCCCAAAGGACATCACAAGAAACTCATAATGCCCGTACCGAGTACGAAAAGTTGTCTTAGGGACATCAGATGGTGACTTTGTTCAATCCTCGGCAATGGATACCTGTTCTTGATGGTGACTTTGTTCAACTACCGATAATCTATGCATATCCTCATCGATCCATCCTTCTTCTTCACAAACAACACAAGTGCACCCCAGGGCGAGACACTAGGTCTAGTGAAGCCCTTATCAAACAAATCTTGCAATTGTTCCTTCAATTCTTTCAACTCTGGTGGGGCCATAGGGTATGGCGGAATAGAGATGGGCTGAGTGCCCGAAGCCAAGTCAATACAGAAATCAATATCCCTGTCGGGTGGCATCCCCAACAGGTCTGCAGGAAATACCTCTGGAAACTCACGAACGACTGGCACTGAATCTATGGAAGGAACCTCCGCACTAGAATTGCGGACATAAGTTAAATAAGCTAGACACCCCTTCTCGACCATACGTCGAGCCTTTATATAATAGATAACCCTGATGGTAGAATGGCCAGGAGTCCCTCTCCACTCTAATCGGGGCAACTTCAGAAAGGCTAAGGTCACCGTCTTGGCGTGATAATCCAATATAGCATGATATGGTGACAACCAATCCATACCCAAGATAACATCAAAATCAACCATATCGAGAAGTAGAAGATCTACACTAGTCTCAAGACTCCCAATGGTGACCACACACGAATGATAAACACGATCTACAAAAATAGCATCTCCCACAGGTGTGGACACATACACAGGAGCACTCAAAGAATCACGAGGCACAACCAAATATGAAGCAAAATAGGATGACACGTAGGAATAAATAGAACCCGGATCAAATAGAACTAAAGCATCTCTACTGCAAACTGAAACAGTACCTGTGATAACAGCGTCAGATGACTCAGCCTCAGGCCTGGCTGGAAAAGCATAACACCTGGGTTGGGCCCCATCACCCTGAATTACGTCTCTGGGACGTCCTCTAGCTGGCTGGTCTCCACCTATAACGGCCTGACCTCCACCTCTAACAGTCTGGCCTCTACCTCTGGCTGCCTGACCCCTTCCTCTGGCTGGCTGAGCAGGTGGTGCAGCAACTGGTGTTGGAACCATGGCACGAGAACCCTGATGTTGTGAGTTACCCGATGCCCGAAGGAAAAATCTAGCAATGTGCCTCGGATCACCACAAGTATAACAGGACCTCGGCTGCTGTGATTGCTGACCCTAAAACTGACCATGTCGACCTGAGTAACCACCCTGAAAACTCTAGAGCGGAGGTGCACTAATAAGAGCTGATGGTGCACTGTAGGCTAGCTGGTCAGAATAAGGCATATGAGGGCCACAACTACCTGAGGCACCGTGGGATGCCTGGAGTGCTGAATGAAACGGCCTGGGAGGATGGCCTCTACCAAAAGTACCCCTGCCTCCAGATGAAGCATTGTTAAACCCACTGGAATGACGAGGTCTCTTGTCAGACCCCTGACCTCCCTGAGCAAGAACCATCTCAACTCGCCTGGCGACATTGGCAGCCTCCTGAAAAGAAATCTCACTCCCAGTCTCCTTAGCCATCTGTAATCTGATAGGCTGAGCAAGTCCGTCAATAAACCTCCTCACTCTCTCTCTCTCTCTCTCTCTCTCTCTCTCTCAGTAGGAAGTAGAAGAAGAGCATGACGGGCCAAATCCACAAAATGGGTCTCATACTGAGTAACAGTCATATTGCCCTGCTGGAGACGCTCGAACTGACGGCGATGCTCCTCTCTCAATGTGATAGGAAGAAACTTCTCTAGGAAGAGCTGAGAGAACTGGTCCCAAGTAAGAGCAGGCGATCCAGCTGGTCTGGCAAGCAAATAATCTCTCCACCATTTCTTGGCGGAACCAGTCATCTAAAATGCAGCAAAATTGACCCCATTGGTCTTCACTATACCCATGTTCCGTAGCACCTCATGACAGCTGTCAAGATACTCCTGGGGATCCTCTGAAGGAGCACCACTGAAGTGAACTGGAAAGAGCTTGGTAAACCTATCCAATCTCTATAAAGCCTCAGAAGACATAGCTGACCCATTATCAGCCTGTGCCGCAACAACTGGCTGAACTACTCTGACTGGATGAGTTGCTGGAGTCTGATACTGGGGAGCCACCTGCTCCGAAGTGTGAGTAGTAGGAGTCTGTGCTCATCCTCCAGCCTGAGAGATGGTTGGTGCCATGGGGAATGCGCCACTCTGGGCCACACTCTCCATAAGTCCCACCAAACGGACCAAAGCATCATGAAGCACTAGGGTGGCAATGAACCCCTCTGGGACCTGAGCTGGTCCGACAGGCACAGCCTGGGCTGGAACCTCCTCATCAAACTCTACCTGAGGCTCCACCACGGGTGCTGCTGCTCGAGCTCTGGGCTGAGCTCTGCCCCTGCCTCGGCCTCTGGCACGACCTCGGCCTCGACCTCTGCCCCTCGTAAGAGCTACCAATAGAGGCTCTGGCTGCTGCTCAGCTGAAGATGCGGTGCACGTTCTCGCCATCTGCGAGAGAATAAGAGTAAAAGAGATTAATTTATGAGAACAAAATCACACGACAGAGAAGAATAAAAGTGAAATTTGTTCCTAAATTTCTTAGCCTCTGGGAGATAAGTACAGACGTCCCCGTACCGATCCCCCAGACTCTACTAAGCTCGCTCGTGAATTGTGAGACCTAGGCAACCTAGTGCTCTGATACCAACTTGTTACGACCCGAAATTCCCACCGTCGGGACCGTGATGGCGCCTAACATTTTACTTGCTAGGCAAGCCAACGTTAGAGAATCATCAAGCCAATTCTTATACATTTCAGTAAATAATAGCAACTAAGCTATAACGAGTTAAAATGAGTGCGAAAATTTATAACAGCCTCAATATATAAACTACTACCCGGATATGGAGTCACAACTCACGAGCTACTAAGATTTACTACAAACAGAGTCTGAAAAGGGCAAATACACTGTTTTGAAGTAAGGAAACAATAAATGATAAAAGTAGGAAGAGACTCCAGGGTCTGCGGACGCCAGCAGATCTACCTTGGGTCTCATGACAGCAAATCCAAGATGCTAAGCCTCACGATCAGCTAGGACCGGTACCAAAATCAGCACAAGAAATGCAGAGTGCAGTATCGGTATAATCGACCCCATGTACTGGTAAGTGTCGAGCCTAACCTCGACGAAGTAGTGACGGGGCTATGGCAAGGCACTCACATAATAAACATGTGCAGATAACAGTATATGTACAAGAAAATAATAATAATAACTAAATATGTACTATTGGGAGGGGGACATGCAAAAGGGGAATACGAGATAGAGAACTACAACAGAATGGTAACTTGAACAGCCAATATACTATGAACCAATAAGAAAAAGTAAACACAGTATAGGAAGAATGCACGACATCACCCTTCATGCTTTTACTCTCAACCTTACCATAAAATCAATAGAAACGACACGGCATCACCCTTCGTGCATTAACTCTCATAACATGGCACGACATCACCCTTCGTGCATTAACACTCACAATATGGCACGGCATCACCCTTCGTACATTAACACTCACAATATGAAACGGCATCACCCTTCGTGCATTAACACTCACAATATGGCACGGCATCACCCTCTATGCATTAACACTCTCCCTTACCATAATGCAATGAACAAATAACAACATGGAGATAGAATAATAAGTATAAATCTTACTTCAACATTTGGTTCCACAATATCAACCTCAAATTCGGAATCAATACTCAATTATCACCAGAAGATCCATAAACATGATAAGAACGATCAATTTAACAATACTAGTCTAAACATGGACAACATGAACAAAGGAAGCTATAATTGCAAGAAACTAATCCCCGCCCGCATGTTTTAACCCGACTACAACGCATAAGTACTCGTCACCTCACATATACGTTGTTCTCCAACATTTAAACATGTAGCAAATAGACAAATAAGTATTATTCCCTCAAGTCAAGGTTAGACACAACACTTACCTCGCTCCAAAGGCCACTCAATGCTCAATTACCGCTTTTTCTCTAGAATCCACCTCCAAACCACTCGTATCTATTCACAAACAACTCAATAATATCAAATATTACTAAAGAAATCAATTACAATGCATAAATTTAGATTCCTCAAACTTTTCCCCAAAAAGTCAAAAATTGACCCCGGGCCCGCTTGGTCAAAACCAGAGGTTCGGACCAAAATCTATTCATGCATTCACCCTTGAGCCCGATTATATAATTAGTTTTGGAATCCGACCCCAAATTGAGGTCTAAATCCCTAATTTGCAAAAAAACTCCAATCCTTCTTAAATCCCTAGTTTTCTACCATGAAAGAACAAAGATTAGGGCTAGAAATTTAATGGGTGATGATAGAAATGGAAGAAAATGAGTTAAAGAGTACAAACCTATGAATTGGTGTTGAGTTTTCCCTTCAAAATCGCACCTAGGCCGAGCTCTAATGGAGAGTTTATGAAAAATGGGTAAAATCCCGTTTTTGAAATATTTTAAGGTATGGGCGTCAGGCCTTCTTCGCGTTCGCGAAGGGCCTGCCCCGTTCGCGATGTGCAGCAGCCCAAATGGCTTTTGCATTCGCGAGTTCCTCTTTGCGTTCGCGGAGGCTGTTCCTCCCTGGCTTCTGCGTTCGCGAGCCAGTGCTCGCGTTCGCGTAGAAGAATGACTGACCCCTCCCCCAGGTCCCTAAAGCTTCGCGTTCGCGTGGAGCTGGTCGCGTTCGCGAAGGGTAAGGCCCCATTGCTTTGCGTTCGCGACCCAGCTACCGCGTTCGCGATTAAGAAAATCACCCTGCCCCAGTTTACTCTTCGTGTTGGCGGGAGTACCTTCGCGAATGCGAAGAAGAACACACCAGATATAAGCTGAAGCACAAAAAACCAGATTTTCTAAGTTCAATTCACTCTATAGCCTATCCGAAACTCACCCGAGCCCTCGGGGCTCCAAACCAAACATGCACACAAGTCTCAAAACATCATACGAACTCGCTCGCGTGATCAAAACATCAAAATAACGCCTATAACTACAAATCGGACACCAAATCAAAGAAAATTTTCAAGAAGACTTTAAAACTTCTATTTTCACAACCGAACGTCCGAATCACGTCAAATCATCTCCGTTTCTCACTAAATTCGACAGACAAGTCATAAATATTATAGTGGACCTGTACCGGGCTCCAAAATCAAAACACGGACCCGATATCAACAAGATCAAACATCAGTCAATTCTTAAAATCATCAAACTTTCAAACTTTTAATTTTTCATCAAAAATCCATATCTCGAGCTAGGGACCTCGGAATTCGATTTCGGGCATACGCCTAGGTGCGAAATTACTATACGGACCTACCGGGACCATCAAAATTCCATATCTCGAGTTAGGGACCTCGAAATTCGATTTCGGGCATACGCCCAGGTCCGAAATTACTATACGGACCTACCGGGACCATCAAAATACGGATCCGGATCCGTTTACTTAAAACGTTGACCGAAGTCAACTCAAATTAATTTTTAAGCAAAAAAATCTTATTTTTATCAGTTTTTAACATAAAAGCTTTCCGGAAAGACGTCCGGACTGCGCACGCAAATCGAGAAAAGCTAAAACATGATTTTTAAGGCTTCAGATCACAGAATTAGGTTTCAAAACATGAGATGACCTATCGGGTCATCATAATTAATGTAGTTCGTAACAGAAAATTAGTTACGTATTGCAACTCATTAATTAAATATCTTATATTAAGTTTATTTTTTCCCTATATTTTATTAATGAATTCATATTGATTTTAGACATTGTCGTAAGATAAATATTTTTGTTCTTACTAGAAAGAGCTAGAGCTTACAAGGAGGAGGATGGTATTCTAACAGGTATACGATAAATAAAGATCCAACAAATATAAATGACCTTTTTACTTGTTCTAAATCTTCTATTTCAAATGTTTTGACAACAACAACAACAATTTAATATAATTTTACTAGTGGAGTCTGGGGGAGGGTAGTGTGTACGCAGACACTACAACATTATGCATTTACAGCTACAAAATATATTGTAGCTAAATATGAAAAATTCCGTGGCTAAACACTTTTGCCACAATATTTTTTTTCGTAGTATTCGTAGCAAGAAGTAGAGTAATTAAAAGCTAGCTACATACTTTACATGGTTCGTGGCTAAGGACTAATATTTATTGCTACGAATTTTTTTGGTATTGTAGCAATATTAACAGAACTTTTTTTGCCACAAAATATATACTTATAGCAAAAACTCTTATTCTTTTGCCACGACAAATAAACTTTGTAGCAGTCTTTATGTTGTAGCCACAAGGTGTTTTATCGTGGCAAACGAATTAATTTGTTTGCTACGAAAATTCATATATTGTGGCTATTTTTATACCTCAGTCTCGTGGCAATTGTTCTTTTATTTAGCTACGAGTTCAAAAATTTATAGCTATAATTGAAGTATTTGCCACACATTTTGGTATGTAGCTAAGAATTCATTCTTTTTGCCATAAAATATATAGAATTAAAGCTATCGTTTAATCATTTGCTACGGAAAGTGAAAAAATTAACCATCAATTATATATATGTGTAGCCCCAAATTCTAAATTTTTATTGCTATAATTGAAGAATTTGCCACAAATAATTGGTCACAAGAATTTTATCCTGCAGCTAAAATTCAAATATTTTAGATTCCAAAATAGATACATATAAGAATTGTTACAATGTAGCTAAGAATTAAAAAAAATTACATTCCACAATAGGTTTCAAGTTGCACATAATTGTAAATTTCAAAAAATGAACGATACGTAAGTCTTCTACAACACCATCTTGCTTGAGACACAAAGTAGCATCGTCTTCGCCTTTCTCTCTTCCCTAAGTAGCACCGACTACTGCACCTTAGCTTTAGTCTTAACTTGTCATTGCTGCTCTAACTTCACGAATCTGCCTGTCAACGAATAAAGTATTTTAACGCCTCAAAGCAAAAAATAACTGATCACATATGCAAGAGGTAGCCACTACATTGCTTCAAAAATTAATGAAGCTAAAGACATATTGCTTGCAAAGACTAAGAAGAATCTTAACCGAGTCTCATTGATGCTTTCTAAGTTACAAATCACTTTGTAATTGGAGGCGGATCATGCTGTCTGGCACTAGACTAAAATTTCAACTGAAATGGATTAATTCTTTTTGGCCAAAAGATGTATTTTAGTCGGAGAAGGCAACATTTGACAATTGTATGAGTTCATTGAATATTTAACAGGTAAAATTGAGTTTCAACTTCAATACAAAGATGCAAGTTCGATTAGTAAAAATATTAATAGAATATCAATAAGACAAGAAATATTTCATGATAATTCTTTTACAAGATTTTTTAACAGATAACAAAAGAGAAAAGTACAAAGCAACAAAAGAAGTTTAAAAAACCTGTAGACTTTTTAAACTTCTTAAAGGATCTTCATCCCAATTTTGTAATGTTGCTTTGTTGTTACAGTCCATGAACTATGGCTCCTCCCAAAATTACCACTTCAAAATCTTCAAATTTTCACTCACTATATATCAAAAATAGGGCAGATTATTAAATTGCTGAATAATTCGCAAAATTAAAACCAAAAATTCATGTCAAGTAGGTATGAGAAAATTCACAAACGTAAAATATAAAGATACGGGCTTACCTCTTCTGCTCAAGAATAAATAAGCTATGGGGTTCTCTCTCACTCTTCTTCTCTGTCGTTCTCGCATTTTTTAGTGTAACCATGGTTGAAGAAAGAATTGGGAAAGTGGGGAAGGGGATGTGGGGGTGGGATTGGCGGCTGAAGAGATCAGAATGTAGTTTAGGTTTTGGTGATTTTGCTTTGGGCCAATTGCAATTGCTGTTTGTCATTCTTTTACTTGTTGTTATATACTTATGTAATATAATTTTGCTTTCTTTTATTTTTTAATTAATACATCTTAATTCAGTAAATGCAAAGAAATGTAAGTGCTAACAGTTATAAGTAAGAACACTACCTACGAAAATACAAAAAGAATAAATATATAATTTATGTTAAGTAACATAGAAAAAATAAATTATTTGCATAAAATAAAGATATTCTAAATTAATTTTTTCTTTAAAGTTTCTTGCATACTATATGATATTATTAGTAGTTTGTTATATACTCCTATTTTTATTATATTAGATTCGTATTTTAGTGTTTAATTAGATTTATAAAAACAATTATGCTTATTCAAATTGAATACAATTAGTGATCAATCTAAATAATTACAAGCACAAAGTTACTGTATAATTACATATTTTTTTAAATTATATTAGAAAATCACAAGTACTACTTAGTTTGATATGAATTATTATATACTAATTAATTTTTTATAAACTCATTTATCAAGCAATATTAAATTCTCAATTTTTTGAAAGACAAGATCCTCTTTCTGTATACGAATTATATTAAATTCTTAATTCTTTGATTCAGTAATATAAATAATTTATTGTACAATGAAGTTAGTAAAGATTATAGTTGTTTAAATTTGATATAATTAGTCGTGCACATAATTGTGGGATATAATTCCATTTTTTTTAATTATAATTGAAACTTATATAGTCAGACTTATCTATAATAACATCCTTATACAATAACCACTCACTATAAAAGTCAAGTTTTTCTCATTATCGATTTTTATGTTATGTTATAATACGTATCCTCTATAACGATGTTTCACTATAGCAACAAAAAAATATCAGAACAAAATTTGACTGTACGTAAAACTTGTTTAATAATAATTATAATATAATCAATTTTTCTATGGACTTGGATGTCAACCATATTAAACTCTCAAATCTTCGTGTAACTATATATAGTAAAATTAAATGCTTATATCCCCTAAAAATATGAAAATCCTATGGTTACACTTCCTCTAAGGTACATCCATAACTAAATGTATATTAAAATATACTTATTAAAAAATTAAAATTTTAAATAAAATGTTCTAAGTATTATTTTTATAAAATTTAATAGAGAAGATAAATATTTTTGTTGAAAATTTTTATTCACGTGTGTGATTAAATATAAATTGCTTGATAAGATATGCAACTATTAGTGAAAACTTTCTTAAATTTTAAACATGTAAGTTATCTGTATTTTTAATTAATTATAAAATTCTTATTACGTATGAATAACTCAATTTTATTTTAGTTTGTTTATTTATTGAACCGCTGAAAAATTATCTTAAATTTGTTGTATGCTATTTTATTTGTGTAGGATTTTCATTATATAAGAGGCTTACATATTTTTAGAGAGAAAAAAAAAGAATTGTATCATTATAGTTAAAGACTTTTGGAAGATAAAACTATTTTGTCAAATATATAACAATTCTAGTTATATAATTAAGTATTTTGGGTTCATTTCATGTTTAAGAGTTAAGAAAGATGCATATTTCATAAAATATTTATTATTCTTTTTAATCAACTGCATGAATAAAGATTTTCAACAAAAATGTTAATCCTCTTTTTAAAATTTTAGAAATATAAGTACATGAATAATGCTATAATTGTAATTTATTATTTAATAGTTTTATTTTAATAAACTTAGTTATACATTTACCTCATAGAGGGTGTAAGTGTAAGCTTTTTATAATATAGGGGAAGTAAGTTTGATTTTAAAATACAACAAATGTATCTAAAAATTGATTGAAATTATAATGATTAAATCTAAAAATTAAAATGAATAATAAAGTTAGCGATAGAAGTTTTGTTTCTAGATCTTCTGCTATATGTTAGTACAAATACTAGCAATGAATTTCATTTTTCGTTGCAAACCCCTCGCTATTTTACTATACTTTTTTCAGTTTAATTTTTATTCTGTTTAAATTCTATTTTAAGATTGAAGATGCTTTTCATTTTAATCTTTCTTATTTAGAAGTTAATTAATTCTTCAAGTTATATACATTGTTGTTTTTCCAAATTTCTATATGAAATTATTTTTTCATAACTGCATATAATTTTTAGGCTAACTCTTGTCATGACTTTCATAGTCGAAGTAAAAGAATTCTTCCACAAATTTTTTTTGCAGCTAATTTATTATATTTAACATATTATTACAGCAATGATAACCTCAAATGTATGACAATATATATAGTTATGGTCAATTATGAAAGGTAATTGTCTACTATTCATTTTGTCATGACAAATAATTGGAACTATTAAGCTAACTATTTGTATCGTTTTATTTTTAACTTGAAGCAAAAATATCAATTAGCTACAAGATTGTGTTTTAACTAATTTAATGTGACTAAAATGTTATTATTCCCACACGAAGCTTCGAGTCGTTGCAAAAACTTATGAATAGCTATAAAATTTTACCACAAAAATAAATACGTGGCTATATCATTTATGACAAATAATTGTAGTTATTAAGCCGACTATTGCCACGATTTATTTAAAAATTGAAGCAAAATTGTGGCTATATCATATCAAAATATTTGTGGCTATATTATTTTGTCATGACACATAATCGTAGCTATTAAGTCAACTATTGTCACAATATTTTATAACTTGAAGCAAAATATTTATTTAACTACAACAATTTGTTTCAAAAACTTTATTGTGGCTAAAATTATGCTATTGCTACAGTAACTTTTAACCAGTGACAAAGACTTATGATTAGCTATGAAATTTTACTGTAACAATAAGTTTGTAGCTGTTTAGGTAGTTATTGCCACGAAAATTAGTAATTATAGCAAAAATAATGAATTAGCTTTGTAAATTTAGTTTTGCGGCTAAGAAATTTTAAGAATTTATAGATAGCCATGAAATTCTAATTTTTGTGGCTATTATTGAGTAATAGCTACGAAATTTAGATTTGTAGCTTAGATTTCGTAGCTACAGATATATTTTGTTGCAGTGAGACCTTACCCTTACCCTTGAGTAGAGAGGTTGTTTCCGATAGACCATCGGCTCCCTCCCTCCAAGGACTCTCCACCTTGCTCTTGGAGTGACTCGGACTCACAACCTCTTGGTTGGAAGTGGAGGGGTGCGCAACCCACTATTTCAATGTTTTGACTATGAACGTTAATATGTGAAAGTCATTCTTTAATATAGTTGAAACTTGCATGTAAAACAACCTTAGTCTACTTCATATTCACCATATATTCGTCTTCTACCGGATTATTACAGTCTTTTTGGTGGATGAACTAAAGATTGTGAAAAAGATTTAAAAGATTCAGAATATTAAAAAAAAGAATAGGGGCCAAGAGGTAAGAACTTATGAAAGTGATCTCTAGAGTTTTAGGCTTGTGAGTATTTCTATTTTTTTCACAATGTTACATTAAATGTTTTATTTCAGTTTGTAGAAATATCTTTTCTTCTAATTTTGATTGGATTTCGTATCTTCACTATTTTTAGAATAATATTAATGTAGTCCTTTCAGAATCAACTACAAAAATTCCATTATAATCATAAAAGACCTGATTCGAATGCATCCGGATACATGGTTTATATGCTTGAAAAGAGTAGATTAATCAAAATATAATTAATATATTCTACTTTTGCGATAGTGATTCATTGATAATCATTTGAAAATAATTACTAGAGTACTTTTTATTGATAGAAATAGTATAATTTTTACGAGAAAAAATAAAAAAAATTGTCTTTTGTTAGTTGTTAACCGAGTTTGTGTCTTCTAGAATAAACTTAAGAATATATAGCTTTTCTAACAAAAATTCAGAAAAAACTCCTATATCTTAAGGATATGTATTCAAAATTTAAAGTAATGTAATCATAAAACTGGGTAATATTCAAGTTGAATATATAGTGACCAAGCTGATTGAGGACTTCTTATGAGATTGTGTTTCTTACTATTATCACAGTTATCTAAATATGTTCAACAATCATTATTTTTAGGAGTTTATTTTTTTCATTTAACTTCTATCATATACCTCAAATAACTTTTTAATAAAATATTAATGTGATTTTTTAAAATTTTAATTTATTGAGACAGAGTACACACGCAAAGTGCATACCCAAAAACTAGTAAATAAAATAATATGGACACTAAGGTTTGGTTTCTCGGTTGGTTAATGCATTATTAGAATTCTGAAACGAAAATCATAAATCTCGTAAATCTTATGTTTGTTGAAACTGAGAAGGTTAATGATAATTTTTGAATTTGGAGTGATGAAATTATAACATTAGAACAAAGTATTAATTAAATATATTGACGGATAATTGAAAATTTTTATGGGGTATGTTTTTCTTTTATTGAGTTAGGCACACATGATCAATATTTATTATTTTCAGGAATATACACTTTTATTTTATAACTCAAATATAATATTTTAATATAATATTTATACGATTTCTTGAAATTTTTTTATTTATTGAGATAGTGTACACGCTGAAGGGGAATTATAAGATTAGTATCTTGAAATAAAGATGCACTCGATCAATATATCATTTGTCCATATTAAGGCACTTATCAAAAAGGAACTTAATTATGGGCCCTTCTTCTTCTTTTTTATCTTTTTTTTTTTGCAGAAAAGTTTTCTGTTTTTGGTAATTGCATTTGTTTGGTAAACATTTAAAAGTCTTTGATTTAAAAAAAAAAAAAACTTTGGTAAGTGTATTTGTTTGGTAAATATTTAATGTTGGCTGCTAATTGGTAAATGTTTAATTATGTTGGCTACTGATAGCTTATGTAGTCTAGGCTAGTGTTTTACTTTGGTTATTTTTGTAGGATCTGACTCTAGAGTCACATGAGTCAGTTGTGTATAACTGTATATTGATCATTTTGGTTAAATAAAATATTTTTAGTATGATAAAATTAAAAAATAAATGCTTTTGGCCTTTAAAAAAAATCTGGCAAGTCCCTTCGCTTTTTGCTTCACAAAATCAAGTGTTTTCAATCCGCTTCTTTTCTTTCTTTTTTTTCTGCTATTTTCCCTAGAAATATATTCCACCCATACTAGAAACTAGACAAAAAGTTTAAGAAGAAAAGGAAATTTTTTGAAAGTTGTGATCATAATTCATATATATGCCATCATAATTGTGTGATTGTAAGATTATAAAATTCATAAAAAAAATAATTGCTTCACAAAATCCAGTGACTTTTCAATACACTTGCTTCATTTTCGTCGGTGTCTTATTATTATTATCTTGTGCCATGATATGACCAATAGTATATAAGGGACCTCCTTTTTTTCCTGCTATTTTTCCCACAGAAATATGTTCCACGCATACTAGAAACTAAACAAAAAAAAGTTAAGAAAAAAAAAAGAAAATTTGAAATTTGTAATCATATATATGCCATCAGCCAATCACAATTGTGTAAGGCCAGTAAATTTACCAATGCAAGAAAAATCTTTTTTAAGTTCACCAATTTTATGAGGAATTTGACAAGTTTACTAGATTAAATTCAATATTCATTTAACAATTCCTCTCACTGATCAACCGTTACTTTTACCTTTACTTTTCATTTTTTTAATTTCTCTTGACGGTACACATAAGTTATATAGAAATATAAACGATGAGGTTGTTGAGTTAGTTTGGAATATTTGGGGTCCTTAAATTGAACAGACATATATGTTCGTGAAAAGTCATCTCTAAAGCTGTAACATAAGCACAAATTTAGCATACTGTAATCAAGTTATTCTAATAAGCAGATTGTTCAACACTTTAGAGTTTGGATTTTTTCTTTATAAATTTACTGTCGTATTAATTGAGACGCATGTACAATGCAATGTTTTCAGAAACTAGTTTTAAAAAGGAGGGAATAATGGAATTTTGTTATAAGAAAAATCAAATTATGGTGGATGTCTACTCTTCCTCCATGATTTTCTCAAATGTTTAATGACATATTCAATGACATATTTCTATGCTTAATGACATATTCAATGACATATTTTTCTTCACTTTTCATGCCTATATAAAGGCCTTGTAATAGATAAGAAAATACACAAAATTGAAGAAGAAAATCTCTTCCTTCTCTCTATCTCCATTTCTTGTTCATCTTTTACTAAATTACTTTTATTTCATATATAACAACATATCTTGTTCATGTTTTACTAAGTTGCTTTTATTTCATAACAACATGTCTTGTTCATGTTTTACTAAATTGCTTTTATTTTATAATACGTTATCGGCACGAATTGCTCATTTCATGATCTTCTACGTCAAGACTATGTAAATTATAAGCAGACAATGAGATCAAGTACAATGAAAAATATCTTGGATGATAATACAAAGATAAGTTTTACATCCATCTAAACCCATTCATATTTCCATATCTTTGCATTAACTTTATGTGCAGTATTTAGTTAAAATATTTTTTTCAATTGTATCCACTGAAATAAAGAACTGGAAAGATATGTCTTTATTTGCTACATCTCTTATATGACAAATATAATATTCCAACGTATATATTTATGTTCTGACCTTTTACATACTATGATAGATAATTATTAAGGTAATTTAGTAATAATATTTTTACCATCACATGATGTATTTCATTGAAAGCAAAATTATCAAATATGTAGGCGATTTTACAGTACCTTGCAAATTTGGCATTCGAATATACAATCAATATAAACTCATTATAGTTATAATTTATAATAGTCACAGTTATGCATTAAGCCTTAAATATTTTTGCTGGAAATATAAGGCTCATTCCTCCGTATTGGATATTTTTGGTGAAGTTCTTATAGTCTTTGAAATATAAGTGATTATAGGTTATCTGCATCTTTTCCCTAATTAATTTATTAAAATATAAAAATAATTGTATCATTTTTTTTAAAAAGGCATATATCCTATCTAGCATTTTTGTTGCAGAGGAACTGTTTCAAGATTGAAATAGTTATATATGTCTTCTTGAAAGTTAATTTACTTATGCCTATAATTATGAAGTAATAATATTTTAAAGGCTCGAGTGCGAGTCCTAGTGAATTTTGGCCTATTATGCCAAAGATTGAGGGTAAGACGATGGGTTCAAGTCCCAACGCACTATGTTGATAAAAAGACGCAGGATTCAAGTTCCAACGCATTATGGCCTAGCATGCCTTTATATGGGTAAGGCATTGGGTTTGAGTCCTAATGCACCATATTGATAATAATAATAATAATAATAATAATAATAATAATCTTTATATGGGTAAGGCATTGGGTTTGAGTCCTAATGCGACATATTGATAATAATAATAACTAAAGAAAAAAAAATTCATGAAAAAACATGAAGCTTGTCCCACTTGATTTGCTCCATTCTTGAAGTGAATGTGATAGCAGTGCATGATAAGTCTAAATAAAGACAAGTGGTTGAAAAATGAATGTGGGCGTGCGAAAGGCCAAAATAATAATAGTTATCACTATAGTAATTATAAAAAGGGAGAACAAGACAATGTTTACCATCAAATTGGTATGAAAAAAAATAAAATAAAACACATTGTATGATTATACTCCATTCTTTGAAGAGAATGTGACATGTGATAAACATTGAGAATGCATACTCATTCCTGAAAGTGAATGTGAAAATATATATGTGATAAAGATTATGTATAATAATGTACTAGTGCATGATTGGATAAATACTACAACTCACCTCTAAGGGGGGTTTGAGACAAAGAAAGATAATGAATATTATTGTGTACTTACATGAATATATCATTGGTCGCATACATATGATACGCCAAATATTTTGTCAAGCCTTATGAAAGTTATTAAAAGCAAAATTAAAGCAAGAAATTATTTTTCTTATGATGATTTTGAATATGACAATTATTATAATATGATTCTCTTTGTGAAGGAGACATTCATTATATGGATGCTGTGACAAAAGATCTTGTAGTACAAAAGCAGTTAAGAGATCTGAAAGAACTAATTTGTTACTACCCGAATGAATGAAATTGTTCATGACATTAATTTTGTAGTAAGTCTCAAAAGAAACATTTTGATTTACAAATATATTAGCCAAAGTGGTTGGCATATTGAGACTATAAATGAAAAGAAGATTGAATATCTTTATATTACTATAATCATACCGGGTAAATATGAAATGTTACCTGACTTTTCGTCTATTTGTACTACACAAGTATAAGCATGATGATGCAATCACAAGCCATAAGTAAACTAGATGTTTACTGAAATAAATATTAGTTGGCATGACCGGTTGACCATCTCGGTTCAATTACGATGCGAAAATTTAATTGAGAATTACATTGGCATATATTGAAGAAATATAAGATTCTTCAAGAATTCTCTTCTGCTGCTTATTCTCATGATATACCAGTTAAGGTTGGGATTGAATCCCTTGATTTATGGAACGAATAAAAGATGATAAATATGGGCCCAGTCACCTTCCATGTGGACCGTTTACTATTATATGATTTTAATAGATGCATCTATTATATGGTCATATGTGCATTTGTTATCAACTTGCAGTTTGGCTTTTGCAAGATTGATTGCTCAAATTATTAGAGCACAGTTCCATAATATAAATTATGATGATTTATCTTGATAATACTGGTTTAAATCCAAGTTGGTTTAGCAGAAATTGTATGCCTCCAATTATATCTAAACCATTGGTTATGAGAACAAAATTGCCAAAATAAAATTTGGTATATGATATATTATTTAATATACAACAGCACTTGTACGCATCTAGCCAAGTTATGATAAATTCTCCTTATCACAATCGGTTCAGGGTCTGAAATCAAATAATTTCCATCTAGAAATATGAATGTGCTATATGATTTAATTATTCCACCACAATGCACAAAGATGGATCCCCAAATAAGGCTAGAGATATTTGTTAGTGATCCCAACAATAGGGGAAGAAAATGGACAGCTGAAAAAGTAATGCATGTAATGAATTATTATGAGTACATCTAGATCCTCGTACGAGAAAATATGAACTTGAATTTCAAGTGATAATTCATTTGTAAAATATTGCCAGGCGTATTTGCTGACCCAAAGCTAAATGTCATATTCAGATGCTAATGCTCCAAATAAAATAAAGTTCATAATGAATAGAGTCTGTGGCATGCATGAAGCATAATAGACTAATCGGTTCCAAAGATAAAACTCCTTGAAGAAGGAGAAGAGCAAATGTTTAAGATGATCATAATAAGGAGGCAAGTGTTCTAGAAGAGCACCACGACATAACACTTCATAAGACCTCATGGGAGAGGCTCAGGTACCTGAAGATAATAAGATAAAGAGATCTCAATAAGTTATGTCTTTATTGGGTAATAATAGAACCGATATAAAATGATCGTTGACGATATTGTTAATATAATGTAGCGCTCAATATTATTAATATTGAGGAGGATCTTGAGCTCAAATCTGTCATAAAATTTGGACAGATAAATAATTGGCCAAATAAAAAATACGCAATGAAAATTAATTTCACCTGAAAAATATGAAGTTGGACGGATAGTCCCAACATCTGAAAGTATAAAGCCAGTGGAGGTATAAATGTGTTCTTGTGCGGAAAAAAAAAGTCAAGTCGATAAACATAAAGACGACTTGTGTCACAAGAAAATTTATAAATATCCTAACATTGATTATATAGAGACATGTTCTCCTGTGGTGGATGTCGCCATTTCAGGTTTTAATCTGGCAATACAAGAAAAATATGATATGCGTATAATAGAAATCATTGAGGATTTAAATTGATCTGAAGCATATTAAGGTTTTCAAGAAATTTATTAAATAAAGCTTCAAAAATCCTTATACGGGTTGAAAGAATCAGGGCGCATGTGGTATAATCGCCTGAGTGAGTACCTGTTGAAAGAAGGGTACAAGAATGATTCAATTTGTCCTTGTGTCTTTATAAAAAGATTTGGATTTAAATTTGTTATAATCACCGTGTATGTTGATGATTTAAATATCATTGGAACTCCTAGGGAGCTTCCTAAAGCAGTAGACTATTTAAAGAAAGAATTTGAAATGAAAGATCTTGGAAAGACAAAATTTTGTCTTAGTCTACAAATTGAGTATATGAAAGATAGAATTTTTATCCATCAACCAGCATACACTAAAATAATTTTAAAGCGATTATATATGGATAAAGCACATCCATTCCGACATCATGAAAATAATGAAGAGCTTCTTGGTCCCGAAGTATCATATCTTAGTGCAGTTGGTGCACTAATGTATCTTTCTAACATTACAAGGTCTGACATAACTTTTTCAGTTAATGTCTTAACAAGATATAGCTCTGCTCCTACAAGGAGACATTGGAATGGAATCAAACACATATTGCGATATCTAAAAGGGACTACCGATATGGGATTATTTTATGATAATAATTTCAGTCCCGATCTTATTGGTTATGCCGATATTGGGTATTTATATGATCCACACAAGGCTCGATCTCAAACATGCTATGTGTTTACATATGGAGACACTGCCATATCTTGGCGATCGACTAAGCAATCAATCGTGGCTACTTCATTTAATCATGCTGAGATAATTGTTATTCATGAAGCAAGTCGAGAATGTGTATGGTTGAGGTCTATAATACATCTTATTCGAGATAAATGTGGTTTGAAGTGTGACAAACTACCCACAATTTTGTATGAAGACAATGCAACATGCATAGCCCAATTGAAGGGAGGATTCATAAAGGGGACAGGACAAAGCAAATTTTACCAAAGTTATTTTTCACACATGATCTTCAAAAGAATGGTGATATCAATGTGCAACAGATCCGTTCAAGTGATAATATGGCTGATATGTTCACCAAATCTCTACCGACGTCAACTTTCAAGAAACTAGTGTACAAGATTGGGATGCGAAGGCTCAAGGATGTGAATTAATGCTCTCATCAGGGGGAGTTAATACGCGTTGTACTCTTTTTCCCTTACAAGGTTTTGTCCCACTGGATTTTTCTTGCAAGGTTTTTAACGAGGCAACCAAAAGGCGTATTTCTAAACATGTGTACTCTTTTTCCTTCATTAGGATTTTTTTCCCATAGGGTTTTTTCCTAATAAAGTTTTAACGAGGCACATTATCTATGGACATCCAAGGAGGGGGAGGGAGGGGGGGGAGGGGGGGTTATAAGAAAAATCAAATTATGGTGGATGTCTACTCTTCCTCCGTGATTTTCTCAAATGCTTAATGACATATTCAATGACATATTTCTATGCTTAATGACATATTCAATGACATATTTTTCTTCACTTTTCATGCCTATATAAAGGCCTTGTAATAGATAAGAAAATACACACAATTGAAGAAGAAAATCTCTTCCTTCTCTCTATCTCCATTTCTTGTTCATGTTTTACTAAATTGCTTTTATTTTATAATAAATTTTAAATTATATTCATTATTTTACCTCATTTTGATCAACTTGCTTTGGCCAAACAAATTTTAAACGGGTTAGATCCTGATTATCCATTTTGAGTATTGATTAAGGTTCAACTTTGTTTGGCCGCTCTCATTTGCCGACTCTAGTCAGTGGTAGTATTAACCTATGACAATAGAGCCCCATTCTCCTCCCTTCCTTTAAGTGACAGTTTCCGAATATAGGTTGGTCCCTATTTTTCTTGCTTGCGTCTTTTACCTTTTGTGCTTTGTTTTGTCGGCCTAGTTTTATTTTCTAAAAGATTTAATTTCTGTGTGAATGTTAATAGCCTGTTTAGCCAACATCGGAGTGAGATGAGGTTCTTGGTCTCCTTATATGGTATTAGGTAATCCTTAACTCATAAGTTAGTTTTTTGGATTGAGTTAGGCTCCATGCCCATTTATCACAACCGAGAGGAAAAAATACTTTTGGCTAAAAATAAGTCTGATGAAACAGGCTATAAGACTCCATCTATGCGTAACCTTTATTCTTTCAGTGATTTTTCTTCCTCTTTCATTAATGCCAAATGACTTACGCCCGAGAAATTTATGTATCCATTCATTCTCTCTCTCGTTTTGGCTCAAATGGCGTCAGTCACTCAGTTCCTTTACCACAAGGATTGTGAATCGTACATTAGTTGACGTCTATAAAGTCTAAGGTCAATTTGAACGTGAACCCATAGTAAGCAAGACTATGCGGTATTTAAATTTTATGGATTCAACTTTTAAGGTTCTTAGTATTGAACCAACGTATTTTTAAAGTTATGGATCCAGACATATTATTTGTTGCAATTTTAATGAATTTTTACACAATTATTTATGTTTTGCGTCGAAAGTACTAGGTTCAAATGAACCCGGCGACCAAACTCTACCTCCACCCTTATGTGGTACCGTATTATGTATTTGTACCACAGGTATTGCGTAGTTTGTTACTTATTTTTATCATTCACATCACTTCAAATTGAGCTTATCCTGCTACGATACGGTTGATCATCATTATGCTCTAGAATTTGAACGTTTCATAAACTTGTTAAAAATTAACATCAACTATAGCATTTGATCAAGTTGTAATAATACTAATTAGTAATGCATATGTGATCTGACACAAATACTACTAATTAGTTTCTAACTTGTACTATTATTTTATCGATTATCTTGAGTTTCAAAGGTAGATATCAATGTTCAATATTGATTGAAATAAATGATATGCTGCAAGATGTAGTAAAGGAAAATTACTTGAACTCGTCGATTATGTGTAAAAGATTTTTCTTTAAGATAACATTCTCGTAAAACTAAGATAATTTCAGGCAATTTCATCAATAGATATACTACGGATTATGGATGTTTTTGGTATGAATGAAAAGAAAATATTTTTCAGTTTTTTCATGTTTGGTTGACTGTTTTAAAAAGTATTTTTCTTATGAACTCATTTTCCTCCAAACGAAGGAAAATGACTTTCCTACCAAACGGAGGAAAAATATTTTTCAAACCTCTCTTTCAACTGTAACGATCCGGCCGGTCGTTTCGAGAGTTATAGCCCCATTTTCCCTATTTCTATTTTTTTTTTTGTGTTATTCAGCTATATTATGTTATATCAGGTTAGTTGGTTCGGGTGTGTAAACGACCTCGGATTTGAATTTTGATGATTCCAATAGCTCCGTATGGTGATTTTGGGCTTAGGAGCGTGTCCGGAATATTATTTGGAAGTCCGTAGAGGAATTAGGCTTGAAATGCCGAAAGTTTTATTTTTGAGAAGTTTGACCGGGGGGTTGACTTTTTGATATCGGGGTCGGAATCCGATTCTGAAAATTGGAATACCTCTGTTATGTCATTTATGACTTGTGTGCAAAATTTGAGGTCAATCGGACGTGATTTGATAGGTTCCGGAGTCTCTTGTAGAAATTAGAAATTTCAAAGTTCATTAGGCTTGAATTGGGGTGTAATTCATGGTTTTAGCGTTGTTTGAGGTGATTTGAGGGTTTGACTAAGTCCGTATGATGTTTTAGGACTTGGTATATTTGGTTGAGATCACGAGGGGCTCGGGTGAGTTTCGGATGGTTAACGGGTTGGATTTTGGACTTGGAACTGTGCTGGAATTTTTCTGATACACCATCTGGTTTCCTCCATCGCGTTCGCGAGTGGAGCCTCGCGTTCGCGAAGAGGAACTGGGAGCAATATTTGCTCTTCGCATTCGCGAAGAGAAGCACGCGTTCGTGAAGGGTGGAACGGGTGTGCATCGCGAACGCGAAAGGTGTTACGCATTCGTGAAGAAGAGAGAAAGCAGCCGAAGACCCCAGGCCATTGGTCTACGCATTCGCGTAGGGGGTGTCGCGTTCGCGTAGTGAGAGGGAACGAAGCATCGCATTCGCGATGGGTTGAACGCGTTCGCGTAGAAGGCATTGAAGCAGAGGAATTTTGTGCTTCGCGAACGCGAGGGTGATGTCGCGTTCGCGAAGGGGGAATTTGGACGGGAGTTATTTTATGCTTCACGAACGCGAGGCACTGACCGCGTTCGCGAAGAAGAAAAGTCTGGGCAGTGAGTTTAAGTTCTGAAAATGGGACTTCGTCTCATTTTTAATTTTTAGCGATTTGGAGCTCGGAAGTGAGGCGATTTTGGGTGATATTCAGAGGAAACAACGGGGTAAGTATTCTTAACTCAATATTGGTTAAATTACCCGGATCCATGATTGTTTTTATCATTTAATTGGTGAATTGAGTTGGGAAAATTTGAAAACCTTCTTGGTTTAAATCGAAGATTTGAGGGTCGAGTTGGGGTCGGATTTTTGTAAAATTGGTATGGTTAGACTCGTGGTTGAATGGGTTTCCGGATTTTGTAACTTTTGTCGAGTTCCGAGACGTGGGCCCTACGAGCATTTTTTGAGCTAATTTTTGGAATTTTATGAAAAATCATTATTATCTTGTGGAATTAATTCCAATGAATTTTATTGACTGAAATGAATTATTTATGATCAGATTCGAGGCGTTTGGAGACCAATTCACGAGGAAAGGACATTGCAGAATAAGAATTTCACAGTTTGAGGTAAGTAAAGATTGTAAATCTGGTCCTGAGGGTATGAAACCCCAGATTTCTTATCATTCTACTATTTTGAAGGGACGCACATGCTAGGTGACGGGTGGGTGGGCGTGCACTGTTGGGGAATTGTGACTTGGTCCGTCCCGTAGCAACTGTAAAGTTGCATACTTTGTTGAAACCATATGATACTTATATGTTTTAGAAAGAATTTCTGTAAATTGGGTTGAATGCCATGTTTGGCCTTGCGCCAATGCTGTTTGGATCCTTAGGGGTTGTTTCTGACCATCCTCTCACTGTTTTTGATTAAAAATCTATACTCAGTCATGTTTATACTTGTTTACCGCATAACTCAGTTTTATGACTCTATTTTGATGCATATAAATATATTGGGCTGAATGCCCTGTTTTACTGAAATGCCCGAGTGGCTTGAGAGGTTTATGACTGAGTGAGGCCGAGGGCCTGATTTGTGAGGATAAGTGTGGATCGTGGCTGCCTGCCTGCAGCATACTTTATTATTATAGCACGTGTGTTGTCCGTGCAGATTATAGCGCTTGGGCTGAAGGAGTCCATCCGGAGTCTGTACACACCCCTAGTGAGCGCAGGTACCTACTGTGTGCTAGTGCCGAGTGCTGAGTGGCTGGGAGGCATAAGTGATTGTGAGGCATGCTCGAGTGGCAAGAGTGATTGTGAGGTATGCCCGAGTGGCTCGACTGACTGTGAAGTTTGCTCGAGGGGCTGTATATGAGTGATATTTTTCCTGAGGGGCTATTTATGATTTCGTCATTTTTGCTCACTGTTGCATTGAGCCTTTGTTTGAAAAACTGTTGGAAAAATTATCTTTAAATGATTCTTACTGGAAACGGGTTTAAACGAGATGATTTGATTCAAACACTGATTTTTAAAGCATGTTGTACCTTACTGAGATTTCATGATATGAACGTTATATGCTTTATTGCTCGTCACTACTGCTCAGTCTTTATTTATTATTGTTACTTAGTGAGTTGGCGTACTCACGTTACTCCCTGCACCTTGTGTGCAAATTCAGGTGTAGCTAGACACGGTAGCGGTTATTGAGTGTTCTGGTTGTAGATTTTCTTGGAGATAGCAAGGTAGCTGTTTGGCGATCGCAGCCCCTGCTCTTCTCCCTCTTATCTTCCTCTAGTTGTATTTAGCTATTTTCCAAGCTGAGTTAGCCTTGATATTGTTAGACAGATTGTAGTAGATGATCATGACTAGTGACACCCCGATGTTGAGCTTTTCTTTTCCGCACTTCTGTTTTTCTTTGATTTGAACTCTTTAAATGGAGGTTTTATGTTAAATAACCTTGAAATTATCTTTGAAATAAAAATATCGGTTTGTTTTGGAAATGAGTCAGCTTGCCTAGTTTCACGATAGGCGCCATCACGACAGAGGTTAGTTTGGGTCGTGAAAGATTGGTATCAGAGCCTAGGTTACATAGATCTCATGAGTCATGAGCGGGTTTAGTAGAGTCTTGCGGATCGGTACGGAGACGTCTGTACTTATCTTTAGGAGGCTGCAAAACCTTTAGGAAACTCCACATTCTTGAATTCTTGTCGTGCGAATCTGTTGATTCTAGTTACTAAACATTTGTTGTTTCATTCTCTCACAGATGGTGAGGACTCGTACTACCGGTCAGGAGGGCCAGCCACCAGTACCACCAGCCAAGGCCACGGTAGAGGCCATGGTAGGGGCAGAGGTGCATCCCGTATAGCAGCTGGGGCAGTACCTGCAGATCCACCGGTTGTCCCAGATCAGGACCAGGTTCCAGTTGTTGATGCACCAGCTCAAGCACCACCTGTGCCTATTGTGATTCCAGACCTTCAGGATGCCCTTGCTCAGATTCTGACAGCGTGTACTGGCCTTGCTCAGGCGGTCTCTATTTCGACGGCCGCAACCACTTCTCAGGCCAGGGGAGGCACTCAGACTCCCGTCACTCACACACCCGAGCAGGTTATTCAGGGACTTTAGACACCGGAGGCACCACCAGCCCAACCGGTTACTGTTGCTCAGGATTATGTGGTTCCTGATATGCCTGAGGATGATCAGCGTAGGTTGGAGAGGTTTGGGAGATTTCATCCACCACCTTTCAGTGGCACAGAGAGAGAGGATGCTCAGGGCCTTTTGGACAGGTGTCAGAGGATACTCCGTACTGCTAGTATTTTGGAGACTTATGGGGTCTCATTCACTACCTTTCAGTTTTCTGGGGCTGCACTCAGATGGTGGGAGACTTACGAGAGGCGTAGGCCTGTTGGCACAACACCCCTTACTTGGCAGCAGTTCTCTGTGGTCTTTTGGGAGAAGTTCGTGCCTTGATCTCGCAGAGAGGAGCTGCGCAGACAGTTTGAGCGGCTTCGCCAGGGTGATATGTCTGTGACACAGTATGAGATGCGGTTCTCTGAGATGGCCCATCATGCTATGTGGTTGGTTCCCACGGACAGAGAGAGGATCATAAGGTATATTGATGGCCTCACTTATCAGCTACAGTTGCTCATGACCAGGGAGCGGGTTTCGGGTGCTACCTTTGATGAGGTTGTCGACATTGCTCGGCAGATTGAGATAGTTCGTGATTAGGATAGGGTTGAGAGGGAGGCCAAGAGGCTTCGTGGTCAGGGTGGATTCAGCGGTGCTCCTTTTGGGGGTCAGTTCCAGCACGGTAGAGGTCGTCATTTCTGACAGGCTCAGTCAGCTCGGCCATTCCATTGAGGTGCATCATCTGGCCATGGTTCTCACAGTTCTCATCAGGGACACTCATCACTTAGTGCCCTTCCAGTTCAGAGTCCGTCTCGTGCTCCACCTGTTCAGGGCTCTTCCATGCCAGGTTCTTCTACTAGTCATCTCGGTGCTAGGGGTTCCCTTCAGTTTCTACCGCCAGCACCAGGGAGTTGTTTTGAGTGTGGGGAGCTTGGGCATATATGGAGGCAGTGTCCTCATCATCATAGAGGTCTATCTCAGCAGAGGAGTCAGCCTTCGACTGCAGCACCAGCTACCTCACCACCCGCCCAGTCAGCTCGGGGTGGAGGTTAGTCAGCTAGGGGTCGCCCTAGAGGGGGAGGCAGATCAGGGGTGGTCAGGCCTATTTTTATGCTCTCCCTGCCAGACCAGATGCTATTGCTTCAGATGCTGTGATTACAGGTATTGTCTCAGTTTGCCACAGAGATGCCTCAGTATTATTTGACCCTGGTTCCACGTATTCATATGTTTCCTCGTATTTTGCCCATTTTCTGGATATGCCCCGTGAGTCCTTAGTTTCATCTGTACATGTATCTACTTCTGTGGGTGATACTATTATTGTGGACCGCGTATATCGGTCATGTGTGGTGACTATTGGGGGTCTGGAGACCCGAGTGGATCTATTGTTGCTCAGTATGGTTGACTTTGATGTGATATTGGGTATGGATTGGTTATCTCTATGTCATGCTATTCTAGATTGTCACACTAAGACGGTGACGTTGGATATGCCGGGAATTTCGAGGGTTGAGTGGAGCGATTCTGTAGATTATGTACCAAGTAGGGTGATTTCATATTTGAAGGCTCAGCGCATGATTGAGAAGGGTTGCCTATCTTATTTGGCTTTTGTGAGGGATGTTAGTGTAGAGACTCCTGTCATTGATTCTATTCCGGTGGTACGTGATTTTCCAGATGTGTTTCCTACAGAGCTGTCGGGCATGCCGTCTGACAGGGATATTGACTTTGGTATTGATTTGGTGCCGGGCACTCAGTCCATTTCTATTCCACTGTATCGTATGGCACCGGCTGAGTTGAAGGAATTGAAAGAACAACTTCAGGAACTCCTTGATAAGGGGTTTATTCGACCTAGTGTGTCACCTTGGGGTGCACCAGTTCTATTTGTGAAGAAGAAGGATGGTTCCATGAGAATGTGTATTGATTACAGGCAGTTGAATAAGGTCACAGTCAAGAATAAGTATCCTTTGCCTCGCATTGATGATTTATTCTACCGGCTTCAGGGAGCGAGGGTGTTCTCCAAGATTGATTTGAGGTCCGGTTATCACCAGCTAAAGATTCGAGATTCAGATATTCTTAAAACAGCTTTCAGAACCCGATATGGCCATTATGAGTTCTTGGTGATGTCTTTTGGGCTGACCAATGCCCCAGCAGTGTTCATGCATTTGATGAACAGTGTATTCTATCCTTATTTGGACTCATTTGTTGTTGTATTCATTGATGATATCCTGGTGTACTCTCGTGGCCAGGAGGAGCACGCTCAGCATCTGAGGATTGTATTACAAAAATTGAGGGAGGAGAAGCTTTATGCAAAGTTCTCCAAATGTGAGTTTTGGCTCAGTTCAGTAGCATTCCTGGGGCACGTGGTTTCCAGTGAGGGTATTCAAGTGGATCCGAAGAAGATAGAGGCGATGCAGAGTTGGCCCAGACCGTCCTCAGCCATGGAGATTAGGAGCTTTCTTGGTTTGGCGGGTTACTACCATCGCTTTGTGGAGGGATTTTCATCTATTACATCTCTCTTGACCAAATTGACCCAAAAGGGTGCTCCATTCAGGCGGTCGGATGAGTGTGAGGAGAGCTTTCAGAAGCTCAAGACTGCTTTGACCATAGCTCCAGTGTTGGTTTTGCTATCAGCTTCAGGTTATTACACCGTGTATTGTGAAGTTGCGAGGATAGGCATTGGTTGTGTTTTGATGCAGGAGGGTAGGGTGATCGCCTATGACTTGTGCCAGTTGAAGACCCATAAGAAGAACTATCATGTCCATGATCTTGAGTTAGCAGCCATTGTTCACGCCTTAAAGATTTGGCGTCATTATTTGTATGGGGTTCATTGTGAGATCTATACAGATCACCGAAGTCTGCAGAATCTGTTAAAGCAGAAGGATCTTAATTTGTGTCAGCGGAGATGGTTGGAGCTTCTTAAGGACTATGATATCATGATTTTGTACCATCCGAGGAAGGCCAATGTGGTGGCCGATGCTTTGAGTCACCGGGCAGAGAGTTTGGGGAGTTTAGCATATCTTCTAGCAGCAGAGAGACCTTTGGCATTAGATGTTCAGGCCTTAGCGGGCCAGCTTGTCAGATTGGATATTTCGGAGCCTAGTCGGGTATTGGCTTGTGTGGTCTCTAGGTCTTTTCTTTATGACTGTATCAAGGAGCGTCAGTATGATGACCCCCACTTGCTCGTTCTTCAGGACAGGGTTCGGAGAGGTGATGCTAGGGATGTGACTATTGGTGATGACGGCGTGCTGAGAATGCAGGGCCGGATATGTGTGCCTAATGTAGATGGGCTTCGAGAGTTGATTCTTGAGGAGGCCCACAGCTCGCGGTATTCCATCCATCCGGGTTCCGCGAGATGTACCAGGATTTGAGATAACACTATTGGTGGAGGCGGATGAAGAAGGATATAGTTGGGTTTGTGGCTCGGTTTCTAAACTGTTAGCAGGTTAAGTATGAGCATCAGAAACCGGGTGGCTTGCTTCAGAGGTTAGAGATCCCAGAGTGGAAGTGGGAGCGGATCACCATGGACTTTGTAGTTGGGCTCCCACGGACTTCGAGGAAGTTCGACGCTATTTAGGTTATTGTGGATCGGCTGACCAAGTCCGTACACTTCATTCCAGTTGGTACTACTTACTCTTCAGAGCTGTTGGCTGAGATTTACATCCGAGAGATCGTTCGCCTGCATGGTGTCCCAGTTTCCATCATTTAAGATAGGGGTACTCAGTTCACATCACAGTTTTGGAGGGCCGTGCAGCGATAGTTGGGTACTCAGGTTGAGTTAAGCACAATTTTTCACCCTCAGACGGACGGGCAGTCCAAGCGCACTATTCAGATACTGGAGGATATGTTGCGTGCTTGTGTCATTGACTTTGGGGGTTCATAGGACCAGTTTCTGCCACTCGCGGAGTTTGCATATAACAACAATTATCAGTAGAGTATTCAGATGGCTCCGTACGAGGCTTTATATGGGAGGAGGTGTATATATCCGGTTGGATGGTTTGAGCCGGGTGAGGCTAGGCTCTTAGGTACAGACTTGGTCCAGGACGCATTAGATAAGGTGAAATTGATTCAGGAGCGGTTTCGCACGGCGCAGTCTAGGCAGAAGAGCTACGCGGATAGGAAGGTCTGTGATGTGTCTTTTATGGTTGGGGAGAAGGTTTTGCTAAAGGTATCACCCATGAAGGGTGTTATGAGGTTTGGGAAGAGGGGCAAGTTGAGCCCCTGGTTCATTGGGCCTTTTGAGGTGCTTCAGAGAATAGGGGAGTTAGCTTATAAACTTACCTTACCACCCAACTTGTCGAGTGTGCATCCAGTGTTTTATGTTTCCATGCTCCGGAAGTATATTGGAGATTCGTCCCATGTTTTGGATTTCAGCACGGTTCAGTTTGAAGGTGATATGACCTATGATGTGGAGCCGGTGGCTATTTTGGATCGGCAGGTTCGAAGGTTGAGGTCAAAGGATATAGCTTCAGTGAAGGTGCAATGGAGAGGTCAGCCTGTGGAGGAGGCCACCTGGGAGACCGAGCGGGAGATGCGAAGCAGATATCCACGCCTATTCGAGACTCCAGGTATGTTTCTAGACCCGTTCGAGGACGAACGGATGTTTAAGAGGGGGAGGATGTAACGACCCGGCCGGTCGTTTCGAGAGTTATAGGCCCGTTTTCCCCATTTCTACTTCTTTTTGTGTTATTCAGCTATATTATGTTATATCGGGTTAGTTGGTTTGGGTCCGGTAGGAACTCAGAGTGAAATGAGACACTTAGTCTCATAATTGAAAAAATTGAGTTAGAAAAGTGGACCGGATATGGACCTATGTGTAAACGATCTCGGATTTGAGTTCCGATAATTCCAATAGCTTCGTATGGTGATTTTGGCCTTAGGAGCGTGTCCGGAATATTATTTGGAGGTCCGTAGAGGAATTAGGCTTGAAATGCCGAAAGTTTAATTTTTGAGAAATTTGACCGGGAGGTTGACTTTTTGATATCGGGGTTGGAATCCGATTCTGATAATTGGAATACCTCTGTTATGTCATTTATGACTTGTGTGCAAAATTTGAGGTCAATCGGACGTGATTTGATAGGTTCCAGAGTCATTTGTAGAAATTAAAAATTTCAAAGTTCATTAGGCTTGAATGCGTTGTTTGAGGTGATTTAAGGGTTCGACTAAGTCCGTCTGATATTTTAGGACTTATTGGCATATTTGGTTGAGGTCCCGAGGGGCTCGGGTGAGTTTCGGATGGTTAACGGGTTAGATTTTGGACTTGGAACTCTGTTGGAATTTTTCTGATACACCATCTGGTTTCCTTCATCGCTTTCGCGAGTGGAGCCTCGTGTTCGCGAAGAGGAACTGGGAGACTGGTAATATTTGCTCTTCGTGTTCGCAAAGGGTGAACCGGGTGTGCATCGCGAACGCGAGAGGTGTTACGCGTTCGCGAGGAAGAGAGGAAGCAGTCGAAGACCCCAGGCAATTAGTCTACGCGTTCGTGTTGGGAGTGTCGCATTCGCATAGTGAGAGGGAACGAAGCATCGCGTTCGCAATGGGTTGAACGCGTTCGCGTAGAAGGCATTGAAGCAGAGGCATTTTGTGCTTCACGAACGCGAGGGTGATGTCGCATTTGCGAAGGGGGAATTTGGACGAGAATTATTTTGTGTTTCGCGAAAGCGAGGCACTGACCGCGTTCGCGAAGAAGAAAAGTCTGGGCAGTGAGTTTAAGTTCTGAAAATGGGACTTCGTCACATTTTCAGTTTTTGGCGATTTGGAGCTCGGAAGTGAGGCGATTTTGGGTGATTTTCACAGGAAATAATGGGGTAAGTGTTCTTAACTCAATATTGGTTAAATTACCCGAATCCATGGTTGTTTTATAATTTAATTGGTGAATTGAATTGGAAAAATTTAAAAACCCTCTTGGTTTAAATCGAAGATTTGAGGGTTGAGTTAGGGTCGGATTTTTGTAAAATTTATATGGTTAGACTCGTGGTTGAATAGGTTTCCGGATTTTGTAACTTTTGTCGAGTCATGAGATGTGGGCCCCACGGGCAGTTTTGAGCTAATTTTCGAATTTTTATGAAAAATCATTATTATCTTGTGGAATCAATTCCAATAAATTTTATTGACTGAAACGAATTATTTATGACTTGATTCGAGGCGTTTGGAAACCAATTCACGAGGAAAGGACATTGTAGAATAGGAATTTCGCGGCTTGAGGTAAGTAACGATTGTAAATCTGGTCCTGAGGGTATGAAACCCCGGATTTCGTATCATTCTACTATTTTGAAGTGACGCACATGCTAGGTGACGGGCGTGTGTGCGTGCACTGTTGGGGAATTGTGACTTGGTCCGTCCCGTAGCAACTGTAAAGTTGCATACTTTGTTGAAACCATATGATACTTATATGTTTTAGAAAGAATTTCTGTAAATTGGGTTGAATGCCATGTTTGGGCCTTTGCGCCAATGCTGTTTGGACCCTTAGGGGTTGTTTCTTACCATCCTCTCACTGTTTTCAATTGAAAATCTATACTCAGTCCTGTTTATACTTGTTTACCGCATAACTTAGTTTTATGACTCTATTTTGATGCATATAAATGTTTTGGGCCGAATGCCCTATTTTACTGAAATGCTTGAGTGGCTTGAGAGGTTTATGACTGAGTGAGGCTGAGGGCCTGATTTGTGAGGGTGAGTGTGGATCGGGGCTGCCCGCCTGCAGCATACTTTATTATTATAGCACGTGAGTTGTCCGTGCATATTATAGCGCTTGGGCTGAAGGAGCCCCTCCGAAGTCTGTACACACCCCTAGTGAGCGAAGGTACCTACTGAGTGCGAGTGCCGAGTGATGAGTGCTGAGTGTATGGGAGGCATGAGTGATTATGAGGTATGCCCGAGTAGAAAAAGTGATTGTGAGGTATGCCCGAGTGGCACGAGTGACTGTGAGGTTTGCCCTAGGGGTTGTATATGAGTGATGTTTTGCCCGAGGGGCTGTTTATGATTTTGTCCTTGTTGCTCACCTTTGCATTGAGCTTTTGTTTGAAAAACTGTTGGAAAAATTATCTTTAAATGATTCTTACTGGAATCGGGTTTAAACGAGATGATTCGATTTAAACACTGATTTTTAAGCATGTTGTACCTTACTGAGATTTCATGATATGAACGTTATATGCTTTAGTGCTCGTCACTACTGCTCAGTCTTTATTTATTGTTATTACTTAGTGAGTTGTCGTACTCACGTTACTCCCTGCACCTTGGGTGCAGATTCAGGTGTAGTTGGACACGGTAACGGTTATTGAGTGTTCTGGTTACAGATTTTCATAGAGATAGCAAGGTAGCTGTTTGGTGATCGCAGCCCCTGCTCTTCTCCCTCTTATCTTCCTCTACTTGTATTTAGCTATTTTTCAGGCTGAGTTAGCCTTGATATTGTTAGACAGATTGTAGTAGATGCTCATGACTAGTGACACTCCGATGTCAGTCTTTTCTTTTTCGCACTTCTGTTTTTCTTTGATTTGAACTCTTTAAATGGAGGTTTTATGCTAAATAACCTTGAAATTATCTTTGAAATGAAAATATCAGTTTATTTTGGAAATGAGTCGGCTTACCTAGTTCCACGATAGGCGCCATCACGACAGAGGTTAGTTTGGGTCGTGACAGATTGGTATCAGAGCCTAGGTTACATAGGTCTCACGAGTCATGAGCGGGTTTAGTAGAGTCTTGCGGATCGGTACGGAGATGTCTGTACATATCTTCAAACCACCCGCCCCCTGCACACAACCCTCTTCTCCCACGGACCCCCAAAGCCCATCTCCTCTCCTGCCCTCACCCACTTTGTCTCCTATAGTTTTTGCCTAGATTAGATATTTTTTGTAAAATATTTTTTGCTAACTAAACAAATATCGAAAAATAAGTAAGAATATTATTTATTTTTCAGAAAAATATTTTCCCTCGATAATATTTTACTTCACACCAAATACACATTATACTTGTACACCCTAAAAGGAAATTAAATTGAACAAACTGAGAAAAGAGCCTAGCAGGCCTTGAGACTTGAGCCAAATCTCTATGTATAGTGATTAATAATCTAGAAAGAACCATTTCAAAAGATATCATGTTCAATGTAAATGCCGAATTTTGTTTTTCATTTACATTATATTTTAAATTATTATTATGTGTGTATTTATAAGTTTTTGAATTAGATTATAGTTAAATAGTTTGATAAGGGGTTAAGGATTGGGTTTATGTTTCATTTAGCCGGATTAGGCCAAAACTAGCCCACAAATTCGAGCCCGTGGCCCGGTCCAGACCATGTGGTCTGAGAGACGCCCAAAACGACGTCGTTTTGATGAATGAAGCAAGATCAAATCCCAGCCCTTCATCTCTCCCTGATCCAACAACTCCCATTATTTTCCACCCTAGGTATTTAAAGCCTAGGTTAGTCAAAATTTGCTCCCATTTTCCCTTATCACTCCCCTTCTCTTCTCTTTCTCTTCACTCTCTCCCGTCTCCCTCAGACCTGTCGTCCGCCGCCCATCTCCGCCAGCCGAAAATTGCCACCGCTGGCGGGGAACCACCAAACCACCCCATTTTTATATTGTTCTCTTCCCCTCTTCATCCTTTACACCAATGCAAACCCCAAATACCCGTAATAACTCTCAATCTCACCGAATCTACCTTTGATCATAACCCTAGCCTCCCAAATTTTCTTTTTGTTCTTTCTTAAATTTGTGACAAACACTCTTTCTCACCCCATAACTCTTACATAAACGTGTAGATATCTAGGAGATCTAAACTTCCCCCCTAATCTTACCCCCAAAAGCTACACCGCCGCCATCCAACCACCCCTCGTTGTCGCGACCACCCAAGACCACCACTGCCTCATTCTTTTAGCCTACTCGATCCAAAGCTCATGTTTCCTTCTAGTATGACGCCAGAACTTATTTGTTTTGGCATCTACTAAAAGGAAACTTGCGCTTCGGGGTCAGACAGTCATTGGTTGATATCCTCGGCATCTTCTTGTTGCTTGATTTGTCCTCGAATGTCCTTGAATTTTGATAACACCTCTTTCCTTTTTCTGATTTTGTTCTTGTAATTAGCATTAGGTTTAGAGTTTAATTTTCATTCACTTTTATGTTATTCATATACATTTGAGTAGTGACCTGTCGAGTTGCTATTATTTTCATGTTGTTGTATGTCGATTCCGATTAGCCCTTTAGTTGCTCGCAGTGATTAGTTTAGGTATATTATATGTGACTGAGATCAATTGAGTTGCTTCTTGACTGATTAGTCATTTAGTTTGGTTACGTTGATTTGATTCGTAGTTGATATTTCTGAGTCATTCTCTGGTTTAGTTTATTTTTATTAGTTTAGTTTTGTTGATTAATTGTTGGTCAGTTTAGAATCAATAGTGATTAGTCGTCGTGTGTCGTTAAGTTTTCGGACTTTAACTAAAATCCTAATCCCCTTCTTCCCTTCGTTAATTTTCTATTTTCTTTATGATTGATTTCAGTTTCTTAGTCTAGAGTTCTATCTCGTTTAGTTCGTTTTTGCATCGTCGCTCAGTTAGTATGCTTTAATTACTTCACTATTAATACGTATTTTTTTCTTAATCATTGGGTGGTTGTATCTGATTGGCTGCACTGATATGGGTGATTTTCCGGGCAATTGAATGCTGGATTTTCTGTTTTACACTGATTTGAATTAGCTTTAGTGGTTTGATATTAGCTTGTGAAGGGTAGAAGGTGAATAATGAAAATAGAGTACATGTTAGTTTACTTTTAATGTTTTAAGCATGCTAGAAAATACAATTGATCTGCTTTGTGTCAGAATTTGATGAAAAGAGAACTATTTTGGCACACAAAAGTTTATCCTTTTGGATAGATTTTTGGTGAACCAAAATCTGTCCAAAAGGACTTATTTTTCCTACTTAAAAGACACATCTTCTACATATCTACACACACTCTATCAGACATGATCTTTCACTCTTAGTTGAATACATATCTTCACATACTCTTAAAAAGACATATTTGAGAGATAGAAAAATGAGTTGAAGATATAAAAAGAAGCTGAGCTTGAGAGCTTTTGGGTTGAGTGATAACCTGAGAACAAAAATCTTTGAAACTTTCTGGTACTTTGCAACTATTATGGGTTTGTTTAGAGTTCTTTACCGGGCTGATTTGGTGCTGTTTTATCGTTGTTTTCTGCTGTCTTTGTTGCTGAGTTTCTGCTCGTTCATTGCTGAATTTCATTTTGTTGCAAATCATGTAACTCTTAAACCTTTGTAGTGTAGGTTCTTGATGACAACGAAAAAGATTTGAACCCGTTTGATTTGTGGAGCATGTAATATTCTGATTTTGTTCAAAGATAATTGTTATAGCATGTAAATATGTAGTATTTAGCTATAGCTTTCATTTTTCTTTACAAAATAATACTCTATTAGTGTTATTTAGTTGTTAAAGGTTCATTTATTTTGTTTACTTCATTTTTGTTAAGCTTAGTGAATGTTCCATCACCTATTTTTTCTTCTATCATATTATGTTTTCTTTAATTTATGTTGTCTCTATTTGTTATGCACTTTGAGTTGGATATTAGTTTAGATTAAATTTTTAGTGCCTTGTGGCTCTTTTAATAAGTGGTGAAATGATTAATTTTGAAGTAAGAAAAGGTTCTGTATTAAGCTAAAAGTCAAGTAGATTTTGGGGTTTAGTTTGGTACAGTGGTTAATTTTTGTCCTGCGCCCATTTTATCTCATGAGTCGTTGCATTTATATTGCTAATACGCTAGGAGTTTTATCACTGTTATTTGCTCGCTGAGTTTCTTTTAGGTTTACTGGATTGTAGTATTCATTTATTAGAGCTTTATTAATATTGTATATATTGTGATTTATTTGGGCCTAATGTGCTAGTTGTCTGCTTTTTACCGCTTTGATATTGTTGAGCTGTACATTATAAACTATCTTTTCACGCACCCCTTCTGAGTCTTCTTGAAATTAAAATTGGGCATTTGCTTGATATAGCCCGCTTTCTTTGAGTAGCCGAGGTGCTTGCCACCGGGTAAAGGATTTTAGTCACACACGTTTTAGGCGAGGAGCACCACCAGCTAAGTCGGAAAGTAATGCTACCGGTATGCTGACCCTCCTCGGCTTGAGTTATCTGCTCGAGTAAGCCAGTCTAGATACTTTCTCCACCAGGAATTAAACCTAGAAAAACAAAACCTTATGCCGGATATCCCTAGTAGGTACGCTTTATTTGTATCACGTGCATTTGACTTAGCAGCGCTCGGCACATGGGCCGAGTTATGTTTTAGGATAGGTACCTGCTGAGACCATTATGTTCATGTTATGTGCTACCTGTTATATTATTTGGGAGACTTGCATGTTGACCGGCTTTAGGGTGGATCAGTTGAATAAACAGAGAGAAATAAAGAACATGCTCCCGATTTTTGTAAAAATATAAAAACAACACAAAAAAATGTCGTGGTCTAGTACGTATGATGCTAAAGATTAATGTTCATAAAAATCAAAAAGAGAAAACGGGGTCGATTTTATCGAACTACGCGGGTCTGATTCTCATTACCCGGTGGGATACGTAAGCAACCTCCATCGGGTTCGGCCCACATTTTTTCAAAAAGAAAAAAAGAAGCGTAAAAATTATGCGTGTTTATAAAAAATTTTTAAAAATAATATAATATAAAATAAAGAAATATAGCTATTTTTGGTCACCTTTTACCGTTTTGCCCTCGTGTTCGGCCGTTTTTGCCGAGACAATCTTAAAATCTTCTTCGGAAGTGCTAAAGGGCCATTTTTGTAAAAAAAATAGCTACTTTGTCCATTTTTTTGCTTTTTACCATTTTGCCCTTATGTCCGGCCATTTTTGCCGAGATAGCCTTAAACCTTCCACGGAAGTGCCGAAAGGCTATTGTTGAAAAAATGACAATTTTGTTTGTTTTTGTCTGTTGTTTACTGTGTTGCCTTTGTATCCGGCCGCTATTGCCGAGACAACCTTAAAATCTTTCTTGGAAGTGCTGAAGGGCCATTTTTATAAAAATGACTACTTTTAAAATTTGTGTTCGCTTTATAATTGTAGCTTTAAGCTACAATTATATAAACCTAGAACCCACCAAGATTTTTCCTTCTCAATTACCATGATCTCGCACCGTCAACCAGCTAAATTTCTTGTAGTTTCTTATTAAACTTTTCATGAACATTCCGAATTATCAGCCATAATCATATAATCGACCTTCCACTTCGTAGTAAGTAGAACTCTCGTAGAAACTTCATCAAAATCACACAACTGCTGACCTGTCCACAGGAGATAGCCCACATGTGAAATTCCATACCAACATTTCCTAATGACGCTGCACTGGGTATAACTACCACGAAATTAGTAAACCTTCCTGAGCCCGTGCTCATCCACTAGCTATTCAAGTCCGTCCATTCCCCATTGACATCAACTGAAAGTTCGACAATACATTCAAAACTCGAAGCCATGCACCGAGAAATCCTCCTTTCAAGTAATTTACTGCCTCGACACATAGACAAGCACCCTACCATTATGCCAATGCTGCGCGATAACAATGCATGAATGTCACAGCAATTTGTGCGTAGCCTCAAAACCATAGGCAATACTGATACAAGGCATGAAACGACAGAAATCCTTTTCACAAGACAACAATAATAACCCACTCGAACACGTAGGGAAAACATCTTGCACCATATTTGCGGTACCATTTACAACTCCTCAATACCCAATTGATACCAAGTGCTCCACGTCGCATATGATTGTGTAGGAAAGAAATAAATGCATAAGCCTCAAAGAAATCAAAGCGCACGATGAAGAATCAAATAGGGAAGTTCTTCTAATAGCCTTGTAGCCTCTCGAAGATAAGTACAGACGTCTCCGTACCAATCCGCAAGACTCTACTAGACTTGCTCATGACTCGTGAGACCCAAGTAAACCTAGAGCTCTGATACCAAGCTATCACGACCCAAAACTCACTATAGGCCGTGATGGTGCCCAACGTCGTCGTTAGGCAAGCCAACGGTGAACTATCCATTAATTGTTCATTTTATTACTTTTGAAATCATAAATTTTTATTAAGGAAGGATATTTACACTTTTAAAACCCACGGGAACGTACACAAGTAGTAGTTTATAAAATAAATAGAAGGCAGTAATGATATATAAATCCGTAAGCAATAACTAGCATATCCCAAAACCTGGTGACACAAGTTTATGAGCCCTTACTAAGGAGTACAATAATAATACAACATATGTCTAGAATGTAAATGACACATGATAAAATGAATAGTATGATGGTGACTCAGTAGACTGCAATGCGTAGCCTGGAATACATCTCACATAAAGTCTCCTCAACAGTTGCGCCTACGCGCCAAGATAATCACCCAATGAACCTGTCAAATCCTACACATTTGGTACAAAAGTGCATCATGGGTACATAAATCAGTACGTACCAGTAAGTATCTAGCCTAACCCCGGAGAAGTAGTGACGAAGGGTCGGCATCGACACTTACTAGAGGTTCAATAAAATAATATAATAATTCATAACATATATGAAGTGCAAAACAATAATGGGATAAATATGTAAGTTACATAATCTTCCAAATATTTACTTCAAAGTATGAATTTCTCAATCTTGTATTCTACCTTAACGGCTCAGAAAGAAAAAGTCAAGTGCCAATATCGATGAATAAGTAATACCATATAAAATGCCGGGCATCAGCAGAAAGAAAATCTCGTGAATGTTCGGACTACCAACGATATAACGCACGATTATGTCAAACGATACGAACCATAGATGCATCTATTATACTACTGAGGCGTTCAACCCGATCCACAAGAAAGGAAGGAAATTATCGAATCATGAGACACGTGCTTAAAATACAGTACATGAGTACAAGATGAATATAATCTTTACCGTTTCTCAAATAACTAGCCAACAACTCAAGGTGTTAAGGCCCGGCCTAGTATACATATATTTATTTCTAAGTCAATTTAAATTATAAGTTCAATTAGTTAAGCCAACATAACGAGTTCAAATAATTCAATTATTTTATAATAAGGTCCTAAGTCTACCCGGACATAAACATGCTTTAGTTACGTACGAACTCTTGTCACCTCGTGTGTACGTAGCACCCACAACTAGTATCACGTAACAATTATATCACCTAGGGGTAGTTTTCCCTTACAAGGTTAGACATGAGACTTACCTCCCTCCAAAGTTCCATAACCGGCTCCAATGCCTCTCTAACTTTTCAATTCAAGCCAAACGATCCGAAACTAGTCAAACAATGTGCAATTCAATCAAAATATACTCTGATGCTTATAATTAATCAATTTATAACAATTCTCAACTCCGCTCTAAAAGTCACTAAAGTCAACCCTCGGGCCCACGTGCCCGGATTTTGAATATTTTTGAACATAAAATTTACCCATAACATTATGAACTCAAATATATGATTTATTCCCAATTCCACGTTCAATTTCGTGGTCAAAATCCAAAAATACCGAATTCTAGGGTTTCTACCAAAATCCCAAATTTTTACTAATTTCTTTCTTTAAATCCATATATAAACCTTGTATTTAACTCACAATATACAGGAATTAATTACCTTTACATAGATGATGAAAATCTCCCCTCCAAGAGCTCCAAAAATTGCCCAACCAAATAAAAATGTGAGAGAAATAGGTTAAGTCTCGGATTAAAAACACTCCCACTATTGTAACGACCCGATCGGTCATTTTGATCTCTAGCGAATCGTTCAGCGATTTGAGGCCTTGAGTAGCTTCACTTCAGGTAATATGACTTGTGCGTGTGAATTTCGGGAAATTCGGAGTGGATTTGGAAAGAAAATTCTAATTTCGGAAGCTTTAAGTTGGGAGAATTGACTAAGATTTGACTTTTGATTAAACGACCTCGAAAATGGGATTAAGGTTCCAACAGGTTCGTATGATGATTTTGGTCTTAGGAGCGTGTCTGGATGTTGATTTGGAGGTCCGTAGGTCATTTTGACGTCAATTGACGAAAGTTGGAAATTTTGATGATTTTTGGGAAGTTGATGGGGAGTGGACTTTTTTATATCGGGGTCGGATTCCGATTCCAGAAGTTGGAGTAGGTCCGTAATATAAATTATGACTTGTGTGCAAAATTTGAGGTCAATTGGACTTGATTTGATAGGTTTCGGCATCGGATGTAGAAGTTTTAAAGTTTATTAGGCTCGAATCGATGCGCAATTCGTGTTTTTAGCATTGTTTGATGTGATATAAAGGCTCGACTAAGTTCGTATGATATTTTAAGACTGGTTAGTATATTTGGTTGGGGTCACGGAGGCCCCAGGTATGATTCAGATTGAATCCGGAATCGATTTGGACTTGGAGGAATTCTGGAAAATTTCCAGTTCCGGTGCAATCGCACCTGCAACGGGAATGGTCACAGATGCGCGACCGCAGAAGCGACATGTTGATCATAGAAGCGGGATGGAGTAGCGTGTGTAGAGGTCGCAGATGCGAGGGAAGTTTCGCATTTACGAGGTTGCAGATGCGAAAGAGGCAACACAGAAGCAGAAGGGACCTAGCATGGGGGCTCCGCAGAAGTGGCCTTATGGACGGCTGCTCGTGTGTGTCACGACTGGGGCCATTATGGATCCTTGGTAGGTTACTGACCCAGTATAGTATGATTAAAATCGGTTTGAGGTCCGCAGGTGGGCCTAATATGAATGTGTGTTCTACGTCAGGTCGGATGTGTTCATTTATCATAGCATTGCTTACGGAGGAATCGTCAGGCATGGGATGTTATTCCTGTTGTCGGCTATTCCATGTAATACTCTATTGTGTCGTGCGGGTCGTGAGACGGCTTGATTATTCGCACATGTGTTGTGGCTCCATGTAGCTTGTGGTATTATATGAGCAGGATGGCTCTCGAGTTGCAGGTCATTTATTGCACCTTAGTGGCGCTGGGGCTTCATAGTGTATGGCGTTATCCGTCTCCCCAGGATTTGTATTACGCACTTGGTGTGCTTGTGGATGATATTCGGTATTCCGTAGGTATAAGAATTATGGTTTGATGAACGTACTTATTTATTATTATGTGTAGATCGGGTTGTACGCCACAACGATATCATATTTGGATCGGGTTGCACGCCGCAATGGTATCATGTTTGGATCGGGTTGCATGCCGCAACGGTATCATATGTGGATTGGGTTGCACGCCGCAACAGTGAGATGTTGAGTACGGTCCCCTATACTTATTTGGTGTATTTATTTCTCATTCTCTGAGAAAGGTTCATAGCATCTCTTCAGTCATTTTATTCGTTACGCGGGCCGGGTAGGTTTTTTTCCAGAGTTCATTTTTCTTCTTCTTTTTTCCCTTATGTATCACATTCGAGTTGTAGCTTGTTGGCGCATTGTGGGCGTCATATGAGATTTTTGGCAGTATTTGAGATGGCTTTTTGCCTGAGCAGCTTGTACTGGGTGAGACGCGGTTATCGGACCTGAGATCAGTGCGATCAGAGCTATGTTGGGTATATTAAAGAGCAAATATCATTATTCGGTTCAGAATGAGATAATTGACCTTTTCAGGAGGAGAGACTCCATGATTTGTTGATTTGGTAAGTGGTTATTAGTTTCTACACATCTCTTCCGTCGTGGAAATATTTCGAGAGTTGGAACAAGACTTATATGCGTCATAAGGTGTATTGCGGTCATCAGATTCGTGAAATTCCAGCTATTGTGGTCGGGGGATATTATTATGGGTAACCGACTTATGTGTTGCATGGTGTGATTTCAGCATAGGTACACGATCATGTTTTGGTACAGTGTGTGGTGATTGATACGGTGTTCGAATGTTAGAATCAGGTCTTGTAGAAAAACTCTGGATGTTGGAATTTGGTTCTCAAGCTTGTTAGCAAAGGTTATAGGGAGGATGTTCAGTATGGCTCGAGCTAATGTGTTCAACTGGGTTGTGGTGGCACGGGTAGGTGCACGAGGTGTTAAACAGTGATTTTGGACAACTTCGGAGCAGTCTTTAGCACGTTCGAGGACGAACGTATGTTTAAGTCGGGGAGAATGTAACGACTCGACCGGTCGTTTTGAGCTCTAGCGCGTCGTTCAGCGATTTGAGGCCTTAAGTAGCTTCACTTCAGGTAATATGACTTGTATGTGTGGTCGGCGTTGAATTTCAGGAAGTTCAGAGTGGATTTGGAAAGAAAATTCTAATTTCGAAAGCTTTAAGTTGGGAGAATTAACTAATGTTTGACTTTTGAGTAAATGAACTCGGAAACGAGATTTGAAGGTTCCAACAGGTTCGTATGACGATTTTGGTCATAGGAACGTGTCCGGATGTTGATTTGAAGGTTCGTAGATCATTTCGGCGTCAATTGGTGAAAGTTGGAAATTTGGATAATTTTTGGGAAGTTGATTGGGAACGGACTTTTTGATATCAGAGTCGGATTACGATTCCGATTCCGAAAGTTAGAGTAGGTCCGTAATGTCAATTATGACTTGTGTACAAAATTTGAGTTCAATCGGACTTGATTTGATAGGTTTCGGCATCAGATGTTGAATTTTGAAGTTTTAAAGCTCAATAGGCTCGAATCGATGCGCAATTCGTGTTTCTAGCGTTGTTTGATGTGATACAAAGGCTAAGTTAGTATGATGTTTTAATACTGATTGGTATATTTGGTCGGGGTCCCGGAGGCCCCGGGTGTGATTCGGATTAAATCCGGAATCGATTTGGACTTGGAGGAATTCTGGAAAATTTCTAGTTCTGGTGCAATCGCACCTGCGATGGGAATGGTCGCAGATGCGTGACCGCAGAAGCAACATGTTGATCGCAGAAGCGGGCTGGAGTAGCATTGGAAGAGGTCACAGATGCGAAGGAAGTTCCACATCTGCGAGGTCGCAGATGCAAAGGAGGCAACGTAAAAGCGGAAGTGACCTGGCATGGGGGATCCACAGAAGCGGCCTTCGTCTCGCAGAAGCGAGTCCGCAGAAGCGGATTTAGGACCGCGGAAGCGGAAGTTCCGCAGGTGCGGAAGAGTTGACTGCAGAAGCAGTATCGTAGGTGCGAAAGCACTAGGTAGTGTACAAAACAGAAGGGTCCGAGATTTTCTCATTCTTGGACATTTCAAACACGAGTTGAGGCGACTTTTCAGAGAGAGTTCATGAGAAAACTTGAGGTAAGTCACTTGTGATCACTTGTGATCCGAGGCGAAATTCGAAGATTTCAGCCTAGGGATTTGAAAATAAGAATTGAGGATTTGAAGGTCGCGTTGATGTCGGATTTTGGTAAAATTGGTATGGTTGGACTCGTGGTCAAATGGGTGTTCGTATTTTGTGACTTTTACCAGATTCGGAGATGTGGGCCCGGGTCGAGTTTTCAATTCTTTGCTAAAATCGTTGTTTCATTATTTAAATTAGTTTCTTGTAGTTGTATTCACGATATGTAATTGCTTTTGGCTAGATATGGGCCGTTCGGAGTCAGAAAATCGAGGGAAAGGCATCCTTATCGATTGATTGAGCGAGATTTGAGGTAAGTGACTTGTCTAACCTTGTGTGGGGGAAATCGCCTTAGAATTTGGTACTGTTGTAACAATTGGTTGTATGTCATGTACGCGAGGTGACGAGTGCGTACACGGGCTAAATGTGATAATTTTGGTTCTTGTTGAGTAATCTTCTTTTAATTCCTTAACTGAGTTACCTTAGCATGTGTAGTTATCATGTTTAGCTTAGTATTGCATGCCTATATGTCTTAACTTTTACTTGAAATTTGTGCAACATGCTTAGTTGAACTACTTGCCTCCGTGATCTTGTATTCAGTCTTTAATTGTATGATTTCTTGCTGTAAATTCATTGTTCCATAGGTTATGAGTTATATATTTACTTTTTGGACTACGAGGCAGTACCTCGGGAGATCCCCTGTTGCATAATTACCTTTGGGACTACGAGGCGGTACCTCGGGAAATTCCCCTTTCGCATATTTACTTTTGGGACTACGAGGCGATACATCGAGAGATCCCCCTATCATGTATTTACTTTTGGGACTACGAGGCAGTACCTCGGGAGATTCCCTATTGAATATTTACTTGTGAGACTACGAGGCGGTACCTCGGGAGATCCCCCTGTTGCATATTTTCTTTTGGGACTACGAGGCGGTACCTCGGGAGATCCCCCTATTGTGTATTTACATTTGGGACTACGAGGTGATACCTCGGGAGAGCCCCTGCTTTTTACCTCTATTTGTTGTATTGTTACCTTTCTGTAATTTCTCATTGTTAAATTCTCGGTCATTTCATCATATCATTATATCTTCTGCCTTGTTCCCTTTTATTCTAGTAGGGCCCTGACCTGACCTCGTCACTACTCTACCTAGGTTAGGCTTGGCATTTACTGGGTATCGTTGTGGTGTACTCATACTACACTTCAGCACATCATTTTGTGTATATCAAGGTTCTTCCTACCAGGCCAGATACTAGTGATATAGCCTGTGTGTGGAGACTTCAAGGTACATCTGCCAGCGTCCGCAGACCTCGGAGTCCCCCTCTATCCTTGTTATGTTGTTTTTTCCTTATTATCTTTAGACTCTGATGTATAGAGACACTTAGTATTTTCTCTTAGAAGTATGGGACTTATTTCTACCGGGTTTTGGGTAGTTGTAACTACTTGAATCGCAGTTTCTAATTATGTATCATGTGTTGAGATTTGAGTTAAGTTCTGTAAGGCCCCGTAAAATTTTTCTAATGATTTAAGATTTTAAAGTGTGCCAATGGTATTTGAGAATAACCTATTTGAGTATTAAAGGAGACCTATGGGATAGAGCCACATCATTTTGAATTGCTAATGTATGTTTAAGGTGTGTTGGAACATACTAAGGAGTTTTGTGAATGGCAAGAACTTCTGTGGAATAAGTTGGATACATTAAGTGGAAAGAATGTTTCAATTGGCATAAGATCCGACTTCAAATGCATGTAACTCCCTCAATATAATAACTTAGGTGGTGATCTACCTATCAAATTAAAGCCCTTTGAGTATAGTTTCCAACGCATCAAACCATTTATCATTTGGATATGTATACATAACGTTATGGCCATTTTACTGAACCTATATCATATGCGCGCCCAGATGCGCGGCCGCACATATTTGGGAGTTTCTGCCTTGTGTGCGCAGCCAGATGCGTGGCCACTTGCCCAAGTGCACAGCCGTGCATGTTGGAGCCTATTAAATACCCCCAAGGCCGGGTAGAGAGAGGGGTTAAGTAATTTCTTGAGCTAAAACCTGATATTGTTAGAGTGAGAGAGTGCCCTAGAGTGGGAAAGTGTTCCTCACCAATTGTTCTTTAATTCTTGCTCAAACTTGGAAGATTAACAAGGAAAAGCCACAAGGTCTTCATCCTAAAGGTAATATTCTACACCCTAACCCTCAATCTTGAATTTTATCTAGAATTGAGTAATTAGTAAGATAAGTTTTGGGCATGGGAGTTGTTCATCTTGCATGCATATGTTATCAAAGGGTGTGAGAAGATTGTTGAGCTAAGAATGGTAGATAATGGGTTTAGGATTATGGAATCCACCATAGGAGGACCTTGAAACCTTAATGCACACCTAGTATTTGATAAAATTCTCAAATGAGCTAGAACCATGATCATCCTCCTAATTTTGGTTTAATTTGTTATATTTCTAAAATAGATTGAAGTTGCTAAGAATTCCGAAATATTTTAGAGTTTAAGGAAGCTCAATTGAGGTATGTTGGCTAAACTACTCTCTTAGAATTAAATTCCATGATGTTCCCGTAAGTTTCAAGCATGATTGACTCAAGTTCCTAATTCCTATGTTCCGAGTTATTCCTTATAAACTTGATTATTCCGAATGAGCCTTATGTCGAAAGATATATGTTCAAAGTATGGATTGTGTATTAAAATGTTATGGCTTTGAGTCGTGTTTCAAATGAAAGTTATGATGCCAACTTGTGTGAGAAAAACTCGATATGCTTAAGACTCTTAATTACTCATATGTGCACCTGAAGTCTTGATTGGAAATGCCTTGTTGTTGATAATCTATAAAGATACTTGAAAGTAAAAGAAGTGAGTTGAAGATATAAAGTGTGGCCACTGTGCCAAGAATGAAAGTTATACTTGTGGCCAGAGGTGCCAATAAAATGAGATGACGTGAGAAAGATTATGAAATGAGCCTTGATTCAACTATTCCAAAATTACTTCAAAAGTAGATTTTCCTAAAAGCTTATGTCCTCAAGTCATGCCCCAATGTGACTATTTTAACTAATGCTATGCTTTATGAGTATTTTCAATGTGTTTTGCATTCTTACATATTCGTGAGTGGAAATTGTGTATTGCCCTTTTTGGGGAAAAGTATTTCAATAATAAATGGTGTGCTACTTGTTTATGATTTTAACTTGTGCTTCGATTGCCAATCATTTTACTCCATTTCTTGGAAAGAAATCCATTGTGTTTGAAGTCTACATTACTAATGAACTTAAAGTTGTGATTTTCGGAATATAATATTTGTTGATATTTATGATAATGATCCATGAAAGGGAATAAATGAAAGTGTGGAATATGAAATACGACCATTGTGCTATGAATGAAGAATCATATGTATGGCCAAGAGAGCCAATGAAATAATGATGTTAAAAATGTTGAAAGTTCCAATGAGGCTATATACGGTATGAAAGGTTATGAGTTAAATGTATTTGTATTGTTATTTCCTTTGTAAGCAAATGTCACGACCCAAAAATCTCACCAGTCGTGATGGCGCCTATCTCAATACTAGGCAAGCCCAAAATCTTAATAAACCACCATATCTTTTAAATTTGAAAATAAAATAACTAAATTCAGCGGAAAAAATCTCACAAATATGAATATAACACTCTCAAAACCCGGTGTCACTAAGTACATGAGCATCTAATATGAATACAATGTCTGACTGATAAAAACCACTATCTGAAAGTATAGAACAGTACAATAACTGAAGGAAAGAGAGACAAGGTCAGCGAACGCCAGGCAGCTACTCTGATAGTCTCCAACTGGTAACACCCTGAGGTCTAACAGTCGCCGTATCCGGAAGCACCTGGATCTGCACACAAGGTGCAGAGTGTAGTATGAGTACAACCAACTCAATAAGTAACAAGACTAACCTCTAGGCTGAAAGTAGTGACGAGCTCCGCAGGTACAGTCTAATATAAATAATGGTACAAAATGTAGGCATGCTTTCAAGTTCAACAGTTAAACTCAGTACAAGTGAAATAGATCAATACTGCATGATATGAGAAATGTGACATCTCAGTAGAAAGACCTCATGTAAATACTAGTCACAAATTACCGGGTCACTCGGTACTGTTTATGGCCAATCCAGCCTAGGGGTGTTCCAACCCGTATATAAATACACATCAACTGATAGTCAGTCATCCAGTACCGTATAAGGCCAATCCAGCCCTGGGATAATTTTATCCCCAAATATAACTGATACGGACAAGATCCATGCCTAGGTAAACTCATTACAATACAAATAAGTAAGGCAAGTCCATGCCCTGGAAAATCCATCCCGAATATATATATAATCATCGTAAGTAAGGCAAGTCCATGCCCTGGGAAGTCCATCCCGAATATATATAATCATCTACGCTCACTGGGGATGTACAGACTCTGGATGAGCTCCTTCATCCCAAGCGTAATATAAAGCCTTTATGGCCTACTGCAGGCGGACAGTCCCGATCCGTATAATAATAAAGCCTATAAGGCCTGCTGCAGGCGGGCAGCCCCGATCCACAAAATAGTAAAGCCAATAAGGCCTGCTGCAGGCGGGCAGCCCCGATCCATAAAATAGTAAAGCCTATAAGGCCTGTTATAGGCGGGCAGCCCCGATCCATATAATAATGATGTATAAAGTCATTATGGCCTGCTGCGTTGCGCACCTCAATCCCATAAATATCCTCACAATGGATAATTATTACTGAGTGTGAAATATATATTTTTGAACAATTAATTCAACATCAACACGGCCCCATGGGTCCCAAAATATTGACACATAGCCTAAACATGATCTTTAATAGGAGTTTCAACTCAATTTCTCTAACACGTAGAGAATGTTCAGGTAATAACATGATTCATTAATCTTACAACTGCACAAGATTTTTTCAAGACATAATTTATATGGTGCACGTCCATATGTTCGTCACCTATCGTGAGTGTCACCTCCAAACAATTTATATCATACCAAATTCGGGGATTCATACCCTCAGAACCAAGTTTAGAAGTGTTACTTACCTCAAACCGTGTAATGCTTTACTCTGCTATGCCTTTGCCTTGTGAATTGGCCTCCAAATGCTTCGAATCTAGCCACAATTAATTCGATTCAGTCAATAAAATTTATTGGAATTAATTCCCTAAGAAAATATTAATTTTCCATAAAAATCTGAAATTTAGCTCAAAAATCGCTCGTGGGGCCCACATCTCGGAACCCGACAAAGGTTTCAAAATCCGAACATCCATTCCGATACGAGTTCAATCATACCAATTTTATCAAATTCCGATAACAACTCGACCTCCAAATCTTAAATTTTCATTTTTGGAAGATTTTGCAAAACATTTGATTTTCTTCCATTTAAATCCGAAATAAATGATGAATATAACCATATAATCATGAAGTATAATCACTTTCGGATATAGAACACTTACCCCAATCCATATGGTGAAAATCGCCTCAAAAATCGCTTCAATCCGAGCTCCATAGCTCCAAATGTGTTAAAATGGCCGAAATTTCAAAATATATCTTCTGTCCACGCATTTACTCTTCGCGATCGCGAAGCACAAAATTTTTCAGCCCCAAAATTGCTCTTCGCGATCGCGGAAAACCAATCGTGAAGAACAAACTCCCCTAACTCCTCCAGACAGCCTCTAGTATAATGGTCATAACGTTTTATACAAAACTCCAAATTGCAAATGGTGTAACTTTATGAATACTAGACACCAAGGGCTATAACTTTCATTTGTTTCTCATCTCCTAATTCCTTATATATTTCTACATATAAGCTTCCAAAGTCAGCCTTATGCAATAGAGATTTCCAAAATCGGGTCAGTACACGATTCACAAGGCTCCAAACTGTTGTTTGCTCTTCGCGAACGCGACCGAATGTTCGCGATCGCGGTGCACACCTCTGTAGGCAGAAACCAGGAATTATAATGGGCCTAGAAATGGTCCGAAACCATCCCGAAACTCACCCGAGCCCCTCGGAACCTCAACCAAATATACCAACAAGTCCTAAAACATCATACGAACTTAGTCGAAGCCTCAAATCACATCAAACAACGCTAAAACCACGAATCGTACCTCAATTCAAGCCTAATAAACTTTGAACTTTCAAATTCTATATCTTGTGCCGAAATACATCAAATCAATCCGGAATGACTTCAAATTTTGCACACAAGTCATAAATGACATAACGAAGCTATTCCAATTTCCATAATCGGATTCCGACCTCGATATCAAAAAGTCAACCCCCGGTCAAACTTCCCAAAAATTTAACTTTCGGCATTTCAAGTCTAATTCCACTACGGACCTCCAAATAATTTTTTGGACACGTTCCTAAGCCCAAAATCACCACACGGAACTATTGGAATCATCAGAATTAAATTCCGAGATCGTTTACATATAAGTCAATATCTGGTCAACTTTTCCAACTTAGTATCTCATTTCACTCTGAAATCCTTCCGGACCCGAACCAACTAACCCGATAAGTCATAAATCAATTATAAGGCATAAATTGAGCAGTAAATTGGGGAACGGGATTATAATACTCAAAATAACCGGTCGGGTCATTACAGCAAATCAATAATATTTTGGGAGTATCGATAGTCACCGAGGAAGGGTAGGTTGAAATAACCTAACCCCGAAACTACACCTGCCAGTATAGGAGTGGATTGTGATTATTTCCCTTATTGGGGATGAGATTGATGTGATAAAATTATTCCCCTTAATTGGGATGATATGATTGATAGAAATGGATGATATCAATCCACACTACATTGTGGTGAGATAGCCAAGCCGATCGGGTCGTGATCGGATACCATGCCGTACACATGGTGGTGATTGTGCTGGAAATTATAATTTAAATTGTGATTGTGGTTGGTGTCTCTAATGAGATGGCCTAGCTAATCGGGTCGTGATCGGACACCGTGCTAAAAGTACGGTGGTATTGGTATTGAGAGTGATTGTGGTTGATGTCTCTAATGAGATGGCCTAGCCGATCGGGTCGTGATCGGACTCCGTGCTAAAAGTACGGTGGTATTGGTATTGTAAATATTGGTACTGTGAACGGTGGTATTGGTACTATGAATATTGGCATTGTGAACAGTGGTATATCGGTGTTAAGGATCTCCCAACCAAAAAAATATATTATCTTCGTATTTTGGAAATTGTTATATTTTAACTTGGCATTTGGATATCATTGATTGTTGATTGTTGTTCTCATGATTTTCCCTCTCTTATATTGGCATTCTATTTTAAAAGCGGACAATTAACTTTACATACTAGTACTATTTTATATGTACTAACGTCCCTTTTGTCGGGGGTGCTGCATCTTCAATGGATGCAGGTGGTTCATCAGCGGCAACTTTGGTCCTCGTTAGCAGTCACTCTCTATTCAGCAGGTTTTGGTGAGCCTACTCTATTCCGGGGCCTGATGTCATTTGAGTTGTACATTGTGTTTTAAGGTATAGCCGGGGCCTTGTTGTCGGCACCTCCATACTACTCTTATGTTGTACTTAGAGGCTACGTAGACAGGTTGTGGGTGGTGTTTGATGTTGGGAATTGAACTAGATGTGTTGGTATTTTTGGCAAACATATTTTTCATTATATCTATAAACTTGTTATAATTTGGAAATTTTAAATGAAGCTGCTAATTAAAATGAAATGGAAATTGTTAATGAAATCTTTTCAGTGTTTGATTAATGGAGTACATCTCCTCTTTATTCATGGATGAGTTTGGGTAGAAGGAAATCTAATAGGCTTGCTCGGCCGGGTTTACTCGGTTGAGCGTCTGTCACGACCCGAAATTTCCACCTTCGGACCGTGATGGCGCCTAACATTTCACTTGCTAGGCAAGCCATCGTTAGAATAATATTAACCAATTTTTAAACAATTTTTAAATTATTAATAATTCAAGAACAAATGCGGAAGCAAGTTTGAAATATAGTGAATAATCCATAAAAACAACGGTGTCTAAATACCATCCCAGAATTGGTATCACAAGTGCACGAGCTTCTAGAATAAATACAAATAAGGTCTGAATAAAATAAAATTGTCTGGAAATAATCACACAGCTAAAGTAAAATAGACGGGGACTCCAGAACTGCGGACGCCATGCAGCTATACCTCAAGTCTCCTCTGGTAGCTGAAATCCGAGCAAGTCTACGGTACGCCGCTGGGACCAACTCCAAAATCTGCACAAAAAGTGCAGAGTGTAGTATCAGTACAACCGACCTCATGTACTAGTAAGTGCTGAGCCTAACCTCGACGAAGTAGTGACGAGGCAAAGGCGGGTCACTTACATTACCTGTACGCAATATTAGTAATAGCAACAATAATAGAAATAAATCAGGTAACTCATTTATAATAATTGAAGCCAACACAGCAGTCATAACCAATTATCACTTCCATCAATTCTGTTGCAGCGTGCAACCCGCTCTCACAATATATTCATTTTTAATTAAGTCTGTTGCGGCATGCAACCCGATCCCCTAATATATATGTATGTATGTCGACTTTTAAATAAGTCTGTTGCGGCGTGCAACCCGATCCTCCAATATAGACTTTTAATAAGTCTGTTGCGGCGTGCAACCCGATCCTCCAATATATTCATTATAATCAATCATGTTGCGGCGTGCAAATCGCTCCTCCAACATATTCATTTACCAATTTTTATAGACGAAATTTTCCCAATAAATATAACAATTAATATAAAATTATAAGACAACAAGCATACAATAATTATGGTTTAATTATGAAGCAAACAATGAAAAATAGCAAATCATTATGGAAATTAGGGAGCAAATAGGCAGTTTAATATTTAATATGCTAAATGTCAAAAAATAATTAAGGCATATAATTCAAATAGCATGTAACAATTAATGCAAGAATTCAAGAATTAATATTTGACAAAGAATAAGAGAGAAATAATTATTATAATAATTAATTTATGATTACAAACAATTTATGATTTTTTAAGTAAGCAGGCAAACAATTAATTTGACGACGTATAGACACTCGTCACCTCGCCTATACATCATTCACATGCAATTTACATAACAAATAATTTAAGGGTTCTATTCCCTCAAGTCAAGATTAACCACGACACTTACCTCTCTTTGCAAATTCCAATCAATTATTCAACCACAGCTTTCCCTTTTAAATTTGCCTCCGAAAGCTTCAAATCTATTCACAAATAATTCAATATATTCAATACTAATCATAGGAATTAATTCCATATGAATTTACAAATTTTCCGGATAAAAATCCGAAATTCATTAAAATATTCGGCAGTGGGACCCACATGTCAAATCCCGGGAACACTCGCGAAATCCGAACACCCGTTCCGATACGAGTTCAACCATATCAAATTTATCCAATTCCGATATCAAATGGACCTTCAAATCTTAATTTTTCCTTTTTGGAAAGTTTTACAAAAATTCCAATTTCTTCCATCTAAATCCGAGATAAATGATGAATATAGACATGGATTTGTGAAATACAATCACTATATGATAAAGAACACTTACCAAGTTCAAAGTTGTGAAAATCCCTCTTGAAATCGCCCAAATCCGAGACTTAAAACTGAAAAATGAGTAAAAATGGCTAAGACCCGATTTTATGTATTCTACCCAGCATTTTCGCATTTGCGGGCTATATTTTTGCACCTGCGGTCTCGCATTTGCGAGACAAAGCTCGCATTTGCGAAGTAGGTCTACCAGGCAAGGTTCCGCACCTGCGGACAAAATGTCGCACCTGCGACGTCCGGTTCTACGCAAAAGGGCCGCACCTGCGAAGACCGCATCTGCGATGGAAGTCTCGCTTCTGCGAGCTCACACCTGCGGTCAAAATTCCGCAGGTGCGATTACACCAGAACTCAAAATTTCAGATTTTGCTTAAGTCCAATTCTTGCTCCGATTTTGATCCGTTTCACTCTCGGGGTACTCGGGACCCCGCTCGAATATACCAACAAGTCCCGTAACATAATACCAACTGACTCGGGGTCTAAAATCACGTCAAACAACACTGAAATTACAATTCACACCCGATTCGAACTTTGAGTTTTAAACTTTCAATTTGCAAATCTCGTGCCAAAACATATTAAATGAATCCGGAATGACTTCAAATTTGGCACACAAGTCATAAATGACATAACGAAGCTGTTCAAATTTCCAGAATCGGATTCCGGCTCCGATATCAAAAAGTCAACCCCGTGGTCAAACTTGGAACATTTAGCCTTTAAATTGCTAGTTCTGTTAAATGGTCATAACTTGAGCTAGAGATGTCCAAATTAAATTCCGGGTATACGCCCAAGTCCCAAATTACGATACGGAGTTACTGGAACTGACAAAACACTGATCCGGGTCCGTTTGCTAAATATGTTGACTAAGGTCAACTCACTTGAATTTTAAAACTCTATTTCCCATTTTAATCTATTTTTCACATAAAAACTTTCCGGAAAATTGTACGGACTGTGTACGCAAGTCGAGGAATGATAAATGGTACTTTTTGAGGTCTTAGAACACAAAATTACTTATTAAATTTAAAGATGACATTTTGGGTCATCACAACGCCGGTCGCTCACCTTTTGGGGCGTGACAAGTTGTATATTCAGTTATTCCGCAAATTATTAGGCTTACCAAGTCTTAGAGACTAGGTGCCATCACGACATCCTACGGAGGAAAATTGAGGTCGTGACATGAATACAGCGACTTTCGCACCTGTAGACGAATTTATCGCACCAGCGGACTCGCTTTTGTGGCCAAACATGCGCATCTGCAAAGCAGTACTAGTGACAGCCCCTTCGCACCTGCGGACAAGGGCTCCGCTTCTGCGCACACGCAAGTGTGAGCCACTGCTGCTTCTGCGATGCCATCCACTCTTGCGCTCAATATTTTTGCTCCTGCGGATGCGCAGGTGTGCCTAGAGCCCAGATTCTGCGATGAGCAAGCAGCCTCTGCCCAGCTTCCTTTCCAGCCACTTCTGCGGCAATTACCTTGCTTCTGCGAGGTCGCTTCTACGATGAAGCTTCCGCAGAAGCGGTTGCACCAGCAACCAGAATTCTCCAGCTTTACCTTAAGTCCAAAATCCGATCTGTTAACCAACTGAAATCCACCCGAGGCCCTCGTGACCTTGACCAAATATACCAACGCATCCTAAAACACATTACGAACTTAGTCGAGGACTCAAATCATGCCAAACAACATCGAAACTATGGGTCGACAATCGAAATCCTTGTTTAAACTTTCAAACTTCGACCAATGCATCTGAACCATTTCAAAACATTCCGGAATGACGCCAAACTTTGCATGCAAGTCACAAATCACTATACAAACCTATTCCAATGCTCGGAACCCCAAACGGACATCAATAACATCAAAATCCACTTCAAACCAAACTTATGAAATTCTAAAACTTTCAAAATGCCAGCATTCTACAATAAGCACCGAAATGCTCCCGAGTGATCCGATACTCAACCCGAACATACGCCCAAGTCTGAAATCATCATACGAACCTATTGGAACCTTCAAATCTCGATTCCAAGGTCGTTTACTCAAAAGTCAAACCTTAGTCAATTCTTCCAACTTAAAGCTTTCAAAAATTAGAATTTTCATTCCAATTCAACTCTGAACTTCACGAAATTCAAATCTGACTACACGTACAAGTCATAATACCTTGAGTGAATCTACTCAAGACCTCAAACCGCTGAACGACGCGCTAGAGATCAAAACAATCGGTCGAATTATTACATTTTACCTAATAACTCACAAAATTATCTCAGTGCCAAACTGGGGCAGAAAATTTTGTTCGTTTTGTTCGTGTTTGATGGCTTTGCAGGCCCCGCCATAGAGCACAAGTTGTGAAAATTAAAGCTTGCAGTTTCAGTTCTCATCAAAAGAGAGAAGTCTTTCGATCACAAGATAGTTGGAGTTGACTTTGATAATGTGTCAGTAACCCAACTCTCAAGATTTATGTTCTCAATTTCAGATTAGGAAAGCGAGTGACTGAGATTCAAAAAGCATTAAGATCATATCTAAGATCAACACAAGCGAGAAAGTCAAGAATCAAGATTTGACTCCATAAGGCATATAGATGGGAATTTTGTAACTCTTAGTATGCAGACATATGTAGTTTTCTCTTCTCTTTTTCTTTTGATGAAAGTGGCAAGTAACAATAACAATAGCAAGTAACAGTAACAACAACAATAGTAGCAGTCTTAACTCCAGTGTTCCGTAGTCCCATCTACGAAATTTTTCCAAAACTACACTAACCTGATTCCTTTATAGCCAAGAAAATGTAGGCAACCTCGGAAGCAAGGTTCGGTCTCCTTTTTCAAAAATGCTTTCATTATAGTCATAGGTAAGCAAAAGTTAGTGATGGCATTCACTATCTTTGCACGAAAACTTTCACCGTGACCTCGGCCTCTTGTGGCCCTAGTTGTTGGTACTGGTGGCCGTCCATCCTGTCTGGTAGCACGTGTCCTCACCATTTGTGAGAGAATAGAATACAGAAGTTTAGTTACCGGAACCAACAAATCTGCACGACAAGAATACAAGAATGTGAAATTTCTTAAGGGTTCGGCAACCTCTCGAAGATAAGTACATACGTCTCCGTACCAAACCGCAAGACTCTACTAAACCTGCTCATGACTCGTTAGACCTATGTAACCTAGGCTCTGATATCAACTTGTCACGACCCAAAATCCTAACCTGTCGTGATGGTGTCTATCGTTGTACTAGGCAAGCCGACATTTACGAAATGACTCCAACACTTTTAACAGAAAATGGATGTAAAGTAATTTAAATAATAAAACTCCTCATAAAAAGGATAGAAAATCCAAAACACAACGCGGAAATTCCCAACTATCGGGGTGTCATAGAGTACATGAGCATCTATATATCATAAGTATGGAAAACACGGCCTATAATAGCTCGAGACTAAATACAATAAGTAAGAAGATAGATAAGGAGAGACAAGTTCTGAGAAACATCAGCAACTACCTCAGAATCTCATGAAGATCAACTACGCGAAGAAATCAACATCCACTGTGTCTGGGAACACCTGGATCTGCACACGAAGTGCATGGTGTAGTATGAGTACAACCAACTCAGTAAGTAACAATACTAAAGAAAGAATTGAAAGAGGTGAAAAGCTTCACAGCTAAGTCCAATTACAGTAATTTCTAACATAAGAAGGTAGGCATGCTTTCAAGTTCAACATTTAAGACCTAAACAGTAATTTCATATCAAGTTCAACTGAAACAGAAGATAATATCTCTCAGAAATTTCCAAAATAGTGATATATGACAGCTGAAGTGCAAAAATAATGAAATCAATGCATCCTCTCAGAGCAACAATCACTCAGTCCTCCCATTCACTCCAACCTCATAATCACTCTTTCCTCACAGTCACTCATTCCTCTCAATCACTCAACACTCGGTACTCGGCATACGGCACTCGCACTCAGTAGGTACATGCGCTCACTAGGGGTGTGTACAGACTGCGAAGGGCTCCTTCAGCCCAAGCGCTATAATCCGCACGGATAGCTCACGTGCTATAGTATAATATCTAGATCCGCACGGACAACTCACGTGCTATAGTATAATATCTAGATCCGCACGGACAACTCACGTGCTATAGTATCAATATCTCACAATCAGGCTCTTGGCCTTACTTAGTCATCCATCTCTCCAGTCTCTCGGGCTCTCAGTGATCATGAAAGTCAGCCTCAACAAAAATGATATAATGTGTCAACAAGGAACAATAGAGACTGAGATAAAATAAACAAGTAAAACTATGACTGAGTACAAAACAATAATTTAGCCGATAATTCATCATGTACACGACCTTTGTGGGTCCCTACACTGCCAACACATAGTCTAAACATGATTCTAACATGATTTGTGGTTCAATTTCTCTACTACATGGAGAAGGTACAAATAAAAATAGATTATACCACTACATGGTTGTCACGACCCAAAACTAACCCCCTGTCGTGATGGCGCCTATCGTGGAACTAGGCAAGCCGACTCATTTCCAAAACAAAATGATATTTTCATTTCAAAGATAATTTCAAGGTTATTTAACATAAAAACCTCCATTTAAAGAGTTCAAATCAAAGAAAAACAGAAGTGCGGAAAAGAGAAGCCGACATCGGGGTGTCGCTAGTCATGAGCATCTACTATAATCTGTCTAACAATATCAAGGCTAACTCAGCCTGGAAAAATAGCTAAATACTACTAGAGGAAGATAAGAGGGAGAAGAGCAGGGGCTGCGATCGCCAAGCAACTACCTTGCTATCTCCAAGAAAATCTGCAACCAGAACACTTAATAACCGCTACCGTGTCCAGCCACAGCTGGATCTGCACACAAGGTGCAGGGAGTAACGTGAGTACGCCAACTCAGTAAGTAACAACAATAAATAAAGACTAAGCAGTAGTGACGAGCAATGAAGCATATAACGTTCATATCAGGAAATCTCAGTAAAATACCACATGCTCTTAAAAATCAGGATTTGAATCAAACATCTCGTTTAAACCCAGTTCCAATAAAAATCATTTTTATTTTCCAATAGTTTTTCAAACAAAGGCTCAATGCAAAGGTGAGCAAAAAAGATAAAATCATAAACAGCCACTCGGGCAGACCTCACAGTCACTCGTTCCACTCGGGCATACCTCACAATCACTCTTGCCACTCGGGCATACCTCACAATCACTCTTGCCACTCGGGCATACCTCACAATCACTCTTGCCACTCGGGCATACCTCACAATCACTCTTGCCTCCCAGTCACTCAGCACTCGGCACTCGGCACTCGCACTCAGTAGGTACCTGCGCTCACTGGGGGTGTGTACAGACTCCGGAGGGGCTCCTTCAGCCCAAGCGCTATAATCTGCACGGACAACTCACGTGCGATAATAATAAAATATGCTGCAGGCAGGCAGCCCCGATCCACACTCATCCTTGCCAATCAGGCCCTCGGCCTCACTCAGTCACAAGTATGCTGCAGGCGGGTAGCCCCGATCCACTCTCGTCCTCACAAATCAAGCCACTCGGGCATTTCAGTAAAACAGGGCATTCGGCCCAAAACATTTATATGTATCAAATAGAGTCATAAAACTGAGTTATGCAGTAAACAAGTATAAACATGACTGAGTATAGATTTTTTTCAATCGAAAACAGTGAGAGGATGATACGAAACAGCCCCTAAGGGTCCAAACAGCATTGGCGCAAGGCCCAAACATGGCATTCAACCCAATTTACATAAAATCTTTCTAAATCATATAAGTATCAATGGTTTCAACAAAGTATGCAACTTTACAGTTGCTACGGGGCGGACCAAGTCACAAATCCCCAACAGTGCACGCTCACACACCCGTCACCTAGCATGTGCGTCACTAAAAATAGTAGAATGATACAAAATTTGGGGTTTCATACCCTCATGACTAGATTTACAATCGTTACTTACCTCAAACCGGTCAAATCTCTACCCCGCAATGCTCTTGCCTCTGGACTCGGCCTCGAAATGCTCCAAATCTATTCACAATCAGTATAATACCATCAATATATGCTAATGGAATTAATTCCACAAGAAAAGCTTCAAAATTAGACCAAAACCCGAAATTGGCTCAAAATTCTCCTGTGGGGCCCACGTCTTGGAACCCGACAAAAGCTACAAAATCCGAAAGCCCATTCAACCACGAGTCTACCCATACCAAATTTACCAAAATTCGACCTCAACTCGACCCTCAAATCTACAAATCTAATTTCCAAATTTCTAAGTTTCAATCTCTGATTTACGCCTCAAAATCATGTAATCTAGTCGGATTACTCGATGATAATTCAATATTATGGAGTAGAAATGATCACAAGGGACTTACCTCAAGTTTTCCTTGAAAATATATCAAAAATCGCCTCTCCCCAAGCTCCAATTTGTCAAAAATGATAAATGGGACGAAGTCCCTGTTTTTATAATTCTGCCCACACATCCTCGGTTCTGCCTCGATCTTGGCCATCGATCTTGGCCTTTGATCGAGGTCCTCGATCTTGGTCCTCTATCCTGCCCCTCGATCCTGGTTCTCGATCCAGAGCTCGATCGTGCCTTCGATCGTGGCCCTCGACTCTGTGCTCGATCTGGGCTTCGATCGTGGCCCTCGACCCTGAGCTCGATCGTGCCTTCGATCGTGGCCCTCGACTCTGTGCTCGATCTGGGCTTCGATCGTGGCCCTCGACCCTGAGCTCGATCTGGGCTCGATTTATTGGCAGAAGCAATTTTCAACAGAAGGAAATTGCAGTAGCTGTTCTAGTTCAATTTTTGATCCGTTAACCATTCGAAACTCACCCGAGGCCCTCGGGACCTCAACCAAATATACCAATAAGTCCTAAAACATCATACGAACTTAGTCGAATCCTCAAATCACCTCAAACAACGCTAAAACCATGAATTACACCCCAATTCAAGCCTAATGAACTTTGAATTTCTAGTTTCTACAAACAACTCCGGAACCTATCAAATCACGTCTGATTGACCTCAAATTTTGCACACAAGTCCTAAATGACATAACAGAGGTATTCCAATTTTTAGAATCAGATTCCGACCCCGATATCAAAAAGTCAACCCCCGGTCAAACTTCTCAAAAATAAAACTTTTGGCATTTCAAGCCTAATTCCTCTACAGACTTCCAAATAATATTCCGGACACGCTCCTAAGCCCAAAATCACCATACGGAGTTATTAGAATCATCAAAATTCAAATCCGAGGTCGTTTACATATAGGTCCATATCCGGTCCACTTTTCTAACTTAAAATTTTCAATTATGAGACTAAGTGTCTCATTTCACCCCGAGTTCCTTCCGGATTCGAACCAACTAACCCGATATAACATAATATAGCTGAATAATACAAAAAGAAGTAGGAATGGGGAAAACAGGGTTATAACTCTCAAAACGACCAGCCGAGTCGTTACATCCTCCCCCTCTTAAACATCCGTCCGTCCTCGAACGGGTCTAGAAACATACCTGGAGTCTCGAATAGGCATGGATATCTGCTCCGCATCTCCCGCTCGGTCTCCCAACTAGCCTCCTCCACAGGCTGACCTCTCCATTGCACCTTCACTGAAGCTATATCCTTTGACCTCAACCTTCGAACTTGCCGATCCAAAATAGCCACCGGCTCCATATCATAAGTCAAATCACCCTCTAACTGAACCATGCTGAAATCCAAAACATGGGACGGATATCTCCAATATACTTCCGGAGCATGGAAACATGAAACACTGGATGCACACTCGACAAGCTGGGTGGCAAGGCAAGCTTATAAGCCACCTTTCCTATCCTCTGAAGAACCTCAAAAGGCCCAATGAACCGGGGGATCAACTTGCCCCTCTTCCCAAACCTTATAACACCCTTCATGGGTGATACCTTCAGCAAAACCTTCTCCCCAACCATAAAAGACACATCACGAACCTTCCTATCCGCGTAGCTCTTCTGCCTAGACTGTGTCGTGCGAAGCCGCTCCTGAATCAATTTCACCTTATCTAATGCGTCCTGGACCAAGTATGTACCTAAGAGCCTAGCCTCACCCGGCTCAAACCATCCAACCGGAGATCTATACCTCCTCCTATACAAAGCCTCGTACGGAGCCATCTGAATACTCGACTGATAACTGTTGTTATATGCAAACTCCGCGAGTGGCAGAAACTGGTCCCATGAACCCCCAAAATCAATGACACAAGCACGCAACATGTCCTCCAATATCTGAACAGTGCGCTCGGACTGCCCGTCCGTCTGAGGGTGAAAAGTTGTGCTTAACTCAACCTGAGTAACCAACTCTCGCTGCACGGCCCTCCAAAACTGCGATGTGAACTGAGTACCCCTAACTGAAATGATGGAAACTGGGACACCATGCAGGTGAACGATCTCTCGGATGTAAATTTCAGCCAACCACTCTGAAGAGTAAGTAGTACCAATTGGAATGAAGTGCGCGGACTTGGTCAGCCGATCCACAATAACCCAAATAGCGTCGAACTTCCTCGAAGTCCGTGGGAGCCCAACTACAAAGTCCATAGTGATCCGCTCCCACTTCCACTCTGGGATCTCTAACCTCTGAAGCAAGCCACCTGGTCTCTGATGCTCATACTTAACCTGCTGACAGTTTAGACACCGAGCCACAAACCCAACTATATCCTTCTTCATCCGCCTCCACCAATAGTGCTGCCTCAAATCCTGGTACATCTTCGCGGCACCCGGATGGATGGAATACCGCGAGCTGTGGGCCTCTTCAAGAATCAGCTCTCGAAGCCCATCTACATTAGGCACACATATCCGGCCCTGCATTCTCAGCACCCCGTCATCACCAATAGTCACATCCCTAGCATTATCTCTCTGAACCCTGTCCTGAAGAATGAGCAAGTGAGGGTCATCATACTGACGCTCCATGATACGGTCATAATGAGAAGACCTGGAGACCACACAAGCCAATACCCGACTAGGCTCCGAAATATCCAATCTGACAAGCTAGCCTGCCAAGGTCTGAACATCTAATGCCAAAGGTCTCTATGCTGCTGGAAGATAGGCTAAACTCCCCAAACTCTCTACCCGGCGACTCAAAGCATCGGTCACCACATTGGCCTTCCCCGGATGGTACAAGATAGTGACATCATAGTCCTTAAGAAGCTCTAACCATCTCCGTTGACGCAAATTAAGATCCTTCTGCTTTAACAGATACTGCAGACTCTGGTGATCAGTATAGATCTCACAATGAACCCCACACAAATAATGACGCCAAATCTTCAAGGCGTGAACAATGGCGGCTAACTCAAGATCATGGATAGGATAGTTCTTCTCATGGGTCTTCAACAGGCGCGAGGCATAGGCAATCGCCCTACCCTCCTGCATCAAAACATAACCAATGCCTATCCTCGAGGCATCATAATACATGGTGTAAGAATCTAAAGCTGATGGCAAGACTAACACTGGAGCTGTGGTCAAAGCAGTCTTGAGCTTCTGAAAGCTCTCCTCACATTCATCCGACCACCTGAATGGAGCACCCTTTTGGGTCAATTTGGACAAGGGCGATGCAATAGATGAAAATCCTTCCACAAAGCGACGGTAGTAACCCGCCAAACCAAGAAAGCCCCTAATCTCTGTGGCTGAGGACGGTCTGGGCCAACTCTGCACCGCCTCTATCTTCTTCGGATCCATCTGAATACCCTCACTGGACACCACGTGCCCCAAGAATGCTACTGAACTGATCCAAAACTCACATTTAGAGAACTTTGCATAATGCTTCTCCTCCTTCAATCTCTGCAATAAAGCCCTCAAATGCCGAGAGTGCTCTTCCTGGCTACGAGAATACACCAGGATGTCGTCAATGAATACAACGACGAATGAGTCCAAATAAGGCTGGAATACACTGTTCATCAGATGCATGAACGCTGCTGGGGCATTGGTCAGCCCAAAAGACATCACCATAAACTCATAATGGCTATATCGGGTTCTGAAAGCTGTCTTGAGAATATCTGAATCCCGAATCTTCAGCTGGTGATAACCGGACCTCAAATCAATCTTGGAGAACACCCTCGCTCCCTGAAGCTAGTTGAATAAATCATCAATACGAGGCAAAGGATACTTGTTCTTGACTGCGACCTTGTTCAACTGCCTGTAATCAATACACATTCTTATGGAACCATCCTTTTTTTCACAAATAGAACCGGTGCACCCCAAGGTGACACACTAGGCCGAATAAACCCCTTATCAAGGAGTTCCTGAAGTTGTTCTTTCAATTCCTTCAACTCCGCCGATGCCATACGATACGGTGGAATAGAAATTGTCTGAGTGCCCGGCACCTCACCAAATTAATACCAAAGTCAATATCCCTGTCAGGCGGCATGCCCGGGAGGTCTGCAGGAAATACATCCGAAAAATCACATACCACCGGAATAGAATAAATGACAAGAGTCTCTGCACTAACATCCCTCACAAAAGCCAAATAAGATAGGCAACCCTTCTCAACCATGCGCTGAGCCTTCAAATATGAAATCACACTACTTGGTACATAATCTATAGAACCGCTCCACTCAACCCTCGGAATTCCCGGCATAGCCAACGTCACCGTCTTAGCGTGACAATCTAGAACAGCATGACATGGAGATAACCAATCCATGCCCAATATCACATCAAAGTCAACCATATTGAGCAACAATAGATCTACTCGGGTCTCCAGATCCCCAATAATCACCACACATGACCGATATACGCGGTCCACAATAATAGTATCACTCACAGGAGTAGATACATGTACAGATGAAACTAAGGACTCATGGGGCATATCCAGAAAATGGGCAAAATACGAGGAAACATATGAATACGTGGAACCAGGGTCAAATAAAACTGAGGTATCTCTGTGGCATACTGAGACAATACCTATAATCACAGCATCTGAAGCAATAGCATCTGGTCTACCAGAGAGAGCATAGAAACAGGCCTGACCACCCCCTGATCTGCCTCCCCCTCTAGGGCGACCCCTAGCTGACTGACCTCCACCCCGAGCTGTCTGGGCGGATGGTGAGGTAGTTGGGGCTGTAGTCGGAGGCTGACTCCTTTACTGAGATAGACCTCCATGACGTCGAGGACACTGCCTCCACATATGCCCAAGCTCCCCACACTCAAAATAACTCCCTGGTGCTGGCGGCAGAAACTGAAGGGAACCCCTAGCACCGGGATGACTCGTAGAAGAACCTGGCATGGAAGAGCCCTGAACAGGTGGAGCACGGGACGAACTCTGAACTGGAAGGGCACTAAGTGATGAGTGGCCCTGATGAGAGCTATGAGAACCATGGCCAGATGATGCACCCCGATGAAATATCCGAGCTGACTGAGCCTGTCTGAAATGACGACCTCTACCGTGCTGGAATTGACCCCCAAAAGGAGCACTGCTGAATCCACCCTGACCACGAGGCCTCTTGGCCTCCCGCTCAACCCTCTCCTAACCGCGAACCATCTCAATCTGCCGAGCAATGTCGATAACCTCATCAAAGGTAGCACCCGAAACTCGCTCCCTGGTCATGAGCAACTGTAGCTGATAAGTGAGGCCATCAATAAACCTCATGATCCTCTCTCTGTCCGTGGGAACCAACCAAATACCATGACGGGCCAACTCGGAGAACCTCATCTCATACTGCGTCACAGACATATCACCCTAGCGTAGCCGCTCAAACTATCTACGCAGCTCTTTTCTGTGGGATCGAGGCACGAACTTCTCCAAAAAGACCACGGAGAACTGCTGCCAAGTAAGGGGTGTTGCGCCAACAAGCCTACGCCTCTCGTAAGTCTCCCACCATCTGAGTGCAGCCTCAGAAAACTGAAAGGTAGTGAATGAGACCCCACAAGTCTCCAAAATACTAGCAGTACGAAGTATCCTCTGACACCTGTCCAAAAAGTCCTGAGCGTCCTCTCTCTCTGTGCCACTGAAAGGTGGTGGCTGAAGTCTCCCAAACCTCTCCAACCTATGTTGATCATCCTCAGGCATAGCAGGAAACACATAATCCAGAGCAACAACAATCGGATGGGCTGGTGGTGCCTCTGGTGTCTGAAGTCCCTGAATAACCTGCTCGGGTGTGCGAGCGATGGGAGTCTGAGTGCCTCCCCTGGCCTGAGAAGTGGTTGCGGCCGTCGAAATAGAGACCGCCTGAGCAAGGCCAGTACACGCTATCAGAATCTAAGCTAAGGCCTACTAAAGGCATGGAATCACAATAGGCACACGTGGTGCCTGAGCTGGTGCATGAACAACTGGAACTTGGTCCTGATCTAGGACAACCGGTGGATCTGTAGGTACTTCCCCAACTGTTGTACGGGCTGCACCTCTGCCCCTACCACGGCCTCTACCGTGGCCTCGGCCTCTCGCGACCCTGGCTGGTGGTACTGATAGCTGGCCCTCCTGACCGGTAGAACGAGTCCTCACCATCTGTGAGAGAATGAAACAACAGATGTTTAGTTACTAGAATCAACAGATTCGCACAACAAGAATTCAAGAATATGGAGTTCCTAAACGTTCTGCAGCCTCCTGATGATGAGCACAGACGTCTTCGTACCGATCTGCAAGACTCTACTAAACCCGCTCATGACTCGTGAGACCTATGTAACCTAGGCTCTGATACCAAACTGTCACGACCCAAAACTAACCCCTTTGTCGTGATGGCGTCTATCGTGGAACTAGACAAGCCGACTCATTTCCAAAACAAAATGATATTTTCATTTCAAAGATAATTTCAAGTTTATTTAGCATAAAAACCTCCATTTAAAGAGTTCAAATCAAAGAAAAACAGAAGTGCGAAAAAGAGAAGCCCGACATCGGGGTGTCACTAGTCATGAGCATCTACTATAATCTGTCTAATAATATCAAGGCTAACTCAGCTTGGAAAAATAGCTAAATACTACTAGAGGAAGATAAGAGGGAGAAGAGCAGGGGCTGCGATCGCCAAACAGCTACCTTGCTATCTCCAAGAAAATCTGCAACCAGAACACTCAATAACCGCTACCGTGTCCAGCCACACCTGGATCTGCACACAAGGTGCATGGAGTAACGTGAGTATGCCAACTCAGTAAGTAACAACAATAAATAAAGACTGAGCAGTAGTGACGAGCAATGAAGCATATAACGTTCATATCAGGAAATCTCAGTAAAATACCACATGCTCTTAAAAATCAGGATTTGAATCAAACATCTCGTTTAAACCCAGTTCCAATAAAAATCATTTTTATTTTCCAATAGTTTTTCAAACAAAGGCTCAATGCAAAGGTGAGAAAAAATGATGAAATCATAAACAACCACTCGGGCAGACCTCACAGTCACTCGTGCCACTCGGGCATGCCTCACAATCACTCTTGCCACTCGGGCATACCTCACAATCACTCTTGCCTCCCAGTCACTCAGCACTCGGCACTCGGCACTCGCACTCAGTAGGTACCTGCGCTCACTGGGGGTGTGTACAGACTCCGGACGGGCTCCTTCAGCCCAAGCGCTATAATCTGCACGGACAACTCACGTGCGATAATAATAAAGTATGCTGCAGGCGGGCAGCCCCGATCCACACTCATCCTCGCCAATCAGGCCATCGGCCTCACTTAGTCATAAGTATGCTGCAGGCGGGCAGCCCCGATCCACACTCGTCCTCACAAATCAAGCCACTCGGGCATTTCAGTAAAACAGGGCATTCGGCCCAAAACATTTATATGCATCAAATAGAGTCATAAAACTGAGTTATGCAGTAAACAAGTATAAACATGACTGAGTATAGATTTTTTTCAATCGAAAACAGTGAGAGGATGATACGAAACAGCCCCTAAGGGTCCAAACAGCATTGGCGCAAGGCCCAAACATGGCATTCAGCCCAATTTACATAAAATCTTTCTAAATCATATAAGTATCAATTGTTTCAACAAAGTATGCAACTTTACAATTGCTACGGGGCGGACCAAGTCACAAATCCCCAACAGTGCATGTCCACACGCCCGTCACCTAGCATGTGCGTCACTAAAAATAGTAGAATGATACAAAATTCGGGGTTTCTTACCCTCAGTACTAGATTTACAATCATTACTTACCTCAAACCGGTCAAATCTCTACCCCGCAATGCTCTTGCCTCTGGACTCGACCTCCAAGTGCTCCAAATCTATTCACAATCAGTATAATACCATCAATATACGCTAATGGAATGAATTCCACAAGAAAAGCTTCAAAGTTAGACCAAAACCCGAAATTGGCTCAAAAGTTGCCTGTGGGGCCCACGTCTCAGAACCCGACAAAAGTTACAAAATCCGAAAGCCCATTCAACCACGAGTCTACCCATACTAAATTTATCAAAATCCGACCTAAACTCGACCCTCAAATCTACAAATTTAATTTCCAAATTTCTAAATTTCAATCTCTGATTTACGCCTCAAAATCATGTAATCTAGTCGGATTACTCGATAATAATTCAATATTATGGAGTAGAAATTATCACAAGGGACTTACCTCAAGTTTTCCTTGAAAATATATCAAAAACCGCCTCTCCCCAAGCTCCAATTTGTCAAAAATGGCAAATGGGACGAAGTCCCTGTTTTTATAATTCTGCCCAGACATCCTCGGTTCTGCCTCGATCTTGGCCTTCGATCGAGGTTCTCGATCCCGGTCCTCAGTCCTGCCCCTCGATCCTGGTTCTCGATCCGGAGCTCGATCGTGCCTTTGATTGTGGCCCTCGACTCTGTGCTCGATCTGGGCTTCGATCGTGGCCCTCGACCCTGAGCTCGATCGTGCCTTCGATCGTGGCCCTCGACTCTGTGCTCGATCTGGGCTTCGATCGTGGCCCTCAACCCTGAGCTCGATCTGGGCTCGATTTCTAGGCAGAAGCAATTTCCAATAGAAGGAAATTACGGTAGCTGTTCTAGTTCAATTTTTGATCTGTTAACCATCCGAAACTCACCCGAGGCCCTCGGGACCTCAACCAAATATACCAACAAGTCCTAAAACATCATACGAACTTAGTCGAATCCTCAAATCACCTCAAACAACGCTAAAACCATGAATTACACCCCAATTCAAGCCTAATGAACTTTGAAATTTCTAATTTCTACAAACAACTCCGGAACCTATCAAATTACGTCCGATTGACCTCAAATTTTGCACACAAGTCCTAAATGACATAACAGAGGTATTTCAATTTTTAGAATCATATTCCGACCCCGATATCAAAAAGTCAACCCCCGGTCAAACTTCTCAAAAATAAAACTTTCGGCATTTCAAGCCTAATTCCTCTACGGACTTCCAAATAATATTCCGGACACGCTCCTAAGCCAAAAATCACCATACGGAGCTATTGGAATCATCAAAATTCAAATCCGAGGTCGTTTACATATAGGTCCATATCCGGTCCACTTTTCTAACTTAAAATTTTCAATTATGAGACTAAGTGTCTCATTTCACCCCGAGTTCCTTCCGGATTCGAACCAACTAACCCGATATAACATAATATAGCTGAATAACATAAAAAGAAGTAGGAATGGGGAAAACAGGGTTATAACTCTCGAAACGACCGGCCGGGTCGTTACAACGGTTCCACGAAATTTTACCAAGTCACAATTCCTACGGTGCACGCCCATCACCTAACATTTGCATCACCTCAAAACCAAATACATGACACGTAATACGAGGTTTCGTACCCTCAGAACCAATTTTAGAATTGTTACTTACCTCAATTAAAGAAAATCTCTACTCCAACACACCCTTGCCTAGCGAAACGGCCTCTGAATGCCTCGAATCTAGCCATAAACAATGCGATATAATCAATACGGGCTAAAGGAATCAATTCCATAAGAAAATGCTAAGCTATTAATCAAAACAAAATCGGCTCAAAAGTTGGCCCTCGGCCCCACGTCTCAAAATTTGATAAAAGTCACACAAACTGAAAGCCCACTCAACGACGAGTCTAACCATACTAAATTTATCAAAATCTGACACCAAATCGTCACCCAAATTCCCAAATCAAACTCTCCAAATCCATAGCTTCAAACCCCCAATTTACACCTTAATTACACACCAACTAGGGAGAAACATCAATGGGCAAGCAAGATTATTGATAAAAAATGAGCACAAGGGACTTACCTAAAGAATACCCTCGAAAACCCTGTCAAGAATCGCCTAAACTGTGCGTGAAATGTTTTAAATGAAGGCAAAATCGTGAACCCTTGTTTTAATAGTCTGCCCAGGATTTTTGCACTTGCGACCAATTATTTGCACCTGCGGAACCACATCTGCGCTCCAAGTTCCGCACCTGCGGAGCCGCTTCTGCGACCTTCCTTCTGCTTCTGCGGAAACAGGCCTCTCCCTCAACTCCGCATCTACGGAGCCTCGCTCGCACCAGAAGGCTTGCAAATGCAGTTAACCCCTCGCACATGCGCCCTGCCTAGGCCAGCTCCGCTTCTGCATAAATCCAGCTGCATCTGCGGCCAACCCCTTGTAGGTGCGATCACACCAGAAGAGCTCCAGCTTCAGCAATGCACTAAGTCCTATTTTTGATCCGTTAACCATCTGAAACCACCCCGAGGCCCCCGGGACCTTAACCAAATATACCAACGAGTCCTAAAACACAATAAAAACTTAGTCGAGCCCTCAAATCACCTCGAACAACATCAAAAACACGAATCACATATCGATTCAAGCCTAATAAACTTTAAACTTCCAATTTATACAAACGATGCCGAAACATACCAAATCACGTCCAATTGACCCCAAATTTTGCACATAAGTCAAAAATGACACCACGGACCTACTCCAACTTCCGGAAGTGGAATTCGACCCCGATATCAAAAAGTTCACTCCCGATCTAACTTTGCAAAAATTTCAACTTTCGCCATTTCAAGTCTAATTCCACTACGGACCTCCAAATCTCAATCCGGACACGCTCGTAAGTCCAAAATCACCTAACGGAGCAAACAAAACCATCAAAACTTCATTACAGAGTCGTTTACTCAAAGATCAACATCCAGTCAATCATTTCAACTTAAGCTTTCAGCCTTGAGACTAAGTGTCTCATTTTATTCTGAAATCTTATCAGAACCGAACCGACTACCCCGACAAATCACATAATAGATATAAAGTACAAAATGAGCAGTTATTGGGGGAACGAGGCTACAACTCTCAAAACGACCGGCCGGGTCGTTACATCTTCCCCCTCTTAAACAAATGTTCATCCTCGAATGAGTCTAGAAACGTACCTGGAGTCCTAAATAGGTGTGGATATCTGCTCCACATCTCCCGCTCGGTCTCCCAAATAACCTCCTCAACTGGCTGACCTCTCCAATGTACCTTCACTGAAGCTATGTCCTTTGACCTTAACTTCCGAACCTGCCGATCCAAAATAGCGACCGACTCCACATCATAAGTCAGATCGCTATCCAACTGAACTGTGCTGGAATACAAAACATGAGAGGGATCGCCGACATACTTTCGGATCATAGAAACATGAAATACTGGATGCACACTCGACAAACTAAGTGGAAAGGAAAACTTGTAAGCCACATCCCCAATGCTCTGAAGTACCTCAAACAACCTAATATTCTGAGGGCTCAACTTTCCCTTCTTGCCGAAACTCATAACACCGTTCATGGGTGAAACCTTGAGTAGTACCTTCTCCTCTAACATGTAAGCAACATCACAGACCTTCCTGTCGGCATAACTCTTCTGTCTGGACTGCGCCATGCGAAGCCGCTCCTGAATCAATTTAACCTTATCCAAAGCTTCCTGAACTAAGTCAGTACCCAACAGCCTAGCCTCATCAGGCTCAAACCAACCCACCGGAGATCTACACTATCTCCCATACGAAGCCTCATACGGAGCTATCTGAATGCTCGATTGGTAGTTGTTACTGTAAACAAACTCTGCCAGTGGCAGAAACTGATCCCAAAAACCCCCAAAATCAATGACACAAGCGTTTAGCATATCCTCTAATATCTGAATAGTGCGCTCGGACTGTTCGTCCATCTGAGGGTGAAAAGATGTGCTCAACTCAACCTGGGTACCCAACTCCCGCTGCACGACTCTCCAAATCTGTGATGTGAACTGCGTGCCCCGATCTGAAATGATTGACACTGGCACGCCATGGAGGCGAACAATCTCTCGGATGTAAATCTCAGCCAACTGAAGAATAAGTAGTCCCAATTGGAATGAAGTGCGCGGACTTGGTCAGTCGATCCACAATCACCCAAATGGCGACGAACTTCCTTGAAGTCCGTGGGAGCCCAACTATAAAATCCATGGTGATCCGCTCCCATTTCCACTCTGTAATCTCTAACCTCTGAAGCAATCCGCCCGATCTCTGATGCTCATACTTCACCTGCTGACAGTTGAGGCACCGAGCTACAAACCCCACTATATCCTTCTTCATTCTTCTCCACCAATAATTCTGCCTCAAGTCATGATACATCTTCGCGGCACCCAGATGAATGGAATATGGCGAACTGTAGGCCTCCTCAAGAATTAACTCATATAGCCCATCTACATTAGGCACACAAATCCGACCCTGCATCCTCAATACTCCATCATCCCCAATAGTAAAATCTCTATCATCAACGTGTTGAACCGTGTCCTTAAGGACAAGCAAATAAGGATCATCATATTGGCACTCTCTGATGCGATCATATAAAGAAGACTGATAAACCACACAAGCTAGAACCCGACTGGGCTCCGAGACATCTAATCTCACGAACTGGTTGGCCAAGGCCTGAACATCAACTGCAAGCGGTCTCTCACCAATAAGAATAAATTCAAGGCTACCCATACTCACCACCTTTCTACTCAAGGTGTTGGCTACCACATTGACCTTCCCGGGATGATACAGAATAGTGATATCATAGTCTTTTAGCAGCTCCAACCATCTCCGCTGCCTCAAATTTAGATCCTTTGGTTTGAACGAGTGATGGAGACTCCGATGATCTGTAAACACCTTACAAGACTCACCGTAAAAATAATGCCTCCAAATCTTCAATGCATGAATGATGGTAGCTAACTCCAAATCATGGATAGGGTAGTTCTTCTTATGAGGCTTCAACTGACGCGAAGCATAAGCAATCACTCTACCCTCCAGCATCAAGACACATCCAATACCGATCTGAGAAGCAACACAATATATTGTATAAGAACCAAAAGATGAAGGTAGAACTAGAACTGGAGTTGTGGTCAAGGCAGTCTTGAACTTCTAAAAGCTCTCCTCACACTCATCCGACCATCTGAAAATAGCACCATTTTGGGTCAATTTGGTCAAAGGCGATACAATAGAAGAGAAACCCTCCACGAAGCGACGATAATAACCGGCCAAGCCGAGAAAGTTCCGAAGTTCTGTAGCTAAGGACGATCTGGGCCAACTCTGAACCGCCTCTATCTTCCTTAGATCCACCTGAATCCCCTCGCCGGACACTATGTGTCCTAAGAATGCCACTGAACTACGCCAGAACTCACACTTAGAGAATTTGGCATAAAGTTTCTCCTCTCTCAGCCTCTGTAATATAATACTCAAGTGTTGTGCATGCTCCTCCTGGCTACGTGAGTACACCAGGATATCATCAATGAATACTACGACAAATAAATCAAGGTAGGGCTGGAAAATACTGTTCATCAAATGCATAAATGCTGCTGGGGCATTACCCAAAATACATCACAAGAAATTCATAGTGACCATAATGGGTCCTGAATACCGTCTTAAGAATATTCGAATCCCGAATTTTCAACTAGTGATACCCGGATCTCAAATCAATTTTGGAGAATACCCTTGCTCCCTGAAGCTGGTCAAATAAATCATCAATATCCGGCAAAGGATACTTATTCTTGATTGTAGCTTTGTTCAACTGCCTGTAGCCGATACACATCCACATAGTACCATCTTTATTTTTCACAAACAGAACCGGTGCACCTCAAGGCGACACATTAGGCATAATAAACCTATTATCAAGGAGTTCCTGAGGTTGCTCTTTTAGTTCTTTCAACTCAGCTAATGTCATACGATACGGGGGGAATAAATATGGGCTGAGTGCCTGGCACCAAGTCAATACCGAAATCAATATCCTTATCGGGTGGCATACCCGAAAGGTCTGCAGGAAATACATCCATAAAGTCTTGCACTACTGGTACAAAATCAATAGTAGGGATGTCTGCATCAATATCTCTTACAAAGGCCAAATATGACAAACACCCCTTCCAAACCATACGTTGGGCCTTCAAATAAGAAATTACCCTACTGGGAACATAATCTAGAGAACCTCTCAACTCGATCCTTGGCAACCCCGGCATCGCCAATGTCACGGTCTTAGCGTGACAATCCAGAATAGCATGACATGGAGACAGACAATCCATACCCAAGATCACATCGAAGTCCACCATACTAAATAATAAGAGATCAACTTTAGTCTCCAATCCCTCAATAGTCACTACATATAACCGATATACACGGTCCACAATAATAGAATCGCTCATTGGCATAGATACACGAACAAATGAAACTAAGGACTCATAGGGCATATCTAGATAATGAGCAAAATACGATGATACATACGAATAAGTGGAACCAGGGTCAAATAATGCAGAGGCATCCCTGTGGCATACTAAGATAATACTTGTGATCACTTCATTGGAGGCAATAACATCTGGTTTGGAAGGGATAGCATAGAACCCGGCCTGACCGCCCCCATAGGGCGACCTCTAGCTGTCTGGTTCCCGCCCCGCGCTGGCTGAGTGCGTGGTGTAATTGATGGTGCTGGTGCCATCGGCCAAGAACTCTGATGTGGAGCCCTACTCAACAACCTAGGGCAATCTCCCTTGATATGACCAAAGTCTCTGCACTCGAAACAATCCCTCCTCTGACGGAACTGCTACTCCTAATAACCCGAGGAACTACTTGTAGAAACCTGAGCGGACGATGCAAGGTGAGAACTCTGATGGTAGTGCACTAAATAAAGACAGTCCTGAGTGATCACTATAAGAACTGTGGCTAGCAGATGCACCACGATAAGCTGGACGAGTCATCTGAGCGTGCCTATAAAGATGACCCTTGATATGGTAGGACTTTCCCCCAGAAGGTACACCACCGAAACTGCCCGAACCTCGAGGCCGCTTGGCCTCCCTGTCACCACGCTCCCGGCTACGAACCATCTCTATCTGCTGAGAAATGTCAACCACCTCGTAAAAAGTGGCACCACATACCCTCTCCCTAGTCATAAGCAACCACAACTGATACGTGAGGCCATCGATAAACCTCATGATCCCCTCCCTATCAGTGGGAACCAACCAAACTGCGTGGCGAGCTTACTCAGAAATCCTCATCTTGTGCTGGGTCACAGACATGCCATCCTGCCAAAGCTGCTCAAACTGTCTGCACAGCTCCTCCCTGCGAGACTGCGGTAAGAACTTCTCCAAGAAGATAAAGAAGAACTCCTGCCATGTAAGTGGTGCAGCACCAACCAGCATGCATCTATCATAAGCCTCCCACCATCTGAAGGCAGCCCCAGAAAAGTTAAAAGTAGTGAACGAGACCCCACTGGTCTCCAGAATACCTGTTGTACGAAGCACCTGCTGGCACTTGTCCAAGAAGCCCTAGGCATCCTCCGACTCAGCACTGCAAAATGATGGAGGCCGAAGCCTCCCAAATCTCTCAAGTCTCCTCTACTCATCATCAGTCATAACGGGGACCACCGGGGCCTGAGCAGCTGCAATCGGATGGGCTGGTAGTACCTCCAGTGTCTGAAGTCCCTGCATCGCATGCTCTAGAGTACGGGCAGCGGGGGTATGAGTACCTCCACCGTCATGAGATGTGGCTGGCGCAGCCTGAGCCAATACCACCTGAGCAAGGCTAGTGCAAACCATCAATATCTGGTCCAAAGCCTCCTGAAGGACTGGAATCACAATGGGCACAGCTGGTGTCTGAGCTGGACCCACTAGCTCAACTACATCTGGAACCTACTCTTGAGCTGGAGCAACTGGTGGATCTGCAGGTGTTGTTCTAGCTATTGTACGAGTTGCACCTCTGCCCCTACCGCGACCTCGGTCTCTCGTGGCCCTAGCCGATGGTACTAGTAATTGTTCATCTTGTCCAGTAGCACGTGTCCTCACCATATATGAGATAATAGAATACAAAAGTTTAGTTACCAGAACCAATAAATCCGCACGACAAGAATACAAGAATGTGAAATTTCCTAAGGGTTCGGCAGCCTCTCGAAGATAAGTACAGACGTCTCCAAACTGATCTGCAAGACTCTACTAAACTTGCTCATAACTCGTGAGACCTATGTAACCGAGGCTCTGATACCAACTTGTCACGACCCAAAATCCTAACCTGTCGTGATGGCACCTATCGTGGTACTAGGCAAGCCAACATTTACTAAATGACTCCAACACTTTAAAAAGAAAATGGATGTAAAGAAATTTAAATAATAAAACTCCTCATAAACAGGAAAGAAAATGCAAAACACAACGCGGAAATTCCCAACTATCGGGGTGTCACAAAGTACATGAGCATCTATACATCACAAGTCTGGAAAACAGGACCTATAATAGTTCGAGACTAAATACAATAAGTAAGGAGATAGTACCAAATAGTAATTTCATATCAAGTTCAACTGAAACAGAAGATAATATCTCTCAAAAATTTCCAAAACAGTGATATATGACAACTGAAGTGCAAAAATAATGAAATCAATGCATCCTCTCAGAGCAACAGTCACTCAGTCCTCCCATTAACTCCAACCTCAGAAACACTCTTTCCTCACAGTCACTCATTCCTCTCAATCACTCAGCACTCGGCACTTGTCACTTGGCACTCGCACTCAGTAGGTACCTGTGCTCACTGAGGGTATGTACAGACTCCGGAGGGGTTCCTTCAGCCCAAGCGCTATAATCCGTACGGACAACTCACGTACTGCACGGACAGCTCGCGTGCTATAGTATAATATCTAGATCCGCACGGACACCTCACGTGTTGAACGGACAACTCACATGCTATAGTATAATATCTGGATCCGCACACACAACGCACGTGCTATAGTATCAATATCTCATAATAAGGCCCTCGGCCTCACTCAGTCATCCATCTCTCCAATCTCTCGGGCTCTCAGTGATCGTGAAAGTCAGCCTCAACAAAAATGATATAATGTGTCAACAAGGAATAATAGAGACTGAGATAAAATAAATAAGTAAAACTGTGAGTGAGTACAAAACAGCTATTTAGCAGATAATTCAACATGTACATGACCTATGTGGGTCCCTACAGTGCCAACACATAGTCTAAACATGATTCTAACATGATTTGTGGTTCAATTTCTCTACTACATGGAGAATGTACAGATAAAAATAGATTATTCAACTACACGGTTCCACATAATTTGACCAAGTCACAATTCTTACGGTGCACGCCCACACGCCCTTCACCTAGTATGTGCGTCACCTCATAATCAAATACATGACACGTAATATGGGGTTTCGTACCCTCAAAACAAAATTTAGAACTGTTACATACCTCAATCCGAGCAAATCTCTACTCCAACACACCTTGCCTCGCGAAATGGCCTCCGAATGCTTCGAATCTAGCCATAAACAATGCGATATAATCAATGCGGGCTAAAGGAATCAACTCCATAAGCAAATGCTAAGATATTAATAAAAAAATCAGCTAAAAGTCGTCCCCCTGGTTCACGTCTCGAAATATGATAAAAGTCACAAAACTCAAAAGCCCACTCAACCATGAGTCTAACCATACCAAATTTATCAAAATCCAATACCAAATCGTCACCCAAATCCCCAAATCAAACCCTCCAAATCCCTAGCCTCAAACACTCAATTTATACCTTAATTACACACCAACTAGGGGGAAAAGTCAATGGGAAAGTAAGATTATTGGTCAAAAATGAGCACAAGGGACTTACCTCAAGAATCCCCTCGAAAACCCTCTCAAGAATCGCCTAAATCGTGCTTGAAATATTTGAAATAAAGCCAAAATCGCGAACCCTTATTTTAGCAGTCTGCCCAAGGTTTTCGCACCTGCGACCAATTATTCGCACCTGCGGAACCGCTTTTGCGGTAAATCCTCCGCTTCTTTGGAAATCACTTAAATCCCCCAGGCCCGTATCTGCGCTCCAGGTTCCGCACCTGCGGAGCTGCTTCTGCGGCCTTCCATCCGCTTCTGCGGAAACAGACCTCTCCCTCAACTCCACATATGCGGAGCCTCGCTCGCACCTGCGGGCTCGCAGATGCGGTTACCCCCTCGCACCTGCGCCTTGCCTAGGCCAGCCCATCTCCACTTCTACATAAATCCAGCCGCATCTACGGCATCGCACCTGCGGCCAACCACTCGCAGGTGCGATCACACGAGAAGAGCTCCAGCTTCAGCAATGCACTAAGTCCCATTTTCGATCCGTTAACAACTTGAAACCAACCCGAGGCCCCTGAGACCTCAACCAAACATACCAACAATTCCTAAAACATGATACAAACTTAGTCGAGCCCTCAAATCACTTCGAACAACATCAAAAACACTAATCGCACATCGATTCAAGCCTAATGAACTTTGAACTTCCAATTTCTACAAACAATATCGAAACCTACCAAATCATGTCCGATTGACCCCAAATTGTGTACACAAGTCACAAATGACACCACGGACCTACTCCAACTTCTGGAATCAGAATCTGACCCCGATAGCAAAAAGTCCACTCCCGGTAAAACTTTCCAAAAATTCTAACTTTCGTCATTTCAAGCCTAATTCCACTATGGACCTCCAAATCACAATCTGGACACACTCCTAAGTCCAAAATAACCTAACAAAGCTAAAGGAACCATCAAAACTCTATTCCGGAGTCGTTTACTCAAAGATCAATATTCGGTCAATCATTTCAACTTAAGCTTTCAGCCTTGAGACTAAGTATCTCATTTCATTCTGATATCTCACCGGACCTGAACCGACTACCCCGGCAAGTAACATAACAGATATAAAGTTTAAAATGAGTAGTAAATGAAGGAACATGGTTACATTTCTCAAAACAATCGGCCGGGTCGTTACAGTTTAATTAATGAAGCAAGATCAAATCTCAACCCTTCATCTCCCCCTGATCCAACGGCTCTCATCATTTGCCACCCTAGGTATTTAAACTTAGGTTAGCCAAAGTTTGCCCCCATTTTCCCTTATATCTCCCCTTCTCTTCTCTTTCTCCTCACTCTCTCCCCTCTCCCTCGGACCTACCATCCGCCGCCCATCTCTGCCGGCTGGAAATCGCCATCGCCGGTAGAGCACCACCAAACCGCCCCATTTTTACACCTCTCTTGCTCTCTTTATCCTCTAACCCAATCAAAACCCCAAATACCCCTAATAACTCTCAATCTCTCCAAAATCTACCTCTGACCGAAATCCTAGCCTCCCAAATTACCTTTTTGTTCTTTCTTAAATTCTTGACAAATCACTCTTTCTCACCCCATAACTGTCACATAAACGTGTATATCTCTAGGAGATCTACACTTCCCCCTAATCTTACCCCCCCCCCCCTCAAAAAAAGCCACACCACCGCCGGCCAGCCACCCTCCGCTGTCGCGACCACCCAAGACCACCACTTCCCCATTATTTTAGCCTACTCGATCCAAAGCTCACGTTTCATTCTAGTATGATACCACAACTTATTTGTTTTGGCGTCTACTAATTGCGTTTCGGGGTCGGAAAATCATTGGTTGATATCCTCGGCATCTTCTCGTTGCTCGATTTGGCCTCGAATGTCCCTTAATTTTGGTAACAGCTCTTTCCTTTTTCTGATTTCGTTCTTGTAATTAGCATTAGGTTTAGAGTTTAATTTTCATTCACTTTTATGCTATTCATATACATTTGAATATACATTTGAGCAGTGATCTGTCGAGTTGTTATTGTTTTCATGTTGTTGTATGTCGCTTCTGATTAGCCCTTTAGCTGCTCGCAATGATTAGTCTAGGTGTATCATATGTGATTGAGATCAATTGAGTTATTTTTTGGCTGATTAGTCATTTAGTTTGGTTACATTGATTTGATTAGTAGTTGATATTTCTGAGTCGTTCTCTGTTTTAGCTTGTTTTTATTAGCTTAGTTTTGTTGATTAATTATTGGTCAGTTTAGAATCAATAGTGATTAGTCAACATGTGTCGTTAAGTCTCTGGACTTTAACTGAAATCCTAATCCCTTTCTTCCCATTGTTAATCTTCTGTTTTCTTTATGATTGATTTTAGTTTCTTAGTCTAGAATTCTATCTCATTTAGTTCGTTTTTGCGCGTCGCTCAGTTAGTATGCTTTAATTACTTCACTGTTAATACGTATTTTTTGCTTAATTATTGGGTGGTTGTCTCTGATTGGCTGCACTAATATGGGTGATTTTTCGGGCAATTGAATGCTAGATTTTCTATTTTACACTGATTTGAATCAACTTGAGTGGTTTGATATTAGCTTGTGAAGGGTAGAAGGTGAATAATGAAAATAGGGTACATGTTAGTTTACTTTTACTATTTTAAGCATGCTAGAAAATACAACTGCTCTATTTTGTGTCAGAATTTAGTGAAAAGAAAACTATTTTGGCACACAAAAGTTTGTCCTTTTGGACAAATTTTTGTTCAACCAAAATCTGTCCCAAGGGACATATTTTTCCTACTTAAAAGATACATCTTCTACATATCTACACACGCTCTATCAGACTTGGACATGATCTTTCACTCTTAGTTGAATACACATCTTCACTTACTCTAAAAAAGACACATCTAAGAGATAGAAAAATGAGTTGAAGATATAAAAAGAAGCTGAACTTGAGCGCTTTTGGATTGAGTGATAACCTAAGAACAAAAACTCTTTGAAACTTTCTGGTTCTTTGAAACTATTATGGGTTTGTTTGGAGTTCTTTACCGGGATGATTTGTTGTTGTTTTATTGCTGTTTTCTGTTGTCTTTTATTGCTGAGTTTCTGCTCGTTCATTGTTGAATTTCATTTTGTTGCAGATCAAGTAACTCTTAAACTTTTGTATTGTAGATTCTTGATGACAATGAAAAAGATTTGAACCCGTTTGATTGGTGGAGCATATAATATTATGATTTTGTTCAAAGATAACTGTTATATCAGTGTTATAGCAAGTAAATGTGTAGTATTTAGCTATAGCTTTCATTTTTCTTTACAAATAATATTCTGTTAGTGTTATTTAGTTGTTAAAGGTTCATTTATTTTGTTTACTTCATTTTTGTTAAGCTTAGTGAATGTTCCATCACCTATTTTTTCTTCTATCATATTATGTTTTCTTTAATTTATGTTGTCTCTATTTGTTACGCACTTTGAGTTGGATATCGGTTTAAATGAAATTTTTAGTGCCCTGTGGCTCTTTTAATAAGTGGTGAAATGATTAATTTTGAAGTAAGAAAATGTTCTGTATTAAGTTAAAAGCCAAGTAGATTTTGGGGTTTAGTTTGTTACAGTGGTCAATTTTTGTCCTACACCCATTTCATCTCATGAGTCGTTGCATTTATATTCGCTAATAAGCTAAGAGTTCTATCACTGTTATTTTCTCGTTGAGTTTCTTTTAGGTTAACTGGACTCTAGTATTCATTTATTAGTAGTAATTAAATTAGTAGTAGGCTTTTGGAATTAATGAGCATAAGAGATAAAGTAATTGGGCCCAATAAGTTATGTCCAGGTCTGAAGCATTGAAGCTTGCTAGCTGGCCCATTTTGTTTAAATAACCATGTGGGCCAAATAAAAATCCGAATTTCTGCCAGCCCAATTGCAACAAAGCTAGCTGGTCCATTCCTTTTAAATATGGCAGGCCCTTAATTTCATAGAGGCCCAATGCCAATAATTGATAAGCTAGTCCAAGTTTAAATGTCATATTTTTTTTGGGTAAACTAAATTTTTGTATTAATCACCTTTAAAACTGTACAAAGCCATAGCTAAACAAACACAGCTAGCTATCTAAATACTACTTATCAGTAAACTCTGATCTATACACGCCAGTACACATAACTGGATTCTAAAATATGAAACTCTGTATCAAGGCCTTAACTCTTGGTGCTGCTCTTACATGACAGATATAAGCAACTTCGCGCGTAATTATTTCCCAGCTCCGTTACTTCTTTTCAAAAATTCTAAATGTCATATTTCGTTAAACAATTCTAATAATATTATAGCCTTTTCTTTTGAATAATTATTTTAATAACTTAATCACCTTAATAATTAATTTAACCGCTAGGCAACTAGTAGGCGCTTTTTGACTTTTTCATCCATAGATTTGCTTGCGTAGCGTGATATTTAATATTTATTAAATTAATTTAATAATCTTATATCATACCCAATAGCTTTAATTAATTCTTAATTTAATTAATCCTTTGCTATAACCGCAAATTCGCTTACGTAGCGCAGTAATTGGCATTTAATAAATTTTAAAATTAATTTCCTCAAATATATTAATTTTTCAAAAGTAATAAGGTACTAATAACTATGTTTATGACTGCAGATTCGCTTACGAGGCGCAATTATGATAAGTTAATTAATTTTATTTTCGATCACGCATTCGCTTGCGTAACGTGGTCATAACAACGTAATATTATCCAAATCATTCTTTAATAAGTCTAATAATCAAGAAATAAGAGTGGATAGGTAAACTATGAAAATCAAATAATGCACAGTTTGTTCAAAATTAATTCAAGCCAAGTTTAAGTCAATAAAGCGACCGTGCTAGAACCATGGGACTCGGGGAATGCCTTACACCTTCTCTCCGGTCAACAGAATTTCTTACCCGGACTTTATTTTCGTAGACCAATAATAATAGAGTCAAACATTCCTTTGACTAGGGATTCAAATAAAAGGTGACTTGGAACACTCAAAAATCAATTCCAAGTGACTCTAAATAATAAAATAATCCCTATTTTAAATTGTAACTTTAATTGAAAAAAAATTTCAACACACAACTATTCATAACATATTATATTTTTTGGGGTGAGAAAGGGGTGTGACATTCAAGTACCAGAAACTTTTAGAAAGGAGAATCGATGAATCTTTATTACTACTATTTTTATGTAGGATTTTATGTTGAGATAAGTTATACTATGGAAAATATTATTGATTAATGGCGATTGCCTTTCCGTGCATGGGAAGGGCTAACTTACACAGATTATGCCATATGTTTAAAGATACAACAGATAGCAAAACTATTGCAAATTATGTGTTCTGGAACAAAATGTGTATATATATCTAAAAGCCGAACCTAATAAATATAGCGATAAGATTGAAGAAAAAATATGTGCTTATATATAATGTGTGTGTTATATACATATTTCATATACTTTTTGACTAGAATAGAATTTAGTCTAACCAACCAGCAAATTGGATTTTGCCCTACTTTTTCCTTGTTCCATGTTTGTGTTTGGGCCAAGTCAGTCTTGTTGGGCCTATTTTAGTGCATGACAATAGCGTTAAAATAGCACGGGCTAGCCAGTTTTTGGACTGGTCATTCAAAAATAGCCGGCGGTTACCAAGTCATTGAAAAATAGCCACTATTTTGCTGCAACAGAGACCGGTCCAACATAATAAACTGGAGTTCGGTGCACCTGTGTATGAACTTTCAGCATATTATGCTGGATCGGTATACTTTGCTGGCTCCAGTATAACTCCAGTATATTATACTGGAGTTCCAACAAAGTATACTGGAACTCCAAACTCCAGTATAATATACTGGAGTTCGAGTATACTTTGCTGGAACTTCAGTATATTATACTGGAATTCCATTATATTATGCTGGAGTATTTTTCGGATTTTGAACAGTATTTTCGTTCAGATTTATCTTTACATGAAAAGTGGCTAAATTTCGATAACTTTTGAAACTGTGGCTATTTTTGAATGACCACTTGTAAATCTAGCTATTTTTGAATTTCTCCCGACAATAGCATATTAAGAAAAAGGGGAAAGTGCAGCAATAGCCACTTTTAAGCACGCTATTTAAAATATATTCACAATTTACAATGTATTTAAAATTAGCCGATTCACCCAAACTTCAGGAATAAGCATCCTGAATTTGGAAATTCAGGACTTAGTGTCTTGAATTTTTGAACTGCTAATTTGAAATTCAGGATTAAGTGTCCTGAATTTCTGAACTACTAATTTAAAATCCAGGACATAAGATTCGAACTTTTGGACACAAATTTCGAATTTTAGGACACGATATCCTTAAGTTTGAACTTGAGGTCTAAACTCTAGGACGTCGTGTCCTGAAGTTTGAGAAATCTTTAAGTACATTGTAAATTATAGATATATTTTAAACAACATACTTAAAAGTGGCTACCTTGTGTCATTTCCACTACAAAAATAGGATAGGTGTAAACCGTAAAAGAAACCAGATGATAAGAGGTCGTTTGGTTCAAAATCAATTTCTCCCAAGATTATAATTTTGGGCATAACCAGGATGATAATTAGGATAAATAATCTTATATCCAATATGGGTACGATAATCACATGATTTATAGTCTGTTTGGCCAAGCTGAAAAAATTAGCTTAGTTTGAGAAGTGCTTTTTTTCCAAAAGTACTTTTGGTTAGAAGCTGTGTTTGACTAATTAATTTAAAAAGCGCTTCTAAACAATAATTAGTGTTTGGTCAAGCTTTTAAAAAGTGCTTATAAGTATATTTTTCTCCAAAGTGCTTCTCAAAAAAGTGCTTCTAAGAAGAAACTATTTTTTTTGCTTCTCCAACAACGCTTCTGCTTCTACTCAAAAATACTTTTTTTGAAATGTAGCTACATATTTTCCATTATGGAGATGTAGAGAGATTCAAGAGTTTTCAAGTTCTGAAAAAATCTCTTACCATGTTCTCTTTCTAGTTTGATAAATTTCTTCTATGTAGCGTTTGTTGAATATATTACTTGTACCTAAATTGTTTTTCGGGGTATTTCAATCCTTGGCTTTGTTTGTCAAAGGTGACTAGCTGCATATTAAACACAATACCTTGCTTTGTTAGGGAAAACAAACACTACAGAATACACGACAAATGTAGAAGTGCTGTGTCGATAGTCTTCCTTTTGGATACTGTACACAAATGCTGTGCGCAAATGGCTAATTAATAAATTGTCCACTTTATTGGGTTCTCTTAGACAGTAGATTGTAGTGTTCCTGTTTGACTATGTATTCTTTTAACTTCCTCTCGTAGTTGCCATGGTATTTTTTCGAAATGATTTCCTTTGAAAAAAACTACTCAAGATTTTGGAAAGACATAAGTTCGATTAGGTTAAGTGTACTAATGTCCTTCCATTTACTTTTATGAGAATATGCAGTGGATATTCTTGACCCCAGCTCATTGATGAGCAACTTTCACCTTAGACATATAAAGTTCAAATTTTAAAAAGTAATAAAATGGTTATAGTTTTCAGCTCAGAGTCACAGAGCAAATGATTCGATTGAAAGTGGTGAAAAAGGTATGGTATTCTAAGAATACCCATCGTTATACTATTGGGTTATTTATACCTTACAGTCATACTTTGGGTTCAAATATACCCCTCATTTAAACGGAGGGACACGTGTCATCGTCTTGTTGGTCAATTCTAAATATCTCCTAATTAATTAAAAAGACACATTAATCATACCCGAAAAATAATTTTTTTTTTTGTAAAAACTGAAAAAAACTAATTTTTTTTTTTCCTAAAAACTGAAAAAAACAAAAAAAAAATAAAAAATTCCAGTTTTTACAAAAAAACTGCTTTAAAAACTGAAAAATATTTTCTAAAACAATATATTTGTAAAAACTGAAAACAAAAAACTGAAAAATAATTTTCTAAAGAAATTAAAAACTGAAATATTTTTAACTAAAAACTGAAAAGAAAGAAAATATTTATTTTTTCAGTTTTTACAAAAACATTGCTTTAGAACATTGCTTTTTAAATTTTTTTTCAGTTTTTACAAAAATATTGTTTTAGAAAATATTTTTCAGCTTTTTTTAAAGCAGTTTTTTTTGTAAAAACTGAAAAAGAAATATTTTCGTTTTTTTTCAGTTTTTAGTAAAAACAATCAGTTTTTTTCAGTTTTTACAAAAAATAATTGCCTTAAAAAATTGATTTTCAGCTCTTTTTTTTAGTTTTTACAAAAATATTGTTTTATAAAATATTTTTCAGTTTTTTCTAAAGCAGTTTTTTTGTAAAAACTGAAAAAAAAATTGTTTTTTTTTCAGTTTTTAGTAAAAATAATTTCAGTTTTTTTTATTTTTACAAAAAATAATTGCTTAAAATAATTATTTTTCGGGTATGGGTAATGAGTCTTTTCAATTAATTAGAAGATATTTAGAATTGACCAACAGGATTATGACACATGTCTCTCCATTTAAATGAGGGGTATATTTGAACTCAAAGTATGACTGCAGGGGTTTAGATAACCCAATAATATAATAAGAGATATTTTTAGATCATTTTCGAAAGTAGAGAGGTTATATGTGCCTTTTGACGAATTTAGATCGGTACCATCAATGGGAATGCAAGTAAGCAAATATTGGCCGCATCGTTCGCTTTCACTGTGCGCGTGTGCGCGCTTTTCCTTTTTCTTCTTTTGGTGCCTGCTAATTTGCTAGCAACCAAATGAGAAAAACAAAATAGAGCAATAAAGACAATCTACTTTAACAAATGGTCGGTTGAGTCCAAATGTGAGGTGTTTGGATTGAATTTTAAGTTAGATCATATCAGTTTTTAAGCTCCTTTAGCTTCTTTTTTTTTTAGGTGTTTGGTAAAGTTAAAAAATATTTCAAATAAGTTAAAAATTATTTAAAACAAGCCAAAAGTAATAAGGTGGGCAACCCAACTTATTGCTTTTTGACTTAAAAATTATTTTTGCTGAAAAATTATATTTTTTAAACCAATCCAAACGGGCCCTATATCTTAAATCTAGATTTATACTTTATTCGGTCCACTTTAATGATTTTGTTGTGGTTCATAAATCTAGATTTAAGATATAGAGCCCAAAAAAACAAAAAAGTTTGGCAAAAGAGGCTATAAGATGGATCGATTTGAGCAAAAAGAAGGGTTTTGTTATTGGATTTTGCTGATGTAATGGAGTTATTCGGAAACTACTGTGATTTGGGCCCGTAAAATTAAGAAATATTTTTAGAAATTTTTATATAAATAGCTGGTCATATTAATTATTTACTTTTTCTAGTCATATACATAGATTATATATTGATTATACATAATTATACACATGTAATATATAAATTATGCATATATTATACCTTCACCGACTATTTTTAGTTTAAGTAATATGGTGAGCGGGTATTTGGGTTAATTCTTCATATTTTTATTTTATTTTTATAATATAAAATTAAGAAATATTTGATTGGATTTTTGTGGATTTGGTCGCTGTTGAGCGTTAGTGGTGGACAGAGAGGTGGTGTACTGTTCTCCACATTCTTTCTTGGGATTTGTTGTTTCTATTTTTATGTTGTTTAAATGGTTTCATTAAATATTTATTTTTCCTTAGCTTCGAGTGTACTCAAATTTATACATTTCTTTCAATTGAGGGTTAAGTATACTCAGTTGAATAACACAAGAATCAAAACCAAAATAAAATATTTCTTCCATAGTTTGACTAGGCAAGAAATTAAAGAAACAAAGATAGACTTTCGAAACTTACAATTTTAAATAATTTATAATATTTTTTTTGAAACAATATAAATTAAAAATTTAAAAAATTTCTAAATACAGTTTTATCATTCCAATTTATCCACACAAGGAAAAATGAAGTCGACTAGAAGTGGTATAAAATTGTTTTGGCATTTCCATCTTTGATCAGAAATACGTACAAAGTCATTAAATGCCTAACTAGCACTACTATTCCTTTACTCATATGTTACATACGTGTTGGTTCTAAGAATTCGAACAACTATTACTACTAATCTACTATACTAATTAAGAAAGTGCAAAAATAATTACAATTATACTATTGATAACCGTTGAATATTGTTAGGACAGAGCACTGCACCATCACCTTCGCCAGGTAAAAATGAATTGGAATTAAATGCAGTGAAAATCATCAAAACAAGTAATACTATCACTGATAATCCAGAAAGAAGCAGCATTAAAATGTGGGATGCAGTGTTCTTCATTTCTTGAGCATACTTAGTTGATGCCATTGCCATCACTGTTATAGGGAAAGAATATGCCCACCACGATACATTGAATTTCCTCATTGATCTCTTAAATAAGGCTGGTCTTGAAACCTGTTTTTTTCAACAAATTAGTAAACAGTTTTAGTCATATTCATAAATTTTCAAGTAGAATATATATTTCTAGATAAGACAACTAAATCTGTGTTGCCTTAGGTTGACAAAAGAACACATGTGTATTTAAGCTGACGCTGACGGGCATGACTTGAATGGTTGGTAGCCAACAACATCATTTCGTACAACGGAAATGACAACTACGAAATCTTAAAAATGCAAAAGCCAACTCGAATACTTCTACGTCAATTTATATTTTAGCCGTCACCTTCAGTCTCTTTTTCTTTATGTTCACTTTTCTTCTTTCAAAGAACAAAGACCAAAGAAATAGATATAAAGAAGGAAGAAACCAATGCTCTTGTTACATTCCTTCCTTCTAGTTTGTTCCGAAAAAAAGATGTTTTATATTTATGATTGAACATTCGTTTTAACTTTAATTTTTTTTTGTTTTACCCTGAATGATTACTCGTACTTCTATGTGTATTTTTTGATATGTATCAGAAGTGTTCCGTTCTTTCTTAATTAAGTTGTATGCCTAGTCTCATACTAGTGTGACACTAAAAAAAAAGCAGCCCGGTGTACTAAGGTCCGGGGAAGAGTCGAACCACAAGGATATATCGTACGCAGCCTTACCCTGCATTTTTTACAAGATGTTATTTCTACGGCTCAAACTCGTGACCTCCTGGTCACGTGGCAGCAACTTTACCGGTTATGCCAAGGCTCCCCTCCTGATACTAGTCTAACACTGTTATGTTAAAATCTAACAAATGGATTATCATGTTTAATTTAAAATGCTCACCAGGGAAAAGAAGAGGAAGAGGGAAAGGAAGAATAGCATCTTGGATGAAGAGTCAAACTTTCCATAAATAGAGTCCCATGCCAAGCTAGCCATGCTTGGAGTTGCTAAAAACAAGAAGAAAACTGGCCTAAGCATTGCTGGAAGAGAGCTACTTCCTGGTAACCTCTGATAAAGTGTAACAAAAAGCACTAAATAATGTGATATTCCAATTGCAAACAAGAATAATGCACACTCATTCCATCCCATTTCAGCAGCTGCCCTTGCTCCTACTAAATTCCCAATAACTGATAATTGGCTAGTCGGATTCGCTACTCCTGATAAGAAGCGCTTCCCTTTTGTGATCCATTGTCCATATATCTTGATATCAAGTGCAACTATAGGTACAACAAAGATCCACCAAAGTACAAGAAAATAAATCTCTTTAGGCTTGAAAAATGGTGTGGCTTGAAGCAAAACAAGACAAGAAATCCAAGGAGCGAAAAGGTAGTTCACTCCAACATGATGTAAGAATTCACTTTTAACCATGTCAAAGTGAAAGAGAAGACGAAGTAGGTATAGAAAAGAAAGTGATATTAATGAGAATAAGGCTAAAGACCATAGAAGAATAAAGGCTGTAGATGGAAGCATACGAAAAATACTTCTAAACTTATGGATATCATCCGATGGCTCACTTAGTGTTTTCCATAATAATGCTTGGCTGCATAAAGAAAGGCTTATTCTAAAATAACCAGCATGAAATCTACTTAATATTGATAAAAATTGGTTCTTATGTGTTACAAAAAGGTTACTACTACAATTTTTCTGTGTTGAGCACAGAGTACTAGCATTTCTTGCTTCAGCCTCTTTGCTTTGCATTTCCATGGGAAAATTTGATGACTAATATTATGTCGATGGTTCTATCGGTGAAATGGGGTATAAATAGGAAAATTTTGGCAGATGAGAATTCGAAAAAAGTACGTACGTACTTTCTTTGAAGCAACATAGGTAGGAGAAAAGTCGGCTGACTTAGGCTAACCATTGTGGACTACTTGACGTGGGTTGTGGTTCCAGTTGTTCTCGAGCCCTTTACAGCTATAGTTTGTGTGTATGGGGACCCCATTTTATCTAGCTAAAATCTCTTACTCATATAGTAGGTATCACTCTAAAACACATTATTCACAATTTAAACATTATGAGTGGTAGTTCGAGATTCTACACGACTTATTTAATTTATTGAGTTTAAATCTATTATTTATACTTATTTATTAAATTTTTTTAGTATATAAACATAATACCATATAAAAAATATTGGATTAAGATGAACACCTAAGTTATCATTCGATCAAACTCCTGCTGTAAAAGAAGAAACACCGGAAATTAAGATATAAATCTCCTTTTTGTTTTTTCCACTTTTGTGTGTAGTGGATGATGATAATCCTTGATCCACTTTTGGTAATTAGGATAGGTAGGAACGTCGTCCTAGTAATCTTGCCAGTACCCCAAAAGGCAAAAAATTCAAAATAAAAGAAAAAAGCACGGAAAAATAGGCCTCTTAATTTCTTTATAAATAAACCTTTGTATTACTGTGAATTTCGAAATGTTAAGGTTTGATTGTTTTGAAGGAAGAGGGACGGATAAAAGGAATCAATAAAAAGTATGCTGTAATCAAAATGATCAATACGCACTATCTAGCGCATGGTTCCGCTTTCTCTTCCTTCTATAATTCGCCCATTAACTTCCTCTATCAGTGGTGAAAACACTCTTTTGTAAGTTCGTAAACGATTTTTTTATATATGTTTGTAAATGTTATTTAAAGAAAAAAATAATATGTATATTTACAATATGTTTACATCACATTAAAAAATTATTGAATTATGATAATAAACAGAGGCGGCCCTCCCCCAAAGCAGGTAAAACAATTGTTTTAGGTCCTACATTTGTGGGGGCCACTTTTTTGTTACACCTAATTATGCTATATATAGTTTTAAAAAATGTTATGTCAAGTGAAAAATTTTGATTTCTCTTTTTAACAAATATAGAAAAGAATGATTTGCAACTGCTATGTTTTATGCCAAGGAAATTGCATTTGAAATGAATATCAAACCCAACTTTCATAAGAAACGTGTGATATATGGGAAGAAACAATTTGATGAGAATATTGATAATAAAATCTCAAAATCTCTCGAAGAGTCCTTTTAGAGTTGTTTACTTTTTACGAAAAATATCCAAATATGCCCTTGTACTATACGAAATTGAGCACATTTGCCCTTCGTTAATACTTTAGCTCAAATATGCCCTTACCGTCACATAGTTGATCCATATATGCCCTTAGAGTTACACAGTTGGCCCATATATATCGTTTTCGAAACGGAATCCACCCAAACTAATTAGCTCTTTCGTTAATTGTATTAAAGTGTATTACAAACACTATTTTCTTTTTATTAGTACTTTTTTTCCTTACCTTTCTCTTTTCTTTCTTCTTTTTTATTTTCTTCTCTTTTTTTTCCTTTTTCTTTCTCCCTTATCCGATTTCCTCCATTACTGATGTGTTCTCTATTTTCGTTACCAATTTCACTTGACAAAACTCATGAATTCCAATTACTAAGAAAATTCTCCCATAAGAATATTTTTATAGATCATATGTTTGTCAATTTTTTAATTTTTACTGAACATATATTTAGTTCTAAAAAATTTAACAAAGTAAGATTGAAATAATATTTATGTAACAAAAAACCCAAAAAATCTAACAAAACCGAACAATCCAAACCGATATAATTGGTTTGGTTTGGTTTTGATAAAAACCGAACCAACCCGTTCCATGTACACCCCTAATTTACATAGTTAATAAAAAAAATAGAAAATATCCAGCTGAAAAAAGACTAGCAATTCAAATTTATAACACTACAACTTGAACTCTAGGCTTTTAATCATTAAATTATATTTCTGAAAATAATTTAAATATTTTAGTCTTTTGAGTATTGTTAAAGGTTGAGATGTTTTTATTATTTTAAAGTTTAAACTATAATTGTTGGAATAATTTAATTTCGTTTATTTAGAGGGCCAGTGAAATTGGAACTTGATTACCTTATGGGAGAATTTTCTTAGTAATTTGAATTCATGAGTTTTGTCGAGTGAAATTGGTGACGAAAATAGAGAAGACATCAGTAATGGAGGAAACGGATAAGGGAGAAAGAAAAAGGAAAAAAAGAGAAGAAAAGAAAAAAGAAGAAAGAAAAGAGAAAGGTAAAGAGAAAAGTACTAATAAAAAGAAAATAGTGTTTGTAATACACTTCAATACAATTAACGAAAGAGCTAATTAATTTGGTTTATCTGGACAGTTAGAAAATAGAAGAACGTGAACATTGCTAATTGCCTATATTGCTTATAGAATAATGTTAATAACTCATGTTACCATTCGCGAAAAGAAGTATTTCAAAATTAAAATTGATAAATCTTACCTAAGATCAACAATATCTCAAGAGAGATTAAATAGATTAGTTATATTGTCAATTGAGAACGACTTATTAGGAAAAAACTGATTATAAGAAAATTATTAGCAACTTTACTTCTAAAAAAGGTAGACAAATAAACTTCAAATAAAAAATTTCTTTAAAAAAAAAAGTTAAGGCCCTCGTAAAGTTTGGCTTTAGGGCACAAAATTCGTCAGGCCGCCCATGATATAATATGATATAATAGATGGACAATACTTGTGCAAAGTCTTTCTTATATCACGGTCCATAATAACAATTGGATGAGATTATATCATCGTCTCGTTAGAAAGCAGCAAAATCATGAGAGCTAGTTGCTAATGAGGCCTAAAGAAAATAAACACAACACAAAATTTCCAACTTCAATTACACTGGGAGGCAATATATATAATTGACTTATTTTGAAAATAGCCAATCTACGTTGCGACGGTGTTAAAGCATTTCACTTTCATTCAACCATCTTTTTAAAGCTAGTACGTTTCGAATCTGTTCAACCATCTTTTTCACTTTCATTCAACCATGAGCTGTCTAATGAGTCAATGCCTCACTGGCTCACTCTCATTAAAAATGGTATTGTAGTTTATAACAAATATTCTCTAGAATATCATTGTGTGATATATTAATTGTGCTAAAGATATTTCAATAATCTGTTTTGCTAAGTAAGTTTAATAGATTGGGAGATGGAGAATATAGATAGATAGTCTAATAGACTTCATAACATTGTCAAATAAATGCACTAATTCCCACTAAAAGATATTCTTTTCTCCGTTTTCTTCCAGGTTCTTTGATATAGTACTAATACCTAAGTGTAAGTAAAGCATTTCTTACTCCATGAAAAATGATTCAGAGAGGATCGAATTCAACTTCACAACATTTTGGCATAATTTAATTATACTTGGAGGAAACGAGCTATAAGGACCTGCTAATGATTCTGATACTTAACATTGCTCTAATTAAGGACAGGCTAAAATTATTCTAATCTTTAAAATTGCTCTTGTCTCTTTAATATCGTTAAGATAGAAGCTGTTATTTTGGATTAGTCCAGAATAAGTTCTTTAGACTCGTATTCCGTTTGTAACATGCACGTTGGCATTTGCTTTGACGGGTAGGACTCGGAATATTGTGAAACACAGGGAGTATCCACGTCCTACTATATATATGCTTTCCAGAGCCAACTATACGCACTGAATTTTGACCGTATATTTCTTAAGTTGATATTGATTTGACATGAAAGTTCCAACTTGTAGGTATTTTTCATATATTGTTAAAATTCAATTTTTTGACATGCTTTTTACCCTTAAAATTGGATAACAATTAAACTTATAATATAGTTCTAAAGACACGTGATTTCACTTAATACCAATTGATGAATATGAAGATTAATAACAGAAATGAACTATAAAATAAAGCAAATCAGTGTTAGAATGGAACTCAGCCCCCGAGTTTGAATACCCTCGAACTGGTTGATGTAAGAATAATTAAAAAATAACAAGCTGATGAACAATAGTATAAACGAGAAAGAGAATTATATTGCTTTGATATCTGTGAACAATATGTGCTATAGATGATTAGAATCCCCCTTTAAATAGTAGAGGAATTCCACTTATGGTATAATTCTAATTACAGAAGAAAATCCCATGATTAGCTAATTAACCGTTTCTGATTTGATCCGTTCCGAGATTTACGCCATGATCCTCGACCAGTCGCGGATATCTCGCCTTTCTGCTATTGTGCTATCTTCGATCTTGCTCGATGTCTGTCTCATTTGGTTTCGATCGCTACTAGCCTCGATCTCGACAGGTACCTCGATTCTGAACTCGGTTCTTTATCCTCGTGATTCAATTTGTTCCGTTATGAGGCCATCCTTTGATGCAACCTCCCGGTCTCGGTCAAATAGTAAAATCAGGTGGGCCCGGTTTTAACCGTATACAAATAGTCCCCTCATTTTTTGGAGTAAAATGACAAGAAACGAATTGAGCTTTCGATTTTCTACCTCGACCTGTCATGACGTCATCCTCGTGACGTAAGCGAAGGGATTGACCGAAACGTCCCGTCGGTACAGTTCCCCAAGTCATTAGTGAGTGTCAGTTGGTGGTTGAGGAGATTCCGCCTCGAGCCGAGAGGGTCTTAGAAAAGGACTCGGGCAAAGTCCACGAGTCATCAAAGATCGAAGATGCTTCCCGCCGAGATGAGCAAAAGGCGGGTATGTCTGAAGGGGCCGGCTCCGAGGCCCTTCGCAGCGAGGAGAACACCCCAAGTGGCTCACTTGGGGCAATAGATATTTGAGACTCGCCGATTCTCCCTGCGTTTTTTGAGGAGGCAATTCGGGAGGCCTAAGCTACGAGGACTCCGGAAGTAGACGAGGCCCATGGAGGGGAGGACCCCTTCCGTGGTAACTTTATCGGGGTCGATGATACTACCGACCTGAGTAAAGCATCGAGTCTCCTCGATGAGGCTCAACAAGCCTTGAATCGAGTGAGTCTCAACTCCCTTTGTCGATGTCATACTTAGTTTATTTCTTCTCTTCACGTCTAATTTCCTTTATTTTTTATGTATAGGATTTGGCGCTCTATCAGGAGGCGTTTACAAAATCCCGAGCAAAGATGAGCCGATGTGAGGCCGACCTCCGAGGGCTCACGGAGGAGAAAAATGCCCTTAAACTTCTCAGTGGGCAAAAAGAAGAGGAGATCAAGGACCTCCGAGCCGAGTTGGCCAAGGCTCACCAAGATCAGACCGACCTGATCGAGCAGGTAATGAAAATCTTAAAAGCTCATGGGCTCGATTCGGGAATGGTGGCTAACATTTCAATCTCACAGCTGCAGCAGAAGGTCGAGATGATCGAGCAGTTCCGCGAGGAGGTCAACATGATGAAGGTGGAGACCTTGGGGTAGAAAGAAAGTATGGACCGCTTTGCTGCTGAAAAAGAGGTTGCTCGAACCCAATTGCCATCGGTCTACAGTCAGCTTCGAGGCATGAAGGAGAAGAGCTCAGCTCAGGCAAAGAAAATAGAGGAGCTCGAGGCTCGATTGGCTTCCGAACTTGCAAAGGCCAAATCTGAAGCCAAAAAGGCAAAGGCCGAGGCAGAGGCGATCGTGGCCGTCTACCGGGCTGACGCTGAAGCCACTCAAGTCCAAGCGAGAGAGGCAGCCGAGACCACCCAAACTAGAGCTCATTAGATTGTTGAACTCGCCAAATGCCAATCTCGGAGGGAAACCCTCAAGGAGATCCATGCTCGAGGTTTCGATCTTACCGACGAGATAATAAAGGCTAAAGAACATGAAGCTGATGTGAGAGTGCTGGCCTCTTTCGATGATGATGATGATGATGGAAGCAAGAGCGGGTCCGAGAATGGGGAGGACCTCGATGGAGAAGAAGCTTCCCCTGAGGAAAATTAGGAATCTTAGGCTTTTTTCTTTTTTGATTTTTTGTGCGGGACCCTGATCGGTCCATGTAAATATTTTCGTATAGATAAAAGATATTTTTTCTATTTGACTTGTCTTTATTCTATTTCCTGCCTCGTGAAAATTCTATTTCATTCATGCTTTCATGCCTTATGGAGATTTTGCTCACAAGTTTGGGACTTTAGGCAACTAGACCGAAGTCGGACCAGTGTAGTCTTTAAAATCAAGTAAGTACTTGCTCGAACTCGAAGTAGAATGACCCTTAGGTTTTAGTTGAGTAAGGACGATTTCTCGAACTCAAAAAATAAAATAGCCCTTAGGCTCTTGAATTAGGCCGATATGGTCTCAAAAGAATGGCTTTTCCCCTTTTTCGGCTTGAAAAATTAATCATAAAAATTTGCCATGCCTTAGCACGAGATAAATTTGTACCCATTAGGTTTTTCGAGGATTGGTGTTATCGAAATCCTTTACTTTGTTATGCCTTAGCATAAAATTGTCCGGGAGTTCGAACAATTCGCAACCCCTAGGATTTTTCGAGGGTCGATATTATCGAGACCCTTAGTAATTCAGCCAAGGGTTGCCTTTTTTAACCGGTTTATGAGAATATTTGAAGGCCTGTTTTATAACGGAATTCGGACGTCTCCAAACCGTGTTACTTTGGTCGTAGCCTTTAGTTTGAGATTTGCCCCTTAGGCTTGTTTTCCTGCTATACTTCGAACTCGTTCGAAGTGTCAGTCCTCGAGTACGGTGGCCGTGGCCTATAAAATCGAGGATTGTCTTTTTAAGGTCTTACGATTTCGAGGTTTAGTAATTCGATCATGTCATTTTTTTGGACGGCAATCCCCGAGTATAGGGTAAATTGTTTGAACTTCAGTTATGGTTGGCCCTTATGCCAGTTTCCACAATATATCATAAGTATGAAATTGTAAAGTATATATTTCTCTAAGGCATGGAACATCTGGTAAGGAAAAATACTTCTTTTAATAGATTATACATGCGTGCATATTTTGTTATTAGGGCTCGAGTAATCTACGTGGACACGGTTCATTTGACCATTTGGTCCTTTACCTATCGAGACCCTGTCGACACGAAGTATTTTCCTTGTAACTATCTGAGGGTGATGCCCCCCAGTATTCGAGGTTGATTGTAAAGGAGCCTCGGATACTGTTGAATTGATCTAAGTTAGCACGAACAATGGTTGCCTCGTTAAAAACCTCGCCGGAAAAACCCATTTGGGACAAAGATTGGTCTAAGAAAAAAAGAGTGCAACGCGTGCTTTTAGACATAAGGACTTTGTGTTTGAAGAATCCTTTGGTGTCTTCGATTAAACACCTGCAAATGGTTAGTATAAAATATAAATGAAAATGGAGAAGGTCGTACCTTAGTAGTAATATCGTTTGAGGAGTGATATGTTCCAATTGTTTGGTAATTGTTCGCCGTTTATCGTGTCAAGTTTGTAGGATCCCTTTCCGATGATATCGAGTACCTGATACGGTCCCTCCCAGTTCGGGCCAAGTTTTCCTTCATTTGGGTCTCGAGTATTGAGGGTGACATTCCTCAGAACCAAGTCCCCGATTTTAAAGTGTGAAGATTGGCTCTTTGATTGTAGTACCTTTAGATCCGTTATTTCTGTGCGGCCATTCGAACGAGGGCGGCTTCCCATTTTTCATCTAGCAATTCGAGGCTTGTATTCATAGCCTCGTTATTTGACTCTTCCGTTGCATATCGAAACCTGACGCTAGGTTCCCCAACTTCAACCGGGATCACAGCTTCGGCGCCATATACTAAAGAGAACGGTGTTGCCCCCGTACTGGATTTTGACGTTTTTCGATACGCCCAAAGGACTTCAGGCAATATTTCTCTCCATTTTCCCTTAGCATCAGTCAATCTTTTCTTTAGATTTTGAATGATGGTCTTGTTTGTTGATTCGGCCTGTCCGTTCCCACTAGGATGATATGGCGTCGACAAGATCCTTTTTTATTTTGTGATCTTCGAGAAACTTTGTCACTTTGCTGCCGACGAATTGCTTTCCATTGTCGCATACGATCTCGGCAGGCATCCCGAATCGGCATATAATGTGGTTCCAGATGAAGTCTATTACTTCTTTCTCTCTAATTTTCTCGAAAGCATGTGCTTCAACCCACTTAGAGAAATAGTTAGTCATAAATAAAATAAATTTAGCTTTACCTGGGACCGATGGTAGAGGGCCGACGATATCCATTCCCTATTTTATGAATGGCCATGGGGATAAGACTGAGTGTAATTGCTCTCCGGGTTGGTGAATCATCGGCGCATACCTTTGACATTTGTCGCACTTTCGAACAAACTCTTTTGTATCTTTTTCTGTATCGGCCCAATAGTATCCTACTCTGATGACTTTGTGAACCAATGATTCAACACCGGAATGATTTTCGTAGGTGCCCTCGTGGATTTCTCGTAGGACGTAGTCGGTATTTCTTGGTCCCAAACATATTGCCAATGGTCCATCGAACATCCTTCTATATAGTGTTCCATCTTTGGCCAATGTGAATCGTGTGGCCTTCGTACATAGAGTCCTCGATTCCTTAGGATTCGATGGAAGCTTCCCGTTCTTTAGGTACTCAATATAATTGTTCCTCCAATCCCAGGTCAGACTTGTGGAGTTGATTTTGGCGTGGCCTTCTTCGATTACTGACCTTGAAAGTTGTACGACAGTCCCCGAGCTAATCTCGTTGTCTTCGAATGGTGACCCCAAATTTGCAAGGGCATCGACCTCGCTGTTTTGTTCTCGAGGCACATGTTATAGGGTCCATTATTTAAACCGATGTAGAGTCACATGTAGTTTGTCCAAGTACCTCTGCATTCGATCTTCTCGAACATCGAAGGTTCTGTTGACTTGGTTTACCACAAGCAGGAGTCACATTTGGCCTCAATGACCTCTACTCCCAAACCTTTAGCTAGATCGAGACCTGTAATCATGGCCTCATACTCGGCCTCATTGTTAGTTAACTTGGAAGTTTTGATAGCTTGTCTAATTGTATTACTCGTGGGCGACTTCAAAACGATGCCTACCCGAACCCCTTCACGTTCGAAGCGCCGTCTGTGAAGAGGGTCCATACCCCCGATGATGTACCCAACGTTAATAATAGTTCCTTTTTGACCTCAAGTACGAGGGCTGGCATAAAGTCAGCCACAAAGTCCGCTAAGATTTGAGACTTGATAGTCGTTCGGGGTCGATACTCGATATCGTACCCACTAATCTCGATGGCCCATTTGGCCAATCGGCCCGAAAGTTTGGGCTTATGAAAAATATTGCGAAGGGGATAAGTAGTCACCACACAGATCGGGTGACACTGAAAATATGGTTTTAATTTCCTAGAGGCGCTTATTAGGGCAAGTGCTAATTTTAAGTGTGGGTACTGGGTCTCGGCCTCTCCTAAAGCTCGACTAACATAGTAAACAAGAAATTATATACCTTGCTCTTTTCGAACTAGGACCCCACTTACCACGATTTCCGAGACTTCTAAGTACAAGTAGAGTTGCTCATCCGCTTTCGGAGTATGAAGCAATGGTGGGATCGAGAGGTACCGCTTTAGTTCTTCCAATGCTTGTTGGCATTTCGGGGTCCATGCAAAATTGTTCTTTTTTTTTTGAGCAGTGAGAAGAACCTATGACTTCTATCTGAAGACCTCGAGATGAATCGGCCTAGGGCGGCTATGCGCCCTGTTAATCTTTGTACGACCTTAACATTGTCCACGAATGTGATGTCTTCGATTGCCTTGATCTTAGCGGGGTTAATTTCGATCCTCCGATTTGATACCATAAAGCCGAGGAACTTGCCCGAGCCGACCCCGAATACATATTTCTCCGGGTTGAGTTTCATGTAGTATTTCCTTAGTATATCGAAGGTCTCCTGCAAATGTGTCAAATGGTCCTCTACTCGCAGGGACTTAACTAGCATATCGTCAATATAAACCTCCATTGATTTACCTATTTGTTCTTCGAACATTCGATTTACTAAGAGTTGATAAGTGGCACCAGCAATTTTTAGTTCAAACGGTATTACATTATATCAATAGGTGCCGTACTTAGTGATGAACGATGTCTTTTCCTGATCCTCTGGGTTCATTTGTATTTGATTGTACCCGGAGTAGGCATCGAGAAAACTAAGGATCTCGTGGCCGGTCGTGGCATCGATCATGCGATCGATATTCAGCAGAGAAAAGGAGTCTTTAGGAAATGCTTTGTTTAAATCTTTATAGTCTACGCACATTCTAAGTTTATTTCCCTTTTTAGGGACTACCACTACGTTTGCTAACCATTCGAGATATTTTACTTCCCGAATGGATCCTATTTTGAGAAGTTTGGCTACCTCGTCCTTGATGAATGCATATTTTACCTCGGACTGGGGCCTTCTCTTTTGTTTTACGGGGCAGAACTTCGGGTCCAAGCTCAGTCGATGTATAGTGATCTCCGGCGGGATCCCTGTCATATCTAGGTGGGACCAAGGAAAACAATTCATATTATTAATAAGAAATTTAATGAGTTTTTTCTTGAGCTCGGGGGTTAACCCCGTACCTAGGTATACCTTTTGATCGGGTAGATGCTCGATCCGTATGACTTGCTCCAGCTCTTCGACTGTCGATCTGGTGGCATCGAAATCCTCGGGGATTATGAAGGATCGAGGGGTCCAGTAGTCCTCGTCCTCGTCCGTTCCCTGCTTCTCCGACTGAGTCGAGGCTGGTGACTATGGTTGCTATTTAGCTTCCTGTTTTCCTTTGGACTCTCATCCCTTTGTTGATGAAAGCGCCGATACCGGTATTACTTCGTTGACTGCAAATATCTCTTTGGCAACATGTTGTTCCCCATACACTGTTTTTACTCCATTCGGTGTTGGGAACTTCAGCATTTGGTGAAGGGTTGAGGGGACCGCCCTCATGTTGGGAATCCAGGGTCTTCCGAGTAGTGCGTTGTATCTCATATCACCCTCGATCACATGGAACTTTGTTTCTTGAATAGTTCCGGCTATATTTATTGGTAGGATGATTTCACCTTTAGTTGTTTCACTCGCCATGTTGAAGCCATTGAGAATCCGAGCTGCGGGTACGATCTGATCTTGTAGACCGAGCTACTGCACGACCCTCGATTGAATAATATTGGCCGAGCTTTCTGGATCAATTAAAACACATTTAACCTGAATTTTATTCACAAGGATAGAGATTACCAAAGCATCATTGTGGGGGTATGAGATCCCTTCTGCTTCCTCATCATTGAATGATAAAGTGCCTTCTGGCATATAGTCTCGAGTTTGTTTTTCCCTGGTGATTGATACTTTAGTGCGTTTGAACACGAGCCCTTGTGGAATATCTACCCCACCAACGATCATGTGAATCACGTGTTGTGGTTCTTCCTGCTCGTTTTTCCTGTTTGCATCCCTATCTCTGAAATAGTTTTTAGCTCGGTCGCTCAAGAATTCTCGAAGATAACCCTCGTTGAATAGACGGGTCACCTCCTCTCTTAGTTGTCTGCAGTCTTTGGTTCTATGACCATGTGTACAATGGTATTTGCATATTTGATTGGGGGCTCTTTGGGATGGATCAGTTTGTAAGGGTCTGGGCCATCTAGTATCTTTGATTCTCCCAATGGCTGACATAATACCTGATGCGTCGATGCTGGAGTTGTATTTTGATAATCGCATGTTTATCGAAGCCACTTTTGCTCATGAGCCCTCGAAAGCTCTGTCCTCAATTGTTCCTTCCATCATTTCGAATGGGATTGCGTCCTGGGCCGTTGTTTCTACGATCTGCGTTGTATGGTTGGTACCGATCTCTGTTCGACCGGGGTTCTCTGTCGATATCCCTTTGAGTTCTATCGATGGGCCTGTTTGGATAAACGGAACTGGAAGGGGTCCCCAATTGATCATCCTCGACCCTAATCTTTGACTGGTACCGATTATGTACATCAGCCCAGGTTACCGCTGGATATTCAATTAAATTCTGCTTTTGCTGTCGTGATACCACCGAACTTCATTCGTTCAAACCTTGAGTAAGGGCTTGAACAACCCAATCGTCTGTGGTTGGTGGTAGTTCCATGCGTTCCATATGGAACCGAGATACGAATTCCCTCAATATTTCGTTGTCTTTTTATTTCACCTTGAAAAGGTCCGACTTCCTAGTCGCAACCTTTATTGCTCCGGTATGTGCCTTTACAAAGGAGTCTGCAAGCATGGCGAAGGAATCGATGGAATTAGACGGCAAATTGTGGTACCATATCATTGCTCCTTTCGACAAGTTTTCTCCAAATTTCTTCAGTAGAACAGATTCAATCTCATCGTCTTCCAAGTCATTCCCTTTTATTGCGCATGTATAAGAAGTGACATGCTCATTAGGGTCGGTGGTCCCATTGTACTTAGGACTTTCTGGCATTCAGAATTTCTTCGGAATCGGTTTCGGAGCCGCACTTAGAGGGAAAGGCTTTTGTACGAATTTCTTTGAATCCATACCCTTTAGAATTGGCGGTGCCCCGGTATTTGGTCAACCTAGGAGTTGTATGTCTCTACTTTCTTGACATTTGCCTCAATTTTCTTTTCTCCCGATTCAATCCGTTTAGTGAGCTCCTCGAGCATTTTCATAACGGCGGGGCCAGTCCCCGATTCGTTGGCGTTCGGCCTTTCCGGCACAGGCTCGGTCCCATGGACGACTTCTGGTTCGATCCTACTCGGTGTTCGGTGCTGATTTTATAGTTGTGCTATAGCGGCTTGTTGAGCTTGTAACATTTCGAATATCAATTAGAGGCTAACTCCACCATCTTCTCCGCCCTGCATACCTCGACCACCTGATCGAACTTCCCTGTGTACATTACTGTCGGGATCAACACCCAAATTTGTATTTAGGGCGACATGTGAACTAACATCGACGGGATTTGCAATTGGTGCTCCCTCGAGGTTAGCCTGAGGTGCCTCGATCCTTGGGGCGGCTATATTGTCATTTTTCCCGTGAAATCTGAGGCCGTTATCACCATGTGTACGCGCTGCTTGTGAGTTTGACATGTTTATCTTGAAAACAAAGATTCTTACGAGAACAAGTGTAAAGCAGTATGTGTTATCGGAATCAGTATTAAGCAATCACTATTATCCTTGGCTCCACGGTGGGCACCAAACTGTTTATCCTTAAAATTGGATAACAATTAAACTTATAATATGGTTCTAACGACACGTAATTTTACTTAATACCAATTGATGAATATGAAGATTAATAACAGAAATGAACTATAAAGTAAAGCAAACTAGTGTTAGAATGGAACTCAACTCTCGAGTTTGGATACTCTCGAACTGGTTGATGTAAGAACAATTAAAATATAACAAGTTGAGAACAATAGTATAAACGAGAAAGAGAATTATATTGCTTTGATATTTGTGAACAATGTATTACAGATGATTAGAACCCCCTTTTAAATATGGTATAATTCTAATTATAGAAGAAAATCTCATGATTAGCTAATTAACCGTTTCTGATTTGATCCGTTCTGAGATTTACGCCATGATCCTCGGCCAGTCACAGATATCTCACCTTTCTGTTATTGTGCTATCTTCGATCTTGCTCGATGTCTGTCTCATTTGGCTTCGATCGCTACTAGCCTCGATCTCGACAGGTAACTCGATTCTGAACTCGGTACCTTATCTTCGTGATTTAGTCTGTTTCGTTACGAGGCCATCCTTCGATGCAACCTTCCGGTCTCGGTCAAATAGTAAAATCGGATGGACCCGATTTTATCCGTATACACATGCTAACTCCAACTTGTAGGTGTTTTTCATGTATGGTCTAAATCTATAATTATTATTTTCAACTCTAATTTAATCTACATCTAACTTTAGTCTGCCATTTCGTCAAGTTATCTCGTGTAACACATTTATTGACAAATATTATAGCAGGATAGAGGGAGTATAAATTGTATCGACCATTTCCTATTAAGGAATTGTCAATATTCTGTAGCTGACTATAAATAAAGTAAAAAAAATTGATGAAAAAAATAAAACATTATTTTATTTTAAACGATTTGTCAGCTTTAATGCGTGAAATTTTAACAAAGACTTGGTGAATTTGTCACTAAGTAAAGTTGAACAGATATGTCTTGTCAGATTGTTTGGATATGAACTAAGTAAAAGGATAAAGTTTCAAAAAGTTAAAATATTATATTGCATAAATTAAGTCTTGAATATTAAGAATAGCTCCAAATTCAATACATATCTTCAAATAAAGTCAAAAATTAAATCAACGATCCGAAAACCAAAAGTAAATAAGCTAGATGTCGACATTTTTTTGGGGCTAATGAGAGGAGATTTATTGAAAGCATTTAAAATGGTTCATTACAAACAGGAACTAAATGGTTCATTACGAACAGGAATTAAGGGATACAATGTTGTTTAATCCAAAATTAATTTTTGAATAAACAATCTCTATATATATAAATAAATAAAAGAGGGACTTGACAAGGTGACGTGACACCTCATATAAACTAGCAAATGCATTTATCTAATTTCTCATTTTTTGGGATTTTCCTCCTATTAAATAATTTTTTTTAAAAATCAGGTTTTAATTTCACGGTTACACCTCCATAGAAGTCACAATGGCACCGTTTCAAAAAATTTAAGGCTTTGATTGCTTCCCCATGATAAAACACGCAAAATCAATTTCCTATATTTTCTTATTTTCCCTCTTCTTTTTCCCACCTGTTCGGTTTCTTCCTTAAAAATTGTAACGGTTCAAAGTACTTTCACTGCTCTCTTTGCCTCATATTTTATCTCTGCTTTGTTTCAAATAAGATTTAGCTTGAAGCCGGATAATGATACTGCCTAATGCCTATTGATGTCGGAACATACTAAAACATCTTAATATCAAGATTTCTCACTCTTTGCTATTTCATAGTACTATGATATTATACAGTTATTTGGATCTTGCATGGGGCCATTGTCTCACATATTTCAGTTTACAGAGATTGGCTTCTATGTTTTACAAAATTCTGCATTTATTTTTGGTGAATATGCTTCAAGAAAAGCATTTAAAAGATATATCTGCAGTCGCGAGGGATGGAGTATAAAGGAACGTAATTACCACGGCATCAGAGTGGCTTATAAGCACGGAAACTAAACCAACCAAGAATGACGATGAACAACACTGCAACATTACAACACTCTGTATGTTACCTTTCAAACTGTCATTTTTATTCCTTCCTTTGAGTTTATAGAGAGAGTATGTTGTGTTCAGTTTAAAATGTTAAGAAAAGTTAACAAGAGAGAGAAAATTGCAAAAAGTTTGCAAGAAATTAGGAGGACAAATAAAAGAAATAAGAAATAAAAAAAGAAGCACGCCGTAGCATGAAATAGAGACAGGAGGCCTGATTTAAGAAAAGAGAAAGAAACAGAGCAAAAGAAGGTAAAATAAAATACAAAAAGAAATAACAGTAAGACAGAAAAAATACAAATTGGATCTATTTCAATTTTATTTCTTTAATAGAGTATATAGAAAACTTTGACAATAAGAATCTTAAACAACTTGACGTTCTCTTGCCATCTAATATTTCTATGTTCATAACTTGGTAACTAATATTAAATTAATGAGACATAACAAAACTATTTTGTAGTAGTACTTTTTTTATTTTATTGTGTGAATCCTTTAAAAAATGAGACATCTTAAGTTATTGAGATTTTAAATCTCTCTCTCTATATATATATGTCATGATCCGAAATTTCCCACCGACGGGACTTCTCTTTGGCCAAGGATCCTATTTATCTTTTTTCTCCTTTTTTTTGTTGCATTTTTCTCTAATTTTTATTTAAGTAAATTAGCTCAATAATAGCTTGAGTCTTTTTGATTCCCCCACTTTTATTATACTCAAAATGACACCTTCTTTCTACCGTTTCAAAATGACACCTTATTAAACTTTTTTCTACTGTTTCAAACTCTTTCCCTATATTCTAATATAATTTTTTTATATAAATCGAAACACAAAAAAGTTATTAAAAAGTGCACCGCCTCCGTTATTATTCATGAACTGAGCTCCGCATGGTATTGCTAAATATTTTAGGGAGACATGTTATTTATGTGACAACTGATTGAAGCTTATTTTTTAGTCTCACCTGAGGATGTTATTGCGGGAACTGTTTCAGAGAGTGCAATATTCTGTAAGATAAAAAATTCAAAGGTATATATCTGTTGTATTTTCTCATGATTTTGTCATAAAGTTGTGCTCAAATAGTATATATATATATATATATATATATATATATATATATATATATATATATATATATATATATATATGAAGCTATTTTTTGTTAAATTTTGTGAAACTTTTAGTACAGTGTAACCGAGAAGTTACACATATATGTGTGAATACCCATTTGGACTTAAAAATGTATTAAGTAGTTAAATCGCGGGATTGTTTTTGTTTCCTCAATATATTTATCAAAAACATAATATTGAAGCATTCCAACTAAAAGTATATTGTACATTTTATTAGATTTTGAAAAAATCTGAAAATATATTATCAACTAGAATATTATTTATTCCTCTAGATTTTCCTGGAAGAAAATCTTAGAAACAATGTAGAGGGAATTACTGACTTCTACTTCTTTCTCTTTCACTTCGAACAGTGATGGGTCTTGTAATTTGTTCTCAAATAGTGTAAGTTTTAGAATGAATAGTTTATTTTTTGATGTTTTAGCCTTGATTGCCTGAGATTTGTTATATTTTATATTATAAAAATTAAGAAATACCATAGAAAAAAATATGTCGAACTTTTGTTTTCAAAAGTAATATTTTCTCAATTATTAATTAATATCTTAAAGGTTATATTTCTCTCATTTTCCTTTTATCGTATACCTTATTTTGGAAATCCAAAAATTGTATACATATTTTTTTTAAAAGAAAAGAAAGAAGGATGATATAAAGATTTTACAAAAATCTAAAACTAAACCTTGTGTTGGATTTTTTTATATTTATTCTTCTTGATATTAATATTATATCAGGGAAATTTACAAAAGAATATGACAATAATACATAAAGAGCTAAATGTTTTGCTGGATTTTAACTCAGTACCTAATTATATAAAATATTATATTTATTTTTTAGCTCATTTTATTCTTATAATATTATCATGTTATGTCCAATGGCGCAACAGGCAGCAATGTCAATAGTCTAATATTTCATTATTCATTAAATAAATGTTGTCTTACTTTCCAATTTTATTTCCTCAAATCAAGAAAGATATTGTAACCTTTATATCTGTTGATCGATAAGGTTCGTGAGGAAGAAAATAATGTATGTTATGACTTTGAAGGCTCAATGCTATATATGAAAAAATGCGAGGTTGGAAGAATATATAACCAAAATAGAAATTACTTGACAATGCAATAACAACAACGAACAATCGATAGTGTTAAAATATAGAAAAGATAAAATTGATGAACGACATACAGTTGATTCTTTTGTAATAACATTAAGAATAATAATTATTTGGTCATATTTTAACAACCGTGCGAAGCGCGGGCATATTTACTAGTGATCTTATAATTATGGCCACTAGTGCCAATGAAATGAATGCAAAGTATTTGAATGAAATATGAAAAAACGATGATAATCAGGACAAGATTAAAGAACGAAATAGGGAGGCTGCACAAGAACACAGTACACTATATTTCTGAGGTAGCTAGTAACTTATAGAATATTACGTGTAGTCTAGAATATGTGTTACAAGAGCATGAACTAAAGTATTTATAGCCTATCTGGGAGATAATCATTCCGAATCTCGAGCCTATGTTGTGTACGTGGCTAACAAGTGGCGAGAATCTTGCTGGTCATAACTACTGTGAGAGCGTAACGAATGGAAGCCGTGATCTCAGGAAGCTCTCGGGTATCTCTGAATTCGGCATCGAAGGCAACAAGTTTGTTTCGGATATATACTTGGTGAATTCCCTTCTGGCCGTTACTCTCGTTGCCGATTTGAACAAATGATATTTCAATCGGGTTCTTCAACTCTTTCGGCTTTAGTTTTCGTATTTTCAGGTACCAAACCACTTCTGCTATGTGTCACCGCACAGATGAGCCACGTGTCATGACCGAATTTTACCAACACGAATTAAATGCACCATTGCCAACCGACAATTTAGTAATTATTTTATTTTTGAGGTTACAACTTCATGCTAGAGCTACCAAAACAAAATTCTAAATGTTGCATGTAGAAATTAAAAAATATGTCCTTAATTTCTTTCTCATCTTTCTTCGGTGATAAAGCATTTCAGTTAGAGCTTTTTGTTAGTTAAGCAGTTCATACCATGCATATGCACTTTTCTTTTATCAGATGTTCCTGTTTAAAAACTATGAAGCCTTGAGCTAAGCATAAGCCACATCAGCATTAATTATCCAGCTCATTTGACATGTCAGCAGCTCAAGTTAGTCGGTTAGTTAAAGTTTTGACAAGTCATCAAATTGAATCAGCTTAGTTAGTTAGAATTTATGGCCGCCGTTTTTGTTAGTTAGACTTTTTGGCGGTTAACGTACTGGCCACTGGATACGTAGTTGACTGGGAGTTACTACAACTTGCACTGAGCAATTATATGTCTCTCCTTTGAAAAGAGGCTAAATTAACTCCTAATTATAGCTTATGAGGGGAGAATTAATTAAAGATCATATAAAAAGACGATAATCTATTTTCTCAACCAATGTGGGACAGCAGGACTTAACAAGTTCCAAATGATTAATGTGTCTCTATGAATAAGAAGTTATGGTTATAGAGCATCAAGAATATTTAGAGAAAAGATATTCAAATTTATACTTTCCTATTTTTTTTTACTTTTGTTTTCTCACCCAGGCATCTACTTTAGGTCCCAACTAATTCGGATTCGTACCGAAAAGCCTCGATTTGGATGGTAAAATGCTTTATGTGAAAAACGACTTCATATCCAAATTTCAAACTCGAGATTTCTGATTAAGACTAAATATGCTCTTCTAATAATTTCACTACAAAGCCATTTTCACGTTTAACCATTGTTCTTAGGTCTGAGTCGATCTGACTATTGTTTCAATGACAATATGAAAAGTGGCATACCTAAGGAATAGGAAGGCTTCATTAAACTGATACAAGAAAAAATGTGCTATAATTATCCCTGGGGTAACTCTTAAAGTAAAAGAAAAATTGGATGAACAAACTATGCAGTGGGTACTACAGATTTATTGATATTTACAAATGAAAAAAATAGCATACATAGAAATTTGTTATTTTACTGTACTTAAAAAGGTAGGTCCTTTTACTAGAAAATGCATGAATTAAATAGCCCATGCTTTTTGTTTATCCTCAAAATCAGATAACAATTTAATTTGTACGTGGTTTTAAGGATGATTTAATTTGATATAGAATGATAAATCAGATTGAAATTGAAATAAGCACTGGGAAAGTAAATGCAAACCACACAAGTTGAACAGTCTTAGCCTTTGAAGGTTAGCCACCCTTGAGCCAAAAGAGTTTTTATTGATATCAGGATGGAATGACAAGAGAATAATAAGAACTAAAAATAACAATATATTACTCGGGGTCAGGGTCGATTCCGGGATCATGGACTCAATGTTCTCGAGAACGGACATTCTGACCTCGTGTTCTAGTTCGACGAGACTCGCGGTCGATCTTCAACCTCTCGCATTCTAGTCCGATCTGTCATGTAGTAATCGAGCCCGATTTTGACTGTATACAGATAGTCCCCTCATTTTTTGGAAAGTAAGCGACGAGAAACGATATGAGCTTCCGATTCTCACATCGATACTCCGCGTCAGAAACGACAAAATGAACGAAATGTCTCGTCAATCACGTCTTAATGGCAGTAAATACTAGTCAGTTGCTGGTCGGTCACTCCTGGCTTTGAACCGTCGTTTGAGAACTATAAATACCTCCTTCGTCATTCATTCAAACTTTACATCCAAACCTTATCTACTCTTGTTCCTTAGAAATCTCTACATTTTCTAGCACTTGCATCCTGATTTCTTGAGATCTTTGTAAGAACTTTTGCTTGTCTTCACTTCGAACTGTCAAGTGTACTCCTTTAACTTCATCTTTTTCATCTTTTTACCCTACATTGAAAATAAAATGGTGAAGACTTCAAAAATAGTTCCCCAAAAAGAAACTACTTCTACATCACGGCCGGTCGGCGAGGAACCAGCGGTGGAACCTCCTCTTAGCATGTTTATTCCTGGCGGGTGCTCGGTGACTGCCAATTTTAAGGTTGAAAAACCTTCACCCGTTCCGGACCGGTGTGAGAAGGTCTCGAGGTACATCTGCTCTATCACCGAAGAGATTCTTCCTACAGTCAAGAAAGATTGCAACAGGGTCGGAAAAGACGTGGTGGTTCCCAGGCCCGAAGAAGATATTACTACCCACGTCGAGGGATACTTAAGTGTTTACACTTATCCCTTTACGCTGGGCCCGTTGGACCCAGTAATCATCCACTTCTGCAGAAGGTACGAGGTGTGCTTCAGCTAGATTTACCCCTCGTTCTGGAGGATCGTCATTCTTCTCCGGTTCTTTGTGAGCAAGATCGACGGATGCTCATTCACCGTCGACCACCTCATGCGCCTATATAGTCCCCGACTCTTCTGGGGGGACTAATTAAACTTACACGTCGGGTTAGTAAAGCCCCATTCTCGAGCATCGATGAATACCGAGATCGAGGTTGGCTAGGTCGTTTTGTCCGAGTGAGGACCTCGGACCTGATCCCGGCAGAGTACATGTTGTTCCCCGAGAAGTGGAACACGAAACGTAAGTAAAGATTCATTTTCCCCAAAATTTTATTTTTTACTCTCTTTTCCTTCTTTCTTACCAGTGTTTGGTGGTGGTGCAGCTGTTGCTCGGGCCCCAAAAGCAGTCCCTCGACTCAAGGAGTTGGTCGAGGGAATTGTGTCACAGAGACCGTATTCCGAGCGCGCATGGCACGAGCTTTTGAAGGGACGGTGGGAGGCTCATTCTCATGGTGAGATTCTTTTCTTGAGTGGACAACACTTAGATGTCCTCCGTGCTACTGAGCCTTTACTCATTTATTTTTTCTTTGTAGGTCTTCCCAAGGATGTCGCAATGAGGCGTCCATCTAGTGAAGAGGATTGCCCCGCCGAGTCCCCTGCTCCGAGACAGGGTGAGGAGAAGAAGAGAAAAAGGACTCCGAGTTGAGAAGAAAAAACTGAGAAGGAGGCTGGTGCGCAAATCCAAAGAAAGTACCAGCGCCCGAGAGCTCCCATCGGACTCACTCCATCAGTTGAGGGATGAGTTCGAAGAAGAAGAAGAAGAAGCCTCTAAACTGGTGGCCCGTGTGCGGTCGCAGTTCGAGGGACTAGGGGCCCCTGAACCAGAGAGGGGCGAGGCTGTTTTGCCTCAAGTTAGGGAGGCCAACAAGGAGACCGCGGCCGGTGCATCTCGGGCAGAGGACAATGCCCCGAAGGACGTACTTGGGGTGATAGATCTCTCTGAGTCGCCTTGGTTTACTTACTCCATGATCAACGAGGCTCAGACACTGAAAAGTCACCTCAATGAAGGGCCCAAAGGGGTGGCAGACCCCTTTCACAACTTTTTTGACGGCCTAGACTCTACCGCCACGAAGGACGTCACCGGGTTGGGTGACTTACTGGTACCAAGGAAGAGTCCGTCTTCGGGGACCAGCAGGCCTTCTTCAAGTCCTAAACTAGTCAATCGGTTCCCAGCTCTCAGCGCCAATCCTGATCGGAAGCGGTCGATCATCATGTCTATTCCGGAGGATGCCCGAGTCCTTTCTGCCCCCGTAGGGATCGCCAGTTATCTTCGGTGTCAGGTGACCGAAGAGGATCAAGTCAAGATGAATACGGTGGAAGCGCCCAGCCTGTTCAACGAAGCACAACGGGCATTAAATCGGGTAACTTCGGATGCCTCTTGATGACCTCTATTATGTATATAGATTAAGTTGTAAATAATCGTAATTTGTTTCTTTGTGCTTGCAGGCCTCAGTGCTTCATCACGAGACTTTTCTCCGATATCGGAAAGAGTTAAACCAACATGAGGCCGAGACTCGAGGGCTCATTTAGAAAAAAGGTGCTTACAAACTTCTCAGTGAGAAACTCCAGGCTGAGTTAGAGGCGGCTCGAAAGGAGCATGCCGACCTGGTCGAGCAGGTAAGAAGAGTATTTGAGGTTAGTGACGATGAGTCAGATATGATGGCTAACGGTCTGAACCCGAAGGTACAAAAGAAACTTGATCAGATCGAGGAGCTCCAGGTAGAGGTGGATGCGGTAAAGGCTCAGGCCGAAGAATAGAAAAGAAACATGGACCGCTTGGCCTCGAAAAAGGAGACTGCCCTGGCATAGTTGGCTTCGGCTGAGGTACAACTTCGAGTTGTGAAACAAAAGGCCTTGGTGCATGCCAAAAAGATTGAGAAGCTTCAATTTCAGCTAAATTCGGCTATTTTCGATCGGGAAAACCTGGCCAAGAAGCTCGAGACGGCCAAGTCGGAGGCCAAGGTAGTTAAAGTCGACGCCGACGAGATGGTGGACATTTATAAGGCCGAATGCCTAGGCAGCTCAGGTTCGAGCAAAGGATATCATCGAGCACGTGAAATGGCAATCTCGAAAGGAGTCCCTCGAGGAAATTCATGCTCGGGGTTTCGACTTATCGGCTGAGATTGAGAGTTCCAAAGAGCACGAAGCCGAGGCAAAACAACTGGCCTTTCCTGAAGATGCTGAAGGTTCTGAAGATTTGGGCGAGTCCGAGGGTGGCGGGGACCCCAAAGGTGATGATGCAGCTCCCAGCGAAAACTAGGCCACTTAAGCTCTTTTCAGATGTTTTTGTTTTTTTCTTTTCGTATTACCCTTTTGTTGAGGTCATTTGGCCTTTGTAATAATTGGTATCAGGGTTGTTTGGCCCTTGTAAAAAGAAATTTTGATATGTATATAAGGCTTTTTCCCTTCAATGGCTTTTGAATTTTCCCTCTGCTTTATTACTTATATTTGCAAGGATCAAAATACCTCAGCATGAAATAGTTAGGTTACGTTCGGAGGTTTGAACCAACCTTGCCTTCAACATTTATCTTGTTTGCCGAGGGTAGCCTTTAGAACCGGTTAAACAATTTTAAGGCCTTGTTGTTTTTGTTACGGGTCTCGGACGTCTCCGAGCAGCATTAATATGGCCATAGCCTTTTTAGTTCTGGTGTTGCCTAGTGGGCTTGCTATCCCGAGTTATCCGGGCTTGCCTAAGATAACAGTCCCCGAGTGGGGTGGCCGTGGCCTTTACAGTTCAGGCGTTGCCTAATAGGTCTTATGCCCCTGAGGTCTGATAGCTCGGACCGTCCGAGTTTGTTTTCGGATGGCAGTCCCCAAGGAAGAGACTTCTTTTTATTCTTATACATACTAGTTATACATGTGTACATGCTTTGTGCTAGGGCCCGAGCTGTCTATGTGGGTACAGCGCATTTGACCGTTTTTCCTTTACAATAAATCCTATCGATCGAGACCCTTCAATCACGAAGTTTCTTTCCTTGCTAAAGTCGATATCTGAGGGTAATGCCCCCCAGTGTTCAGGGCTGATCGAAGAGAGGCCTCAAATGCTGTTGTGATCTTCGTCACTAGTTCGTATCCAACCATCAATTCTAAGCTAGCATGATTTACTTGTTGCCTCATTAAAAATCTTTCCGGAAAACCCATTTGGGACAAAACCGGTTCAAGGGAAAAAGAGTGCAACGCGTGCTTTCATACCTAAAATATTGTATCATTCCTTGTGGTTACCTGCAAGCGTTAGTTTAAAATGTGAATAAGATAAAGAATGGGGCCATACCTTAGCAATAATATCGTTTCAAGTGAGTTATGTTCCAATTGTTCGGTAGTTGCTCGCCGTTCATTGTTCCGAGTTTGTAGGATCCATTTCCGGTGATCTCGATAATTTGGTATGGTCCTTCCCAGTTCGGCCCCGATTTCCCTTCGTTCGGGTTTCGGGTGCTCACTATGACCTTCCTTAGTACTAAGTACCCGGTATTGAAGTGTCGAAGGTTGGCCCTTCGATTGTAATACCTTTCGATCCGCTATTTTTAGGCGGCCAACCGGACAAGGGTGGCTTCGCGCCTTTCATCTAATAGCTCCAGGCTCGTACTCATGGCCTCATCATCTGATTCCTTCATTGCATATCAGAATCTAATACTTGGTTCTCTAACTTCGACCGGTATCAGAGCTTCGGCACCGTAAACCAATAAAAATGGGGTGGCCCTAGTATTAGACTTCGAGGTCATACGGTATACTCATAGGACTTCGGGTAGGATTTTCTTCCATTTTTATTTGGCGTCGGTTAACCTCTTTTTAAGGTTTTGGAGTATGGTTTTGTTGGTAGATTCAGCTTGTCTGTTCCCACTAGGTGATAGGGTGTTGATAGGATCCTTTTGATCTTGTAGTCTTCAAGAAATTTGGTTACTTTGCTGCTGATAAATTATTTTCCATTATCGCATACGATCTCGGCCGGCATTCCGAACCGGCATATGATGTGGTCCCAAATGAAATCGATGACTTCCTTCTCCATGACCTTCTCGTACGCCTAGGCTTCCACCCATTTAGAAATATAGTCAGTCATAAACAATATCAATTGAGCCTTACCGGGTGCTCATGGAAGGGGCCCGACAATCTCCATTCTCCACTTCATGAATGGCCATGGTAACAAAATCGAATGCAGCAGCTCCCCGGGTTGATGAATCATCGGAGCGTATCTTTGGCACCCATCACATTTCCGAACGAACTCCTTTGTGAGTTTTCCATGTCGATCCAGTAGTAACCGGCTCTGATTATTTTTCGAACCCGCGATTCGGTGCCCGAATAATTTTCACATGTACCTTCATGAATTTCCCTCAAAATGTACTTAGTATTCCTGGCCCTAGACATATTGCAAGTGGTCCATCGAATGTTCTTTTGAACAGGGTTCCGTCTTCAGACAGGCTAAACCGGGCTGCCTTTGTACACAGGGCCCTCGATTCTTTTGGATCCGGGGGCAGTTTGCCGGTCCTGCAATATTATACATATTTATTTCTCCAGTCCCAAGTTAGGCTCGTTGAGTTGATCTCAGCATGGCCTTCTTCCACCACCGATCTCATAAGTTGTACGACTGCCCCGAATTAAACTCGTCATCTTCGACCGATGATCCTAAGTTAGCGAGGGCATCAGCCTCACTATTTTGATCCCGAGGTACGTGTTGCAAAGTCCACTTTTGAACCGATGTAATGTTACCTGCAACTTGTCTAAGTATCTTTGCATTCATTCTTCTCTGACCTCGAATGCTCCATTAACTTAGTTTACCACAAGGAGGGAGTCGCACTTAGCTTCGATCACCTCTGCCCCCCAAGCTTATGGCAAGTTCAAGGCCTGCAATCATGGCCTCATATTCAGCCTCGTTGTTAGTCAATTTCACAGTCTTAATAGATTATCTAACTACATTGCCTGTTGGTGGGTTCAATACGATGCCAAGTCTGGACCCTTTTGCATTTGAGATGCCATCCGTAAAGAGGGTCTATATTCCCGAGGAAGTCCCTCAGTTAATTAATAACTCTCTTTCGACCTCGGGTATTAGGGCCGGCATAAAGTCGGCTACAAACTTTGCTAAGATTTGAGACTTAATGGCGGTCTGGGGTTGGTATTCAATATCATACCCACTTATTTCCACGACCCATTTGCCCAACCAGCTCGAGAGCTCGCGCTTATGCATAACGTTCATCAATGGGTAAGTAGTTACGACACATATGGGGTGACACTGGAAGTGTGGTTTTAGCTTCCTAGAGGCACTTAGCAAAGCGAGCGCCAGTTTTTCTAGGTGAGGGTACCTAGTTCTCGCCCTCACCTAGGGTCCTACTAACATAGTAAATTGAAAATTGCGTACCTTGCTCTTCCTGGACAAGGACTCCACTTACCGCTATTTTCGAACCGTCAAGTACAAGTACAGTTGTTCGTCTGCCTTGGTGTGTGAAGCAGCGGCGCGCTCGATAGGTATCGTTTGAGTTCCTCCAAAGCTCGTTGACATTGCGGGGTCCATGGAGAAATTCTTCTTCTTCTTCATTAATAGTGCGAAGAATCGGTGGCTCTTATCGGACGACCTCGAAATGAATCGTCCTAAGACGGCCATGCGCCTAGTTAGTCTTTGCATGGCTTTCACGTTGTCCACGATCGTGATATCTTCGATGACTTTGATTTTGTCGGGAGTGATCTCGATTCCCCGGTTGGATGCCATAAATTCGAGGAATTTACCCGACCCAACTCCAAACGCACATTTTCTGGGTTCAGTTTCATATTGCATTGCTTCAATATGCGGAAAGTTTCCTGCAAATGTTTTAAATTCTCCTCTGCTTGCAGGGACTTAACCAACATGTCGTCAATGTAAACTTCCACTGATTTTCCTGTTTGTTCCTCGAACATCCAGTTTACTAGGCATTGGTAAGTTGCACCGACATTTTTTTAATCCGAATGGCATCACGTTATAGCAGTATGTGATGTATTTAGTGATGAAGGAAGTTTTTTCCTGATCACCCAGGTCCATCCGTATTTGGTTGTACCCGGAATAAGCATCGATAAAACTGAGGATCTCGTGGCCGGCCGTGGCATCGATCACACGATCGATGTTGGGCAAAGGAAAAGAGTCTTTGGGACATGCCTTATTCAAATCCTTATAATCTACATACATTCTTAGTTTATTCCCTTTTTAGGGACTACCACTACGTTTGCTAACCAATCCGGGTATTTAACCTCCCGAATAGACCCTATTTTAAGGAGTTTAGATACCTCGTCCTTGATGAAAGCATGCTTAATCTCAGACTGGGATCTCCTCTTCTGTTTGACCGGATGGAACCTTGGGTCCAGGCTTATCTTGTGAGTGGTTATCTCCGGCGGGATCCCTATCATATCAAGGTGGGACTAAGCAAGAAAATCTTTATTAGTTATAAGCAATTGAATGAGTTTTTTTCTGAGCTCGGGGCTTAACCCCGTGCCTAGATATACCTTTCGATCAGGCAACTGTTCTCTCAATATGACTTGTTCCAGATCCTCGACCGTCGATTTAGTGGCGTCGGAATCATCAGGGGCTATAAAATATCTGGGAACCCCGTAATCATCATCCTCTCCTTCCCCTTGTTTGTCCGAATCTGCTGAGGCTAGTACCAGTGGTTGCTATTTGGCCCCGTTTTTGACCATCTGGCTCGAATCCTTCGACGTTGAGATTGTAGATTCCAGTATTACCTCCTCGACCTCGAACATTTCCTTGGCAGCCAGTTGTTCACCATAGACTATTTTGACTCCGCTAGATGTTGGGAATTACAGTGCCTGGTGCAGTATCGAGGGCACCGCCCTCATGTTATGGATCCATGGCCTTCCGAATAAAGCGTTGTACCTCATGTCTCCTTCGATCACACAAAATTTAGTTTCCTGGATGGTCCCGGTGGTGTTTACTGGGAGCGTTATCTCACCCTGAGTAGTTTTACACGCCATGTTGAACCTGTTTAGAACTCGGACTACAAGCACGATTTGGTCTTGTATACCGAGTTGCTCTACGACCCTCGATCGGATGATATTGGCGGAGCTACCTGGGTCAATTAACAAACATTTAGCTCATGATTTATTTATGAGTACAAATATTACCAGTGCATCATTGTGGGGCTGCACGATTCCTTCCACGTCCTCATCGTTGAAAAGTCAAGGTTCCTTCCGGTAGGTAATCTCGAGTCCGTTTCTCTCTTGTGATGGATATTTTGGTGTGTTTTAACATCGGCCCCTAAGGAACATCAACCCCACCGATAATCGTGTTAATGATGTGTTGAGGTTCTTCTTGCTTATCATGCTTGTTAAAATCCCTATTCTTGAAATGATTTTTTGCTCGGTCGCTCAGGAATTCTCGAAGATGCCCGTTGTTGAATAATCGAGCTACTTACTCTCTCAATTGTTAGCAATCCTCCGTTCTGTGGCCGTGAGTGCCATGATATTTACACATCTGCCTAGGATACCTTTGGGACGGATCATATTGTAAAGGTCGAGGCTATTTGGTATCTTTGATACGTCCGATAGCTGATACGATGGCATCAACGTCAATGTTAAATTTGTATGCTGATAACCTCGGTGCTTCTTTAGGCCCGACGGGCTCGCCGAAGTTGTTTTTACTCATGAGTCCCCGACTGTGTTGACCTCGATCGTTTCTCCTTTCACTTCTTATGAGATTTCTCCCAGATCTGTTACCTCTTCGATCCCAATTGTATGGTTGATAACGATCCCTGCTCGATCTTGGTTCACGGTCAATGTCTCTCTTAGATATATCAACGTTTGTGACAGGATAAACAGACCCCTGAGAGGCCCCGATTTGATCATCTTCGACTCTGATTTTCGATTGATACCGGTTATGCAAATTGGCCTAGGTAACGATCGGATATTCTATCAGGTTCTGCTTAAGCTATTGTGAAACCACCGAGCTTCGAATATTGAGTCCCTGAGTGAAAGCTTGAACAACCCAGTCATCAGCCATCGGTGGTAGGTCCATCCGTTCCATCTGAAACCAAGACACAAACTCTCTGAGTATCTCATTATCTTTCTGTTTTACTTTGAAAAGGTCGAACTTCTTGGTCTTGACCTTGATGGCACCAGCGTGTGCTTTCACGAAAGAATATGCAAGCATAGCAAATGAGTCAATAGAATTAGGAGGTAAGTTGTGATACCATATCATAGATCTCTTTGAGAGGGTTTCTCCAAAACTTTTCAACAAAACAGATTCGATCGCATCATTCTCCAAATCGTTCCCTTTGATGGCACATGTATAAGAGGTTACATGCTCATTTGGGTCAGTCGTTCCATTATACATAGGTATCTCGGGCATACGGAATTTCTTGGGGATCGGCTTCGAAGCTGCTCTCAGAGGAAATGGCTTTTGCACGAACTTCTTGGAATCCAGGCCTTTCAATATTGGAGGTGCTCCTGGGATCTGGTCTACCCTGAAATTATAGGTTTCCACTTTTTTTGTCATTAACTTCGATTTTCTTTTCCTCCGACTCCACTCGTTTTGTCAGTTCCTCGAGCATTTTTATGATCTCGGGGTTAGTCCCTGATTCGTTCTCGTTGGATCTTTCTGCAACCGGTTCTTCCCCGCAGGTAACTTCTCGGGGCGGATCGGGTTTGGCTCTGCTCGGTGTGCGGCCCGGGTTTTGTAATTGGGCTATCGCCACTCGTTGATCTTGCAACATTTTGAAGATTACCTTTAAACCGATCCCATCTCCACTAATGTTTTGCGTATTTTGATCCGCTGATCGGGCTCCACCACAGACGCTATTTTCGGGATCGGTTGGTAGGTTAGCGTCGATAGCCACATGTGAATAAGCATCAATTGGGTCTGCGACTGGAATTTCGACGGGATCAGCAGGCGGTACCTCGTTACCGGGCGCTATGTTGTTATTTTCACCTTGATGACCGAACTCGTTGTCAACATATAGGGGTGTTGATTGAGAGTTTGACACTTTGTCTTTTAACCTGGAGTCAAAGACACTTCAAAGAGAAAGTGTAAAGTAGTGTGAGTTATGGAGATTTGTATCAAATAACCACTATTATCCTTAGCCCACGGTGGGCGCCAAACTGTTTATCCTCAAAATTGGATAACAATTAAATTTGTACGTGGTTTTAAGAATACGTGATCTAATTTGATACAGAATGATAAATCAAATTAAAATTGAAATAAGCACTGGTAAAGTAAATGCAAACCACACAAGTTGAACAGTCTTAGCCTTGGAAGGTTAGCCACCCTTGAGCCAAAAGAGTTTTTATCGATATCAGAATGGAATGACAAGAGAATAATAAGAACTAAAAATAAAAATATATTACTTTGGAATGTGTGTTACAATGTGCTTTATAAGTAATCAGACCCCTTTTATATAATAGAGGAGTACTATTTTAGGTACAATTCTATAAAAGGTGAAAATCTTCTGGTTTTCTGATTTGCCTGTTCCCTATCGATACGTGCCGAGATTTCCGCGGTGATACCTGACCGGTTACGAATATTTTGGCCTTCCGTTATTTCGGTCTTCTATTGGTTATACTGGCAATGTTTCCTCGAGCTTACTCGGGGTGAGGGTCGATTCCGGGATCATGGACTCAATATTTTCGAGGACGGACATTCTGACCTCGTGTTCTTGTTCGACGAGACTCGGGGTCGATCTTCAACCACCCGCTTTCGCAAATTCCCATCTTTCTCGATCGAAAGCTAAGCGTGCCAAACCATCTAAGCAAAGTTCTATTTGTCAAAGAAGAGAGCCAAGATAAGCTCAAGTCAACCGGGTGTTCCGAGTCCGATATGTCATATAGTAATCGAGCCCGATTTTGACCGTATACACTTTTTCTTTTAAATTAGACAAATTCATATTTTTAGATATTCCGGTAGTTGTCACTCTTGAAAAAAAAAACTGATGCCGTTATTAGTTCTCTCTCTATAACATATAACAATCCTTCCCGCCCAACTTCCCTGCACCTCTGCAACTAGCTCTCTCACCACTCTGTGAAAACAAAAGATCAACAACTTCACCTCTCCTTCTTCATTCAAAAGCTCTGATTTCTCTCTGTTTTGAGGAGAATAGATCCTTCAATTCCAGGTTCGGTTTTCTTCATTCTTCTTATTTTTTTCTTTTAAGTTTTCTTCCCCATTTCTTGAATTCTTGAAAGTTTGAGTGAAAATGGATGATGTTCGAAATGAACCCAAAAAATAGAAAGAATAATGACATGTAAATTAGAATACCATGAGAGCTCTGTTACGAGTATGTTATAGGCATGCAAACCCTAGTGAGTAAGGTATTCCGTAGGCACGCTATGCATGTTTTGATGAACTGTTATCTTATTAGTATGTTATAGGCATGCAAGACCTAGCTTTACATTTGTTAAAATTTCTACTAAATAAGTACAAATTAGCTTTTGAACTCAGTAAATGATACAACCTAGGGAGAACCACACCCCAAAAGCTAGCTATTAAGGTGGGAGAGCCCAAGGCTATATAAACCCACATCGTTCCATTGCAAGGTATGGGACTTGAGTCCTACATCGGTATTATAATGTGCTGATGTGAGGTTTATATAGCTTTGGGTTCTCCCACCTTAATAGCTAGATTTTGGGGTGTGGTTCTCCCTAGGTTGTATCAATGGTATCAGAGCCACCCACCGTCTTTCGTGCCCACCGTACCATGGATGGTGACGCCGATATTGCAGTGTTCACCCGGGGCTAGAAAAGTCTAGCGCACAGCCGTCGGGACGACGGATGCAGAGCGTGGTGGTTTGTTATGATCCATTGCAAGGTATGGGACTTGATTCCCACATCGGTATTGCAATGTGCTGATGTGGGGTTTATATAGCCTTGGGCTCTCCCACCTTAATAGTTAGCTTTTGGGGTGTGGTTCTCCTTAGGTTGTATCAATGGTATCAGAGCCACCCACCGCCCTTCGTGCCCACCGTTCCATGGATGATGACGCTGGTATCGCAGTGTTCGCCCGTGGCTAGAAAAATCTAGCGCACAACCGTCGGGGTGACGGATGCAGAGCGTGGTGGTTTGTTATGATCCATTGTAAGGTATAGGACTTGAGTCCCACATCGGTATTGCAATGTGCTGATGTGGGATTTATATAGCCTTGGGCTCTCCCACCTTAATAGCTAGCTTTTGGGGTGTGGTTCTCCCTAGGTTGTATCAATGGTATCAGAGCCACCACCGCCTTCCTTGCCCACCGTGCCATGGATGGTGACGCCGGCATTGCAGTGTTTGCCCGGGGCTAGAAAAGTCTAGCGCACAGCCATCGGGACGACGGATGTGGAGCGTGGAGGTTTGTTATAGTTCATTGCAAGGTATGGAACTTGAGTCCCACATCGGTATTGCAATGTGCTGATGTGGGGTTTATATAGCCTTGGGCTCTCCCACCCTAATAGCTAGCTTTTGGGGTGTGGTTCTCCCTAGGTTGTATCAATAAATCAAATGATTTATGGTAGAATTTCGAACTCGAACCCATAAACTTGAATCTGACTCTGTCCAGAAATTCTTACACCCATAAATGCGCATGCTTTGAATACTTAATGTGACCCTTTTGATAATTCTGTAATTAATTTGATAATTAGTACATATATCTGAAAATCCATTCAACTGGTTGACAGAAGACCAAGGGAATGGGGTTCTTGATTCAGATGGTGGATATCTTGATCTGATGGCGGAGATGGCTTTATTGATGAAAAAGGATAGAAGGTAGAAAAGAAGAATGTGAAAGGAACACAAAGAAAAGACTATCAGTTTTGATGTGGGATATATGGGAAGAAGAAATGTATAATTGGCTTACAAAAATTTATTCAAAACATGTAGATTTAGGTAATACTCACTGTAAAGGAGTTAGTTAATTGTACTACAGTTTCTTGATCATTAGTTAGCTACAAGGGTAAGTATGTTATTTTTCTTATTTACAACTGTCATCTGTTAGGAGTCAATTGATATTAGTATAAGTATACGCATACATTCATTTTGTTAGTTGCAATTGACATTGCTAAGCAGAGAAGTAATCAGATTGTTCTCTCTGTTCTCTACCTTTCTTCTTCTCTCAATTTTGTCTTCTCAATTCATTTAGTTGTTTTCATGGCGATTGAAGATGATGTTGCCGATAAGGAAAACAGAGTTACTGGAGGTATTTACGGTGGAGGACCGATGGTGATTAACCATAATCACCCATACTATCTCTACCCGTCTGATGGCCCAGGATCCCTGTTCATAGGTTTTTTGTTGACCGGCATGGATAATTACATAATTTGGAGTCGAGCTATAAAATTGTCACTGCTTGGGAAAAATAAACTCGGTTTTGTGGACGGCACTATCTCAAAAGAGGATTTTGAGCCAGAACTATGGAAGTTATGAGATCGGTGCAATGCAATCGTAATTTCATGGATAATGTGTAATGTTAGCAAGGAATTGGTGACTGGAGTCCTGCTTTCTTCAAATGCTCATGACATTTGGTCAGCCTTGGAGGAGCGTTTTGACAAGGTAAATGGATCTCGTGAATATCAATTGCATAGGAAAATATTTACTCTTACTCTGGGCACATCCTCTATATCAGTATATTTTATTCGATTGAAAGATCTATGGGACGAGTATGACTCTCTTATGCCTCCTCCTTGCGGTTGTCCTAAATCTAAAGAATTTCTTAAGCATTTACAACATCAGAGGCTCTATTATTTTCTTATGGGCCTCAATGAGGGCTACAACAAAGGTCGTAGTCAGATTCTATTAAAGACACGTTTGCCTACTGTAAGCCAGGCGTATGCTATGATTGGTCAAGATGAAAGTCCGAAGATAGTCGCGGGAAATCAGTATGCTAACACTGGCATTGGGCCAACTGCTTTTTTTTACATCACAAGGAGGAGCTACTTCTAAATCTAAGAAGAATTATAATGTTGAATGTGAGTTTTGTCATCTAAGAGGTCATTCTTAGGATAAATACTATAAACTAATGAAGTGTGATTACTGTGGCACGAAAGAGCATTTGAAAGAGAACTGTTATAAGCTCATTGGTTACCCTGTTGATTTTAAATCTAAGAAGAAGGCAAATGTGGTGCATGAGAATACTGCTCCTCCAGCATTCACTCAGGAGCAATACTCTATGCTTCTGAATATGCTATGCAAGGTTTCAACTTCAAATGCTAGTGCTCATTTGGCAGGTAATCCTATTTTTCCACAGGTTAATAGTATTCAATGGATAGTTGATACCGGGGCCACTAATCACATGATTAGTAATGACAAATTGTTACTTAATGGTGTTAAAGAAAATATACAATTGCCAACAGGTGATTCTGATCAAATAACACATGTTGGTGATTGTCAGTTGACTGGAGGTGATGTGATCAAAGATGTGTTGTGTGTGCCATCTTTTAAATTTAATCTCTTATCTGTCTCCAAAGTAACAAGAGAATTGAACTGCTGTGGTTTGTTCTTTCCTGGATTCTATATTTTTCAGGACCTTTGCACTGAGAAAGTGAAGGTGACTGGTAGAGAGCTAGATGGACTCTATCTATTGGATTGTCCGACTAAAAGCAACATTTTGGAAAACAGGAGGTGTATGGCTATTAAGGAAGGAAGTCCAGAAGTTTGGCATAGAAAATTAGGCCATGTTCCAATGGCAGTACTTAGGAAGATTTCTGTTTTTACAAATATGGCTGATTTTCTTTTACATCATTGTGATGTATGCCTATTGGCTAGGCAAACCAGAGTTTCATTTCCAATCAGTGATAGTAGAGTAGATGAATCTTTTCATTTGGTACACATAGATGTGTGGGGACATTATAAAGCTACTACTTATAATGGATTGAGATACTGGCTGATGACCATTCAAGATGGACATGGACCTTCTTATTAATAGTCAAATCTGATGTTTCTGAATTGCTCAAGACTTTTATTTCTATGATTCTTAATCAATTTGGTAAAAAGATTAAATATTTCAGATTTGACAATGGGTCTGAATTTTTTAATAGTAGTTATGGTGACTTGTTCAAACTGCATGAAATCTTACACCAGAGTTCCTGTCCTTACACACCCCAACAGAATGGGGTTGTGGAAAGGAAACATAGGCACCTATTAGAGACTGCTTAGAGCCATTAAGTTCCAGGGTGGTATTCCAGTCAAGTTTTGGGGGTGTTGTGTAGAAGCTGCTACATACATTGTGAATAGAATGCCTTCAACAGTTCTAGGACACAAATCTCCTTTTGAGATGTTGTATGGTAGATCCCCTTCCTTGGCACACATGCGGGTGATTGGTTGTTTATGCTTTGCCACTGTCCTACCAAGATAAGATAAATTTGGCCCAAGGGCCATTAAGTCTATCCTTCTAGGATATGGAGTTTATCAGAAAGGCTACAAGCTTTATGATATGGAAAATAATGTTTGTTTCATTAGCAGAGATATGGTGTTTCATGACGAAAATTTTCCTTTTTTGCTGGCTAATAAGAATTCAACCTCAATCATTCCTGGTGTGAATATTTTGCCATCTGATCATGAAGCAGATGAGTTTCTTATTGCAGTAGATAGTCACTCCAATGCTCCTATGTTTTCATCTGCTCATGTCCAACATACTGATGGATCATCACCGGCACACATGGTTGATCATAGGGATCCCCAGGAGGTTGAGTCTGTTCAGGAGGTTGAGTTTGTTCCTGCTGATAATCCCGTTGCTCCACAGCTGTATACTGATCAGTCTTCTCCCATTGTTAGTATTCTACATCGACCTACTAGAACTCTTAAGCCTCCAATTTGGATTAAAGATTATGTCAGGACTGACAGGAAACCTGGAGCACACTCTTGTTCCTATCCTCTTTCAGATGTCTTATCTTACGGTCATTTGTCTGCTAAGTATTAATGTTTTCTGATAAAGTTTTCTTCTGAGGTTGAGCCTAGGAATTATTCTGATGCAGTCAAGGATCCAAGGTGGGTGGAGGCTATGCAAGCTGAAATCCAAGCTTTGGAAGACAATAAGACTTGGTTGGTTGTCCCTTTGCCACATGGCAAGCGAGCCATTGGTTGCAAATGAGTTTTCAAAATCAAATATAAGGCCACTGGTGAGGTGGAGATGTTCAAAGCTAGGTTGGTTGCCAAAGGGGTATAGTCAATAAGAAGGAATTGATTATTAGAAAATTTTCTCCTCTGTGGTCAAAATGATCAATGTTAGAGATGTTATTTCTTTGGCTGCCATGAGGAATTGGGAGATCCATTAAATGGATGTCTATAATGCCTTTTTGCAGGGAGATTTGACTGAAGAAGTGTACATGTGTCTTCCACAAGGATTCAGGAGTGGTGCCAGTTCTCAACATGTGTGCAAACTGCTTAAGTCCTTATATGGTCTTAAGCAGGCTTCTAGGCAATGGAACCTTAAACTTACCTCAGCCTTGATCTCTTCTGGTTTTACGTAAAGTCCTCTTGACTATTCCTTGTTCACCAAGAGGTTACGTGGCAAGCTGGTGGTAGTCTTAACCTATGTTGATGATCTTTTGATCACGGGAGATGATATTTTCTTGATTCAAAAGACTAAGGATTATTTGCAGAAGGCTTTTAAGATCAAGGATCTTGGTGAATTGAAGTACTTCCTTGGCATAGAGTTTGCGCGCAGTAAAGAAGGAATTTTGATGCATCAAAGAAAGTATGCACTTAAGCTTGTCTCTGACATGGGGTTGCTTGGTGCGAAGACAGTTGGTGCTCCTATGGAACTTAACCAAAATCTCACCACCACAGAGTTTGATATGCATGTTGGTTCCTCTGCTGATTCTGCTTTTGCTGATCCTACTGCCTATCAGAGGTTGGTTGGTCAACTCTTATATCTGACAATCACTCGACCAAACATTACTTTTACTGTGCAATGTCTGAGTCAGTTCATGCACTCTCCCAAATGTTCACACATAACGGCTGCTCTCAGGCTTGTGAGGTACATTAATGGTTTCCCTAGTCTTGGCATTCTCATGCATTCTGAGATATCTTCTCAGCTTACTACTTAGTATGATGCTGATTGGGCCTCGTGTCCCAACACTAGGCATTCAGTTACTGGTTACCTTGTGATGTTTGGTAATTCCCTCATCTCTTGAAAGTCGAAGAAATAGGCCATTGTTTCACGGAGCTCCGATGAGGCTGAGTATCGAAGTCTAGCTTTGACTATGGCAGAGGTAGTCTGGGTTGTAGGTTTGTTCAAGGAGTTGGGTGTGGAGATTCAGCTGCATGTTTCTATGCATTGTGACAGCAAATCTGCTATTCAGATAGCTGCGAATCCTGGTTCCATGAACGTACCAAACACATCGACATCGATTGCCATTTTATTCGGGAGAAAGTGCAACTTGGGTTGGTTCATCTTCTTCACCTTGCCTCTTCTGAACAATTAGCCGACCTTCTTACCAAAGGGCTCACTGTGGTTCAGCATAGTTGTCTGATTTCCAAGCTAGGGATGAAGAACATCTTCATCTCTCTTAGGTTGTGGGGGTTACAAAGGAGTCAGTTAATTGTACTATAGTTCCCTGATCATTAGTTAGCTACAGGGGTAATTATGTTATTTTTCTTATTTATAGCTATCATCTGTTAGGAGTCAATAGATATTAGTATAAGTATACGCATACATTCATTTTATTAGTTGTAACCGACATTGCTAAGCAGAGAAGTAATCAGATTGTTCTCTTTATTCTCTACCTTTTTTCTGCTCTCAATTTCGTCTTCCTCAATTCATTCAGTTGCGGATTACACTTCATAATCAGTGTAAATCAGTGAAAGTTAGCACTCAGAACGTGTTGGTTTTAGCTGAAACAACCGAGCCACCATCCGATTTTATATTGCCATTGCTGAGGTACCAAAAGGAGTGGTCGGCTTGGTCATTAAAGCAAGAAGAATCTGCAGCAAGAGGAGGTATTCTTGCTGATGAAATGGGAATGGGGAAGACTGATCAAGCCATAGCACTTGTGCTAGCTAAACGCGAATTACAGAGAACAAATAGTAGTAATTCCAGTATATTGTCATCTTCACCAAGTACTTCCCAGACAGTCAAAGGAACTCTTGTTGTATGTCCTTTGGTTGGAGTAATGCAATGGTTTAGTGAGATTGATAGTTGCACGACTAATGGTAGCAACAAAATTCTTGTTTATTATGGCACTGACAGGGAGAAACATATGCACAAATTGGCGGAATATGATTTTGTTATTACTACCTACTCCACCATTGAGGTTGATTATAAGAAGTATATGACGCCGTCAAAACAGCAGAGTAAGAACTTAAAACCTCTGGGAGAAATATTGGACCAGAAAACAGATTCTACAGAAAAAATGAGCAACAGTGGTTCTATTGATAATTCAGTTGTGTCCAGGAGGAAGTTAGCTTTGCATTCACTGAAGTGGGACCGCATCATTTTGGATAAGGCAAGTCATACATTTACATACCAGCAGTAGGTAGTCTAGAATTCCTCTTTTCATACCAGTAGTATTAGTACGTAGTCTCATGTTATCTTATTTGTAGATTTCGAGTGCTGTGTGTTGTTTTTTTCCTCTTCAAGTCACTTTATTATTTTGTTGTTATTACTGTTTCCTTTCATCGCTTCTACATTACCATATCTCTTTTTAGTTATTATTGTGTTTATGTTTTCCTTGAGCCGAGGGTCTATTGGAAACAACCTCTCGATGCTCACAAGAATAGGGGTAAGGTCTGCATCCACACTACCCTCCCCAGACCCCACTATGTGGGATTACACTGGTTATGTTGTTATTGTTGTAAGTCATACATTCACATACTGGATCATACATCCATACATATGTTGTTGTTTCCTTCAATCGACAGTCTCTCGTAGCTCTTATTTATCAGTAGCTGAGGTTTGAGATCATTGTTGGTTTCTTGTACATGGTATTCATTTTCTTTTGCTGCAATCTTTTTGTATAAATACCAATTCTTCAAGTCAATCAATTATTAGAGTTGGAAATGTGAAGATTGGTATGTGAATTCTTATAAAGCTATATTGTTCTGGTGGTTATTAGAATGGTGAAGAGTCTTATGGTGGTTATGAAGAAACCTTTGTAGTTAACTGCCGAGTAATATAGGTGAAACTCCCTACGTACCTCTATGATGTTTCTGTTGGGCTTTTAAGCTTGGTTTAGCTTAATTTTAAGCTTGGTGTAGCTTAAAGAGGGTGAATGGGAAATGGAGGGAAAATGAAATATTTGAGTTTCCCTCCTTGGCAAAGGGACATTGTCCCATGTTGGAAGAAGAAAAGACTTTTGATGGGTATATATATAATTACTCTTCTTCTAGCTCTTAAAGAGTTAAGAAGAAGGCAAACCTCGCGCCGTCGTCGTCACTCGCTCACTCGGCTCGACTTCGGCTTTGGCTTCGGTCAACGATTGATTGATTAATCTTTTTGGATAAAATTCCTTTCATTTATTTAATTAATTAATTAATTTAATTAATTAACAAAAATTCAATCCGGAATAACCCGCGACCCGCGACCCGGTCCGGTCAGGCCCATTTTCTTTTCCAGATTATTTTAAATCCGCTTTCCCACAATATTTCAAACAGTCTGTTCCAACAGCCATGACTGTTTCTGAAAGGTTGCAGAAATTTTTCCAAAATCCCAGAATCTTTCCTTACGAAATTTTTCGCTCTTCTTCTTCTTCTTCTTCTTCTTCTTCTTCTTCTTCTTCTTCTTCTTCTTCTTCTTCTTCTTCTTCTTCTTCTTCTTCTTCTGCACAGAATCTTCAGTGTGTTTTACAGCCTTCGAGTGGTTCACTGTTACATCGGCATTTTTGGTACCAATACGCTGGTGAGTTAAATCGTTCTATCTTGGGAGGATAATATTCCAATACCTCGGGTACTTGAGGGAAATAATTTCCTTAAGGACACACTATGCATTCAGTGGGCTCGATTTATTTCAATATTATTTTTTCAGAGTTTATTTCGTGCAACTGTTTCTACTAACTTTCTGTTTCTGTTTTTATTTCAAAAAGCTTAATGGTTTTTATTGTTTATTACAGTAATACAGAGTGAATAACAATCTTAAGGAAATTATTTTATTGTATTTTATATTTTGTTTGTGGAGATTAAAACCTGTGTGATTTCTACTCCTTCTGAATTTTACTATTCTGACTTGAAGATATTAAAACATCATCAGAGTATTGAAATTTAGAAACGATTTGAAGAACATAAAAACTTCATCGTTTTCTGTGAAACAAATATAAAAAACTTTGGTTTTTTATTTATTAAACGTACTGGTTATTGTTAATTACAGTATTGTTTACCATTATATTTTCTGCCATTAATTGAACTCTTCTGTTATTGATAGTGAGAAATGGCAATTGATAACGAAAATCCTTCTGCGACTGTAGCGGCAACGATGATAGCCTTGTCAAGCCGAACTGCTGTTCCACCGGCCGAGAAACCGGGGAAAGTTTCTCGAGCCAACTTCAAAGGATGGCAGCAAAGGGTGTTCTTTTGGCTTACCACACTTGGTATGCAGAAATTCACTAGTGAAGAACCTCCAGTACTTGCGGCGGACATGCCGGACAACGAGAAATTCATGATTATTGAGGCGTGGTAACAGGCATAATTTCTTTGCAAAGGCTATATCTTAAGCGCTTTAGAGGATGACTTGTACAATGTGTACAGTGCGATGAATACTTCGAAAGAATTATGGGACGTACTTGAGAAGAAGTACAAGACTGAAGATGCATGCTTGAAGAAGTCCGTGGTTGCCAAGTTTCCAGACTATAAAATGATAGACAGCAAAACTGTTGGAACCTAAGTTCAGGAGCTTCAACTTATTTTTCACGACCTTATTGCTGAAGGTATGGTCGTGAATGAAGCATTTCAAGTGGCTGCAATGATTGAAAAATTGCATTCTTTGTGGAGAGATTTCAAGAACTATCTTAAGCACAAGCGCAAAGAAATGAAGTTGGAAAATCTTGTGATTCATCTCGAGATTGAGGAAGACAACAAAACAGCCAAGAAGAAGTCTCGTGAAAATTCAACGATCATGGGAGCTAATATCGTTGAGGTGACAACTCCAAAAAGTAAGAAGAGAAAGAGGTCTTCTGGAGAGACTAAGGAGCAGAACAAAAAAGAAATTCAAGGGCAGCTGCTACAATTGTGGAAAAGCTGGTCACAAAGCCCCTGATTGTCATCTCCCGAAAAGGGATAAGAAAAAGGTACAAGCCAACATAGTGGAGAAGAATGATGACATTGATGATCTGTATGCAATGCTTTCGGAATGCAACCTAGTTGGAAATCTGAAGGAGTGATGGATTGACTCTGGAGCCACTCGACATGTTTGTGCTGTCAAAAAAGCATTTGTGACTTACTCTACTGCTGGTCCCGAAGAAGAGCTTTCCATAGAAAATACTGCAACGACCAAGATTGAAGGTTATGGGAAGATATTCCTGAAGATGACTTCCGTCAAGGTGTTAACGCTCAACAACGTTCTTCATGTACCTACTATTAGGAAGAATTTAGTTTCTACTTCTTTACTTGTTAAGAATGGATTGAAATGTGTATTTGTTTTTGATAAATTTGTTATAAGCAAGAATGAAATGTATGTTGGAAAGGGCTACCTCACAGAGGGCCTTTTCAAATTAAATGTAATGGTTGTTAACAATATGAATAAAATTTCAGCTTCTTCTTATTTATTGGAGTCAAATAATTTATGGCATATTCGTTTAGGACATGTCAATTACAAAACCTTACGGAAGTTAATTAATTTAGAAGTATTACCTAAATTTGAGTGTAATAAATTAAAATGGCAAATATGTATTGAATCTAAGTTTGTAAAACATCCTTATAAGTCTATTGAAAGGAATTCAAATCCTTTAGACTTAATTCATACTGACATTTGTGATATGAAGTCGACACCATCTCGAGGTGGGAAAAAGTATTTTATTACTTTTATTGACGACTGCACTCGATATTATTATGTTTATTTGCTTAATAGTAAGGATGAAGCAGTTGAAGCATTTAAGCAATACAAGAATGAAGTGGAGAATCAATTGAATAAAAAGATCAAAATGATTAGAAGTGATAGGGGTGGAGAATATGAATCTACGTTTGCAGAAATATGTTCGGAATATGGAATTATCCATCAAACTACTGCAGCTTACACACCACAATCCAATGGAATTGCGGAAAGGAAAAATCGGATATTAAAGGAAATGATGAATTCTTTATTAATAAGTTTCGGATTACCGCATAGTTTGTGGGGGGAAGCTATCCTTACAGCTAACCGAATACTCAACAGAGTACCCCACAACAAAACACAATCTATTCCATATAAAAAAAGAAAGGAAGAAAACCCAACTTGAAATATTTCAAAGTGTGGGGGTGTCTAGCAAAGGTACAAGTTCCTTTACCTAAAAGGGTTAAAATCGGACCAAAAACTATAGATTGCGCTTTCAATGGATATTCTACAAACAATAAAGCATGTCGGTTTTTGGTTCATAAATTCGATAATCCCGAAATTCATGTTAATACGGGAATGGAATCAGATAATGCTGAATTCTTTGAAAGCATCTATCCGTATAAAACTGAATGCAAGCCGTTAAGTGAAAGACCTAAATGACCTTGGGAAGAACTAAAGGAAAATACTCCAAGTATAGAAGATCCAAGGCGTAGCAAACGTCAAAGAACATCTACTTCCTTTGGACCAGATTTTGTGACATTCTTGCTTGAAAATGAGCCTCAAACTTTTAAAGCAACTATGTCATCTTCTGATTCAGCATTTTGGAAAAAGGCAGTCAATAATGAGATTCAATCAATTTTGGATAATCATACATGGGAATTGGTTGATCTTCCTCCGGGAAATAAGCCTGTTGGTTCGAAATGGATCTTTAAACGGAAAATGAAAGCTGATGGCACTATTGACAAATATAAGGCAAGACTTTTTGTCAAAGGTTATAGACAAAAGGAAGGCCTTGATTACTTTGACACTTACTCGCCAGCAACGAGGATAACATCTATTAGGGTGTTAGTGGCACTAGCGGCAGTGTATGGTCTTGAAATCCATCAAATGGATGTTAAAACAGCTTTCTTAAATGGAGAATTGGAGGAAGAGATTTACATGGAACAACCTGAGGGTTTTGTGGTTCCTGTTAAAGAAAAGAAAGTGTGCAAACTTGTTAAGTCGCTTTATGGACTTAAACAAGCACCCAAACAATGGCATGCCAAATTTGACCAAACAATGTTGGCAAGTGGATTCAAAATCAACGAGTGTGACAAATGTGTTTACATTAAAAACACTCCAAGTCATGAAGTCATTGTTTGTTTATATGTTGATGACTTGTTGATAATGAGCAAAAATATGGAAGATATAAATGCTACTAAGCGCATGTTGGCTAGCAAATTTAACATGAAAGACTTAAGAGTTGCTGATATGATCTTAGGAATCAGAATTCACAAGACTCCACAAAGTCTAGCATTATCACAGTCTCACTACATTGAAAAGGTATTTGACAAGTTCAAGTATTTGGATTTCAAAATTGCCAAGACTCCAATTGACGTGAGTTATGCACTTCAAAAGAATGAAGGTGAAAGTGACTCACAACTGGACTATGCAAGAGTATTGGGAAGTTTGATGTATATCGTGAATTATACGCAACCACATATAGCATGTGCTATTAGTAAACTGAGTCGGTTTGCAAGTAATCCCAATCACATACTTGGATGGCAATGAAAAGAGTTTTGGGGTATCTCAAACTTACCCAAAATTACGCTTTGCATCATAACAAATATCCCTCCGTGATCGAGGGAAATATTGATGCAAATTGGATCACCGGATCATTTGAAGTTAAATCCACGAGTGGATATATTTTCACAATTGGAGGTGGAGCAGTGTCTTGGAAATCATCCAAACAAATGTGCATCACCCGTTCTACAATGGAATCTGAATTCATAGCTTTAGATAAGGCCGGTGAAGAAGATGAATGTCTTCGAAATTTCTTGGAAGATATTCCATTTTGGCCCAAACCTTTGGCACCTATTTGTATATGTTGTGATAGTCAAGCGGCAATAGGCAGGACAAGGAGCGTTATGTATAACGAAAAATCTCGTCATATACGACGGAGACACAATACCGTTAGATAACTACTCTCTAGTGGTGTTATCACGATTGACTACGTAAAGTCAAGAGATAACGTGTCAGATCCACTTACAAAAGGCCTATCTAGAGAGGCAGTTGAAAGATCATCAAAGGGAATGGGGTTAAGGCCTAGGACAAGTCATCATGGCGGTAACTCTACCTAACAGACTGGAGATCTCAAAAACTAGGTTCAAAGAGATCAAATAAAGTTATGAATGATAGTTCAACATTGTCAAATAACTCAACCCATTCTCGCAATAAAGACAATGTTCAGAAATCGAGGTAAAGCATTAAAGTTTTTTTATAAGTCAATAAAGCATAAAGATTTTTAATGATTTGCTAAGTCTGGCAGGATATGACTAGATAGTGTGTCTATAGGATTGCACGTTTAGAAATCACCTATGTGAGTGTGAAGTGTAAGCCACTTCAAGGAGAATAAAAGTAAAGGCATATTCTCTAAGCACTCATGAAATCAGGAGTTGTTCATGGCTGAAACGAACATAATCGTAAGAACCATAGATGGTTAAGTGTTAATGGTGTGACTTATGTTGTCTAGGTATACATCAAAGCTCGATGGTTCAAAGATATTAAATCTACCGATTGACCGAGTATATCTGATATAAGTTCACTACGGAAAGTTCAAAGGGAAACCTACTTATCCATAGGCAATTAATTCTTGCATGTAAAACACACACGCGTCCGTGCATTCCTTTATTTTATAGCCATTCCCCATTCATGTGGGGGATTGTTGGGCTTTTAAGCTTGGTTTAGCTTAATTTTAAGCTTGGTGTAGCTTAGAGAGGGTGAATGGGAAATGGAAGAAAAATGAAATATTTGAGTTTCCCTCCTTAGCAAAGGGACATTGTCCCATATTGGAGGAAGAAAAGGCTTTTGATAGGTAAATATATAATTGCTCTTCTTCTAGCTCTTAAAGTGTTAAGAAGAAGGCAAGCCTCGCGCTGTCGTTGTCGTCGCTCGCTCGACTTCGGATTCGGATTCAGTCAAAGATTGATTGATTAATCTTTTTGAACAAAATCTTTTTCAATTACTTAATTAATTAATTAAATTAATTAACGAAAATTCAATCCGAAATAACCCATGACCCGCGACCTGGTCCGGCCCGACCTGTTTTCTTTCTCGGATTAATTTAAGTCCGTTTTTCTATTTTTCCCACAATATTTAAACAGAAATATTCCCACCCGTTCCAACAGTTATGGCTGTTTCTGAAAGGTTGTAAACCTTATCAGAAACAGTGCCAAATGGTCTATAAATATGCCTTGAATCCCAGGATCTTTACTAACTAAAATTTCTGATTGTTTTCTTTCTCTGATTATTTTAAATCCGATTTCCCGTAATATTTCAAACAGTCTGTTCCAAAAGCCATGGTTGTTTCTGAAAGATTGCAAACCTTTTCAGAAACAGTGTCGGAAAGTCTATAAATATGCTTTGAATCCCACAATCTTTCCTTACGAAATTTTCTGCTCTTCTTCTTCTTCTTCTACTGCACAGAATCTTCAGTGTGTTTTACAACCTTCGAGTAGTTCGCTGTTACATCGGCGTTTTTGGTACCAACACTCTGGTGAGTTAAATCGTTCTATCCTGGGAGGATAATATTCCAGCACCACGGGCACTTGAGGGGAATAATTTCCTTAAGGACACATTGTGCATTCGGTGGGCTCAATTTATTCCAGTATTATTTTTTCAGAATTTATTTCGACATTCCTTTAGTGTACAGTCAAAAACGATTCTCAGTCATAAAGCCCAGTCGAGACAATGACATTTCAATCGAAGGGTATCCACATGACAAGCTCGGACGAATTCCAAAGTAGGGGCGTCGAGCTTCGAGCTATAAGACCAATCAACGGCAAAACTCGATATCATTATCAAGCCCGTGTCTAAATCAGACTACAGGGCAACAACGATCAACACAGGCCCCGAATATCGATGCCCCAAGGCAGAATCGAGCTCGAACCAAGACTGAAGGTTCGATCTAACACCGAGCTCGAGCCAGTGCCAAGCTCGCAGACAAGAGCCGTTACAACCGCACCGAGGGAGAGAATCTTGGCGAGAATCAAGGAAGAGACAAACCATCATGGGTACTCCACTATATGTATTATTTTATTATGTTGTTATAGATAAAGCAGTGACCCTCTACTATAAAAAAGGAGATAGACTGCAATAGACGGAGGTCCTCCCAAGATACATTAAGATTTCATTGTGCTTGTTTTTTTTTACTCATTCAGTCTTCCCATCCATCATTCTCATTTTATAGCAAAAATACCTGTATTGTCATTTTGTATCAAAGGAATTTGCATACCCTTAGAACCATATCTAAATTTAACGTTATCCGATTTTTTGGGTAAACAGTTTGGCGCCCACCGTGGGGCTAAATGTAACAGTGATTGTTTGATATAAATCTACAATACACTCCAGCTTACAACTTTAAATCAGCAATAGCTCTACCTATCGACCTCGAAGTCGGCCTTCAAGATGAAACCAACAACTTGGCGCCCGGGGCCGGAATGCTACCTGACGACGGCAATGAGGCTCGAATCAAAGAACCCAAAATTCGAGCCGAAGTACCATTAGATATCAATTCACAAATTGCTCTAGAAGCGAATCAGCGTTCTGAACCGGAAAGAAGCGTTCAGGGCGGTGCTCAACCCATAGCCTGAGACACCCACTGCACGGAGGAAATCGGGGTCAGCTTGTGTATGATTTTTGGAATGTTACAAGCCCAACAAGCAGCGATAGCTCAGTTGCAGAGCCGAACTCATATGCAAAGCGGGCCGAACTCCAATCCGCTTCTTTGAGAAGTCACCCCCAGAACGGAACCCGCCGTAGTGAAATCAAACGAGCAGGAATCGGGGACCGCTCCTGAAATTGCTAAAGTGCTCAAGGAACTCACAAAACTAGTCGAAGACAACGACAAAAAAGTGGAAACGTATAACACTAGGGTTGATCAAATCTCGGGGGCTCCGCCAATGATAAAAGGGCTCGATTCAAAAAAATTCATACAAAAGCCTTTTCCCTCGACCGCGGCCCCAAAACCAATCCCCAAAAATATCCGTATGCCAGAAATTTCCAAATATAAGGGTACGACCGATCCTAACGAACACGTCACCTCCTACACATGTGCCATCAAAGGCAACGATTTGGAGGATGATGAGATCGAATCCATGTTGTTAAAAAAGTTCGAAGAGACCCTCGCAAAGGGAGCAATGATCTGGTATCACAACTTACCACCAAATTCCATTGATTCTTTTGCCATGTTAGCAGATTCGTTCATGAAAGCACATGCTAGTGCCATAAAGGTTGCAACAAGGAAATCGGACCTCTTCAAAGTAAAACAAAGGGGTAGCGTAATGTTGAGGGAATTCGTATCCTGATTTCAAATGGAACGTATGGACTTGCCACCGGTCACAGACGATAGGGCCGTACAAGCTTTCACCCAAGGACTGAACAGGCTAAGTTCGACAACATCACGTCGGCTGAAACAAAATTTGATCGAGTACCCAGCAATAACTTGGGCAGATGTACACAACCGGTACCAATCAAAAATCAGGGTCGAAGATAATCAATTGGGAGCTCCGTATAGGCCCGTACATCAGAACCACATAACCACTAAAAATCATAGGGAAATCAACAGAGAACAAAGGTCAAACAGAGACCGATACCAACCGTACGTCACAGATCGGATGAACAACGGTTCAGCACGTGATATGGTTCGGAACAACCGAAGGACTGATCGGGGCAAAATTTTAGGGGATTTATGAGAAAGAGTGGCTTTGATAAATATGCCGATCCTATAGAAGTCCCTCGATTATCAGAGTATAACTTCAACATTGATACATCCGCCATCGTATTGGCCATCGGACGCATCAAAGATACCAGATGGCCTCGACCCATGCAGACCGATCCTACCCAAAGGAATCCCAATCAAATGTGCGAATACCATGGCACTCATGGCCACAGAACGGAAGATTGCAGGCAACTAAGAGAGGAAGTAGCCCGCTTATTTAACAAAGGACACCTTCGGGAATGTTTGAGTGATAGGGTGAAGAACCATTTTAGGAAAAAGGAATTCGGTAAGCAAAACGAGCCATAATAACAGCAATATGTCATTTATATGATCATCGGCGGCGTCGATGCCCCTCAGGGACTGATGTTTAAACACACTAAAACATCGATTGTGAGGGAAAAGCGATCTCGAACTCAAGATTATACACCTATAGGGACTTTGTCCTTCAATGATAAAGATACAGAGGGAATCATCCAACCCCATAACGATGCACTGGTAATATCCGTACTCGTGAATAAAACTAAGATTAAGCGTGTGTTAATTGATCCAGGTAGCTCGGCCAATATTATCAGATCGAGGGTCGTAGAACAACTCGGCCTGCAAGATCAGGTCGTACCTACAACTCTGGTTCTAAACAGATTCAATATGGCATTTGAAACCACCAAAGGTGAGATTACCCTACCGATAAACGTGGCCGGAACCATCCAGGAAACAAAGTTTCACGTGATCAAAGGTGATATGAGATATAATGCCCTTTTCGGAAGGCCGTGGATCCACAGCATGAGAGCCGTACCCTTGACCCTATACCAGGTCCTCAAATTCCCAACATCGAGAGGTGTCAAAATAGTGTATGGAGAACAACCGGCCGCAAAGGAAATGTTCTCCGTTAAAGAACAAAATCAATATCCTCGTCTTTGCCGATTAAAGGATCAGGTTCAGAAGGAGACACAATCGGAGAGCAGAGCGCCAAATAACAATCACAGATATCGGCTTCGACCCAGCCAGGTAAGCAGAACATTGAAGAAGAAGATGATGATCGATGGATCCCTCGATCCTTCTTAACCCCCGATGATTTCTATTCCACCAAATCAACAATTGAGGAACTGGAGCAAATCATATTGATCGAACACTGGCCCGAACGAAAGGTATACCTGGGAACGGGTTTAAGCCCCGAACTCAGGAAGAAACTCATTCAATTTCTTATCAATAACATCGACTATTTTGCCTGGTCCCATCTAGATATAACAGGGATCCCGCCGGATATAACGGCGCACCAGCTAAGCTTGAACCCTAGGTTCAGACCGGTGAAGCAAAAAAAAAGGCCCCAGTCCGAGGAAAAGCATGCATTCATAAAGGACAAGGTAACCAAACTTCTCAAGATAGGGTCCATTCGGGAGGTAAAATACCCCGAATGGTTAGCCAATGTGGTTGTAGCGCCTAAAAAAGGGAACAAACTTAGAATGTGTGTGGACTATAAGGATTTGAACAAAGCATGCCCCAAAGATTCCCTTCCACTGCCCAACATTAATCGCATGATCGATGCCATGGCCGGCCACGAGATCCTCGCCTTTCTCGACGCTTATTCCGGGTATAATCAAATTCAGATGAACCCGGACGACTGGGAAAAGACTTCATTTGTGACCCGATATGGAACATATTGTTATAACGTAATGCCCTTCGGGCTGAAAAATGCATGAGCTACTTATCAACGCGTAGTAAACAGAATATTCGAAGAATAAATAGGTAAATCAATGGAAGTCTATATTGATGACATGCTAGTCAAGTCCCTGCGCGCAGAGGACCATTTGGCCCATTTGCAGGAAACGTTCGAGATTCTGAAGAAATACAACATGAAGCTCAACCCCGAAAAATGTGCTTTCGAGGTCGGTTCGGGCAAGTTCCTCGGCTTCATGGTGTTAAATCGGGAATTGAGGTCAACCCCGACAAAATCATGGCCATCGAATATATCACCATCATGGACAGCATGAAAGTTGTACAAAGGTTAACGGGAAGAATTGCAGCCTTAGGCCGGTTCATTTCAAGATTATTAGATCGAAGTCACAAATTTTTCTCCCTACTCAAAAAGAAGAAAGACTTCGCCTGGACACCAAAATGCCAACAAGCGTTACAGGAATTGAAACAATATCTATCGAGCCCACCACTGTTTCACACTCCAAAAACTGACAAAAAACTATACTTGTACTTGGCGGTATCAGAAGTCACCGTAAGCAGTGTCCTAGTTCGAGAAGAGCAAGGTACACAATTTCCCGTTTATTACGTAAGTCGGACCTTAGGAGAAGTGGAAACTAGGTATCCTCACTTAGAAAAATTGGCACTTGCGCTGGTAAGCACATCTAGAAAGTTAAGGCCGTACTTTCAATGTCACCCCATAAGCGTATTAACCACCTGCCCACTACGTAATATTTTACATAGGCCCGAACTATCAGGCCGATTGGCCAAATGGGCCATCGAACTCAGTGGGTACGATATCGAATATCAACCCCGTACGGCCATCAAGTGTCAAATTTTAGCAGACTTCGTGGCCGACTTCACGCCAACCCTCATACCCGAAGTCGAAAAGGAACTCCTTTTGAAATCAGGTATATCGTCTGGGGTATGGATCCTTTTTACGGACAGGGCTTCGAATATAAAGGGGTCCGGGTTAGGCATAGTTTTGAAACCCCCCACGGGTAATATTATTAGGCAAGCTATTAAAACTATCAGGTTAACTAACAACGAGGCCGAGTATGAAGCCATGATTGCAGGTCTCGAACTAGCTAGAAACTTGGGAGCAGAAGTCATTGAGGCGCATTGTGACTCTTTGCTAGTGGTGAGTCAAGTAAACAAAACCTTCGAAGTCCGAGAAGGTAGGATGCAAAGGTATTTGGAGAAACTGCTTATCACTTTACACTATTTCAAACAATGGACCCTACGACATGTTCCACGAGAATGGAATAATGAAGCCGATGCTATTGCGAATTTGGAATCGTCGGTCGAGGTAGATGATTTGAGCTCAGGGACTGTCGTTCAACTTTCAAGATCGGTAATCGAAGATGGGCACGCCGAAATAAATTCTACTAGCTTAACCTGGGATTGGTGAAACAAGTATATTGATTACTTAAAAAACGGAAAGCTCCCTTCAGACCCTAAAGATTCCAGGACCTTACGGACTAAAGCTGCTCGATTTACGTTGGCTGCGGACGGAACACTATATCGAAGAACATTCGATGGACCGATGGCGGTATGTGTGGGTCCAGGAGATACCAATTACATCCTCCGGGAAGTACACGAGGGCACCTATGGCGATTACCCCGATGCCGACACATTAGTTTGAAAAGTGATCAGAGCGGGGTATTATTGGATCGATATGGGCAAAGATGCGAAAGAATTTATTCGTAAATGTGATAAATGTCAAAAGTTTACGCCAATGATCCATCAACCCAGAGAGCAACTTCACTCGGTCCTATCCCCATGGCCATGAAATGGGGAATGGACATCGTCTGCCCTCTGCCATCGACCCCAGGTAAAGCCAAATTTATTTTATTTATGACTGTCTATTTTTCTAAATGGGTTGAAGCGCAGGCGTTCGAGAAAATAAGAGAGAAAGAAGTTATAGACTTTATTTGGGATCATATCACATGCCGATTCGGGATACCCACCGAAATAGTATGCGACAATGGGAAGCAATTCGTTGGCAGCAAAATCACAAAATTCTTTAAAGATCACAAAATAAGAAGGATATTATCAACGCCATACCACCCCAGTGGGAACGGTTAGGCCGAATCAACAAACAAGACTATTCTTCAAAACCTGAAGAAGAGATTGAACGACGCGAAGGGAAAATGGAGAGAAATCCTGCCCGAAGTCCTTTGGGCATACCGAACAAAGTCAAAATCCAGTACGGGGGCGACCCCATTCTCCTTAGTATATGGTTCCGAAGCATTGATACCAGTCGAAGTCAGTGAACCTAGTCCCAGATTTCTATTCATGATGGAAGAATCAAATAATGAGGCTATGAACACTAGCCTTTAATTATCGGACGAAGGACGAGAAGCTGCCCTCATCCGATTGGCCGCCCAAAAGCAACGAATCGAGAGGTATTATAATCGAAGAACTAAACTTTGCCATTTAAAGCCCGAGGACTTAGTGTTAAGAAAAGTCACCATCAATACTCGGAATCCAAACGAAGGAAAATTAGGACCAAATTGGGAAGGACCATACCAGGTGCTCGAGAACATTAGAAAAGGATCATACAGGCTCGGCATCATAAACGGCAAACAACTATCAAGCAGTTGGAATGTATCACATCTAAAACGGTACTACTGCTAAGGTACGACCTTTCCATATTGATCCAACTGACCCATGCAGATGTCTGAACAAGAGCTGAAGTAGATCTTTCGCTTAAAAGCACACGTTGCACTCTTTTTCCCTTAGACCGGTTTTCTCCCAAATGGGTTTTTCGGCAAGGTTTTTAATGAGGAAACCATCGATCGTGCTGCACTTTTAACAGTATCCGAGGCCTCTTTCCAACCGACCTCGAATATCGGGGGGGGGGGAGGGGGGCATCAGGCCCTCAAATACATTGAGTTCAGACGCAAGAAAGTCATCTCACAACAATAGGGTTCCAACAGGAAAAAACTATAAGAGCCAAATGGTCAAAATGAACCAAGCTCATATAGATTGGCCCAAACATAAACACATGTGCAATGACTTGAGATTTATTGTGCAACCAGAATTAAGATTCACTCAACTATCAAGCGTATGGGCTACTTTCATTCCGCGTTCGAAATAATCACTCGAATATTAAGCCTACGGGCTACTGTTATTCCGAGTTCGAGCAAGCACTCACTCGACCATTAAGTCTACGGGCTACTTTCATTCCGAGTTCGAAATAATCACTCGACTATTAAGCCTACGGGCTACTGTTATTCCAAGTTCGAGCAAGCACTCACTCGACCATTGCACCTACGGGCCACATTATCTCGAGTTCGAAGCACTCACTTGACCATTGCGCCTACGGGCCACATTATCTCGAGTTTGAAACACTCACTCGACCATTGCGCCTACGGGCCACATTATCTCGAGTTCGAAACATTCACTCGACTATTAAGCCTACGGGCCACATTATCTCGAGTTCAAAACATTCACTCGACTATTAAGCCTACATGCCACATTATCTCGAGTTCGAAACATTCACTCGACTATTAAGCCTACCGGCTACTGTTATTCCGAGTTCGAGAAAGCACTCACTCGACCATTACGCCTACGGGCGACAATATTTCAAGTTTGGAACAATCATTCGACTATTATGCCTACGGGCTACCTTTATCTCGAGTTAGAAACACTCACTCGACCATTACGCCTACGGGCCTCATTATCTCGAGTTTGAAACATTCACTCGACTATTAAGCCTACGAGCCACATTATCTCGAGTTCGAAACATTCACTCGACTATTAAGCCTACGGGCTACTGTTATTCCGAGTTCGAGCAAGCACTCACTCGACCATTACGCCTACTGGCTACAATATTTCAAGTTTGAAACATTCGACTATAAAGCCTACGGGCTAAGTTTATTTCGAGTTCGAGCAAACACTCACTCGACCACTACGCCTACGGACTACATTATCTCGAGTTCAAAACATTCACTCGACGGCTAATAAGCTACTTTTACTCTGAGTTTACATTAACTCAACTATTACATTACACCTACGGATTATGTTCCTTCAAAGTTTGAATCATCGACTCAACAAGCAAACCTAGGGGCTACAAATCTGATTGATCAGAGAGACTACAAGGTCAACATTCGATTAAAAGTCTTCCCAAAACAAAAACAAGTCGACTTATATATATATACACACAAAATTGCCTACGTGATTAATTTACAAACATGAAGAATTAGACACTAAGCTTCCTGGTTGAGCTCTTCCCCGTTCTTGGATCCGCTTTTGCTACCATCATCATCATCATCATCAGAAGCCAAGGCTTCCGCTTCTGCTTCGAGCTCTTTTGCCTTTTTTTACCTCTTCGGTAAGGTCTAAACCTCGAGCGTGTATCTCTTCGAGGGTCTCCATCCGAGACCTACATTTAGCAAGTTCAGCAACCCAATGAGCTCGGGCATCAGCGGTCTTTGCCGTTTCCCAGGCCTCCATCTGAGCAGCCTCAGCATTAGCCCGATATACAGCAATGGACTTATCCACCAAGACTTTCGATGACTCAACCTCCACCTTAACCTCAGCAAGTCGTGTTTCAAGCTCCTCGATCTTCTTAATGTCGGCCGATAATAATTTTGTTAAGATGGTTTCTTTTTTCGCTCCTAGGCGGTCGAGGCTCTCCTTTCACCGATTGCATTCAGCTCAGATTTGATCGACTTCTTCTCGAAGTAAACCGATATTTTTGATCTTTTGCTGCAACTGAGAAAATGAAGGGTTAACTTCCACAGTTGAGTCAGACCCATACTTTAACAGAACGAGGCTCACTTGCTTATCGAGCTCGACCCCTTCTTCACGGACCTTAGCCAAATCCTCTTGGAGATCTTTATATCCTCGTCCTTTTGGTTGCAAAGAAGTCGCAGGGCATCTCTCTCACCTGAGACCTTCTGGAGCTCGGCCTCACACTGGCTAAGATCGACTCGAAACCTACTAATGGCCTGCACAGTAAGAAACACGAGTCAAGTATGGAAAAGAACAAAGAAACCAAGTATGGAAGAATCATTACCCGAGTAATGAAACGCTGAGCCTCCTCTAATAAAAGAGAAACGTCACCGATATCGAAACCATCGTCGACTCCAGTAAAATAATCCCTAAAAGGATCCCCTGCACCAGAGCCTGCGCCGATATCGGGAGTCTTCAACTCTCGAGCTTCCTTCAACGCCTCCTCAGAAAAAGATGGAAGAAAAGGCGAATGACCCATTGTCATAGCCCCGAGCAAATCACTCGGAGTACTCTGGTTGAGACTCAGGTCTTCGGAAACAACCCCGATAGGCACATCCGCCATCGGCTCGGCAGCTCTAGCAACCTCGATAGCCTCCGTAGATCAGATTACCAAAGCCGAGGAGCTATCTTCTTCTTTTCTCAGTCGTTGGACCGAGTCAATCGAAAGGGAAATTGCTTTTCTCCTCACCCTTCGAGTTTTGGGCTTGGGGTCCTCTGACCGAGAGGAAGCTCTTCGCTTCTTATCTTTCCCCTGTTTAGGGACTAGGGACTTGTTTCCTTCTTCATCGCTCGAAGGCCTCAAAGTGGCATCCCTGGTTATGCCTACACAAAAGGAAATCGGTAACAAATAGAATGCAAAGAATACTTCGAAGGAAACAAGAAGCAAACCTCACCATGGTTCTTGGCCTCCCATCTGCCTTTTGCCAAATCACGCCAAGCGCGCTCGGCATAAGAGGAGGTCGAGGCTAACTTCCGAACCCAGTCCTCGAGGACAGGCACCGCTTGTGGCATCCAAGGGGCAGCTAAACATCAAGGAAGGACATCAGAAAAAATCAAAAAAGGACATGAAAAGTGAACAAAAATCACTTACTGTCAAAATTCCATTCTTCAGGGAATGACATCTTCTCCTCCGGAATAAGATCACGGGTCCTCACTCGAATATAATGACCCATCCAACCCTGATCCTTGTCTTCATCGATGCTCGAAATCAAAGCCTTCGATGCCCGATGATGAAGTCCGATTAGACCTTGAAAGATCTGAGGCCGATACAGTCATATAAGGTGGTTCATAGAAAAATCCAACCCCCCGACTTTGATAGAGAAGAAGCGCAATAAGATCACTATACGCCATAAAGAGGGATAAATTTGGCCAATGGTGACTTGATACCTTTTGCAGAAATCAATAATCACCGGATCGACGGGTCCCAGTATGAAGGGATAAGTATAAACACTTAAAAACCCCTCCACATAAGTGGTGATACTCTCATCAGAAGATGGAATTTGCAACACGACCTCGGAACCCTAGTTGCAGTCTTTTCTGACGGCCTCGAGGTTATCTTCTGTTATAGAGAATGTATACATCGATACGTGTTCACATCGACCCGGAACGAAGGAAGGATTCTCCACCTTAAAATCGGGGTCTTCAAAGTGAACGGGCCAGGAACATAGTCATGAACTGACGGCTCTACCGGTGCCTTATCATCAAACGGCCGTGAGGAAGAAGCTTTCTCCTTCTGAGGTACGGTTTTGGAAGTTTTCGCCATTAATATGAAAGGAAAGAGTGCAAAGGAAGGTGAAGAAATAGACAGCACCAAAATTCTGGTATGGGCGGCCCTGTAGCAGCGAAATAGAGAGGATAAATAAGAAAATTTGGAAGAAGAGAAGGCGCAAAAGTGGAAAAGGTTGTATGGAAAGACTATTTATAGACTAAGGCATGACGGTTCGGTATCAGGGGTGACCGACCACCGTCTGACACACATTAAATGCTTTGGTAAAACAGAGCCGATGGGACAGCTATCACATATGTCATGATCGGGTTCGATAGAAACGTCAGCATAAATTTGATCGAGCCGCAGGGAAATCATATCGTTCCTCACCACATATTTTTCGAGAAACGAGGGGACTATCTGTGTACGGTCAAAACCGATTCTCAGTCATAAAGACCGGTCGAGACAATGACGTTTCAATCGAAGGGTATCAACATGACAAGCTCGGACGAATTCTGAAGTAGGGGCGTCGAGCTTCGAGCTATAAGACCAATCAACGGCAAAACTCGATATCATTATCAAGCCCGTGTCCGAATCGGACTATGGGGCAACACCGATCGACATAGGCCCCGAATATCGATGCCCCAAAGCAGAATCGAGCTCGAACCAAGACTGGGGGTTTGATCTAACACCGAGCTCGAGCCAGTGCCAAGCTCGCAGACAAGAGTCGTTATAACTGCACCGAGGGAGAGAATCTTGGTGAGAATCAAGGAAGAGACAAACCATCATGGGTCCTCCACTATATGTATTATTTTATTATGTTGTTATAGATAAAACAGTGACCCTCTACTATAAAAAGGAAGATAGACTGCAATAGACGGAGGTCCTCCCAAGATACATTAAGATTTCATTGTGCTTGTTTTTTTTTACTCATTCAGTCTTCCTATCCATCATTCCTATTTTATAGCAAAATACTTGTATTGTCATTTTGTATCAAAAGAATTTGTATACCCTTAGAACCATATCTAAATTTAACGTTATCCGATTTTTCGGGTAAACACTTTTCTTGCTAACTTTCTGTTTATGTTTTTCCTGTTTCAGAAAGTTTACTGTTTCATTATTTACAGAAATACATATAGTAAAACAGTTTCAGCTATTAAGCTTTAGCCGAATGTAGGAATATGAAAATTTTATCTGTCCTAGAGTTATTGTTTGCTTAACTGCTCCTCGTGTGCAATTTTATCTCCAATTCTAGTTTGATCACCATCTTCTATCATCATAGTGGATTATGGACATCTGTGCTCTCAGTTCCTATTAAATTACACTGCATGTGATTTGTAGTTTGTGCCTGTTTTAGTCATCAGTTTGGTAGTAACGCATGAACTAGTCGCTGAGAGTAGAATTCCTAATTGCACGTGTTACAAGATCTTTATCTTCAATGTTTTTAACTGATTGAACTTCTGTGGTATAGGCTCATAATGTGAAACATTCACGCTGCAACACCGCAAGAGCTGTTTTTGCGTAAGAATCTTCTTATAAGTGGGCATTAACTGGTACACCCCTGCAAAACCGTATGGGAGAATTGTACTCATTTGTAAGTTAACTTCTGCAGGCTTTACGTTTTCTAGAACTTCTTTTTGTTGTGAGGTTAACTAACTAAATTATGTACCTTTGCACAGGTCCGTTTCCTACAAGTTCTTCCTTACGCTTATTACTTTTGCAAAGATTGTGATTGCAGACGACTTGATTATAGGTAGATGTAATATGGCCATTAAATTTGGCTTCTTCTCAAGTGTGGGCTAAATTTTCATGACATTTGCCATGACATAATATCCATTATAACAAATTTGTGGATCATAACATTTGCCATGACATAATATCCACTATTAGGCCAAGGATTTCTTGCTATAAATAGAGGAGTTTCTCCTCATTTGTACACACACCAATTCAAGAGCTTTTCACTCTTGTCTTTCTTTCTCCTCCTTTATTTCACTGTAGAGTATTTTGTAAGAGAGTGAGTGTTGGGAAATACTTGTGTGAACCCTTTCTTTGAAGTGATCTTGTGAGGTTATTCTCTTGGGGGTATTTGGGATTAATTAGAGTATTTACTCTAATTTTGTATTCTCTTTTGTACTCTTGTTGGTATAGTAAAATTGTTCCTCTCCGCTTGTGGACGTAGGTCACCTTGACCGAACTACGTTAAATTTGTGTCTTCTTTATCTTCTTTAATTGCCGTTATTATCAACTTGCATTGTCTTTGTTATTGTCATTATAACGTTGTTTGGCTAAATTCCGCACTACCCAATAACCTGATCCTAACAAATTGGTATCAGAGCCAGATCTAACCGGGTAAGTTTAAATAGCCAAAATGACTCTAACAAAGTCTTATGTTGAGAAATTTGATCGAAGTGCAAACTTCGAAATGTGGCAATTAAAGATGGAATCAATCCTAATTCAGGATGACTTAGATTTCGCACTGCAAGGAAAGGAGAAGATGCCAGATAAAGTGACAGACGAGGAATTTATCGTCATAGACAAAAAGGCAAAAACATGTATTATTTTAAATCTTTCAAATGAGGTTTTGCGTGAAGTTGCAGTAGAAAGCTCAGCCAAAGACATATGAGAAAAGCTGAAAACTCTATTTATGAAAAGAACAGTAGAAAACAGGCTTTACCTAAAGCAAAAACTCTACACTTTTCGTATGGCTGAAGGTACCTCTATACTTACACATCTTGATACTTTTGATTCTCTTCTTATGGATTTAAGTAACATAGATGCTGAAATCAAAGATGAGGATCAAGCTGTGTTATTGCTTGTTTCCTTACCCCAGTCATTTAAACATATAATAGACACTATGCTTTATGGAAATGATAATATCTCATATAAAAATATCAAATCTATTTTGAAATCAAAAGAACAAATAGATAGAGATATTACTGGAAAAATTAGTGGGAACCAAGGGGAAGGCTTATTCATAAGATGTAGATCCAATAAGAAAGATTCAAGTAGTGAGAAACATAAATCAAGGTCAAAATCCAGATACAGAAATGTCATGTGCAAATATTGTCATAAGAAAGGTCACATTATTTTTGAATGCTTTAAATTGAAAAACAAAGAAAAGCATACAGAAAAGAAAAATGAGCACAAAAATACTAATACTGCCGAAGTAAGTGTAGCTGCTGATGAGACTGAGGGAACTATTTTTTTAGCAACTAATAATAGTTTCAAATCTAACAATGAGTGAATTTTAGATCCGGGTTGTTCTTATCATATGTGTCCAAATCGGGATTTATTTACCACATATGAATCTATTGGAGGTGGAGTTGTCTTGATGGACAACAATGCTGCCTGCAAAGTTATTGGAAAAGGTACAGTCCGAATCAAAATGCATGATGGTATGGTGAGAACTTTCACCGATGTTAGATATATTCCTGACTTGAAGAAAAAATTTAATCTCTTTGGGCACTCTAGAATCTCTTGGGTGCAAGTACACAAGTGAAGGTGGAGTTCTGAAAGTTTCTCATGGTGCTCTTGTGATCATGAAAGCACGCAAATCTAGTACGTTATATACTCTTTTGGGATCTACTATTATAGGTGCTACTGCAGTTTCAATATCAGATAAATCAGATTCTGACATCACCAAATTGTGGCATATGTGATTGGGGCATATGAGTGAAAAAGGTCTTTCCATCCTCAGCAAAAGAGGTCTCTTATGTGACCAAAGTACCGGAAATATGAAGTTCTGTGAACATTGTGTGTTCAGAAAGAAGAAAAGAGTCAGCTTCAAATCTCCAGTGATTCATAGAACAAAAGGTACTTTGGATTACATTCATTCAGATCTTTGGGGTCTTTTACGTACCCTATCAAAAGGTGGTACTAGGTATATGTTAACTTTCATTGATGATTATTCAAGGAAAGGTTGGGTTTATTTCTTAAAAAATAAAAGTGATGTTTTCTTAAATTTCAAATAATGGAAAGTTTTGATTGTAGGTTAAGCGACTTAGAACAGATAATGGCTTGGAATTTTGTAATGACGAATTCAACGAATTTTGCAAGAATGAAGGAATTGCTCGACATCGTACTGTGAGAATGACACCTCAGCAAAATGGTGTGGCATAAAGGATGAATAAAACTCTTTTGGAAAGGGCTCGTTGCATGATTTCAAATGCTGAGTTGACAATCGCCTTTTGGGCAGAAGCTATCTCTACAGCTTGTTATATTGTCAATCGAGCTCCTTCTGCACCTTTGAACTTTAAGATTCCAAAGGAAATGTGGCCAGACACTCTTACTAATTATTCTGATTTAAAAATATTTGGTTGCCCTGCATACATGCATGTAAATGATGAAAAATTAGAGCCAATGGCTAAAAAGTGCATTTTCCTTGGGTATGCTTCTGGGGTGAAAGGATACTGATTATGGTATTCTGATCCCACGACACCAAAATTTATAATTAGTAGAGATATAAACTTTGATGAATCCTCTATGTTACACTCTAGAAAAGAGTCTTCTAGTTCTTGTAATACAGACAAAGGAAAGAGTACACAGAAGCAGGTAGAGGTTGAGATTGACATTCTTTCTGAGCCAAGCTCATCAACTTTGGAGCAAAATACAGTTAAAACTCTTGAAGTTGAGCCAAAAGCTGAAATTCCTGAAGTTGAGACTCCTAAAGTTGAACCAGAAGAAGAGGAGTATTCTATAACCAAACATAGATCAAGAAGAGAAGGTAAACAACTATTAAGGTTTGGAGATTATGTTGCATTTGCTTTTTCAGTTGCATACGAAACTGAAGAAATTGGAGAACCATCAAAATATTCAGAAGCAGTTTCTAGTGCTGACTTAGCCAAGTGGCTGATTGCAATGAATCAAGAAATTGAGTCTCTCCACAAGAATGGTACTTGGTCTCTTGTGAAGCCACCATCAGGAAAAAGAATTGTTGGTTACAAATGGGTCTTCAAGAAAAAGGATGACATTCTAGGGGTTGAAGATGCAAGGTATAAGGCACGATTAGTTGCAAAGGGTTATAGTCAGGTACAAGGAGTTGATTTTAATGATATTTTCTCACCTGTTATTAAACATAGCTCTATTCGTGTCTTGCTTGCCTTCGTCGCCATGTATGATTTGGAATTAGAACAACTTGATATTAAGACAGATTTCTTACATGGAGAACTTGAGAAACAAATATACATGCATCAACCCGAAGGATTTGAAATTAAAGGAGAATAAGATCATGTTTGCTTGTTGAATAAATCCTTGTACGGATTAAAGCAGTCTCCAAGACAATGGTATAAAAGGTTTGATTCCTTTATGTTGGGTCATGGTTATTCGAGGAGCATGTATGATAGTTGTGTTTACTTCCGGAAGTTAAATGATGGTTCATTTGTGTACCTATTATTATATGTTGATGACATGCTCATTGCTGTTAAGGATTTAACAGAAATTCACAATTTAAAAAGTCAGCTGAAAAGTGAATTTGAGATGAAAGATTTTGGAGCAACTAAGAAAATCCTTGGCACGGAGATCAAAAGAGATTGAAAAGCCAACAGGCTATTTCTGACCTAGAAGAAGTACTTGGAGAAAGTCTTGGAGAGGTTTAGCATGAAAGATGCTAAACCAGTTAGTACCCCTCTTGCTGCTCATTTTAAGTTATCAGCTGCTGAGTCCCCGCAGTCAGAGGAAGAAGAGAGGTACATGGCACATGTTTCTTATTCCAGTGCAGTCGGCAGTATTATGTATGCAATGGTTTGTACACATCCAGACATTTCACAAGCAGTGAGCGTGGTAAGCCGGTATATGGCTTGTCCTGGTAAAGCACATTGGCATGATGTGAAATGGATTCTCAGATACTTGCGAGGTATTTCAAACACATGTTTGGAGTTTGAGAGAAATACTAATACTTTGGTTGGTTTTGTAGACTCAGATTATGCAAGTGATCTTAATAAAAGAAGATCATTGACAAGCTATGTATTTTTCATCGGTGGTTGCGTTATTAGTTTGGAAAGCTACATTACAACATGTAGTACCTTTATCTACTACCGAAGCAAAATATATGGCAGTGACCTAGGCGATCAAAGAAGCTTTATGGTTGAAGGGTCCATTTGCGAAACTCAATTTACACCAAGGTGGTATTACCATTTTCTGTGATAGTCAAAGTGTCATTCACTTGATTAAAGATCAAATGTATCATGAGAGGACGAAGCACATTGATATAAAATATCATTTCATCCGAGAAACCATTGCTGAATGAAAAGTCTCTGTTCAGAAGATCAGCACTAGAGACAATCCTGCTGACATGTTCACAAAACCTCTTCCAGTGTCCAAGTTCAAGTTTTGCCTGAACTTGATTGGCATTTATGAAGAATGATTTTGCGCATTGGGGTTTTTGTGGAGAAGGTGAAGTAAATTTACTATATATAAGCGAAAATTAGGCCAAGGTAGAGATTTATAATATGACCATTAATTTGGCTTCTTCTCAAGTAGGGGCCAAATTTACATGACATTTGCCATGACATAATATCCACTCTAACAAAATTTGTGGATCATGACATTTGCCATAATATAATATCCACTATTAGGCCAAAAATTTCTTGCTATAAATAGAGGAGCTTCTTCTCATTTGTAAATACACCAATTCAAAAACTTTTCACTCTTGTCTTTCTTTCTCCTCCTTTATTATAGAGTATTTTGTAAGCGAGTGAGTGTTGGGAAACACTTGTGTAAACCATTTCTTTAGAGTGATCTTGTGAGGTTATTCTCTTGGGGTATTTAGGAATTAGAGTATTTACTCTAATTTTGTACTCTCTTTTGTACTCTTGTTGGTATAGTAAAATTGCCCCTCTCCGCTTGTGGACGTAGGTCACCTTGACCGAACCACGTTAAATTTGTGTGTTCTTTATCTTCTTTAATTGTCGTTATTATCAACTTGCATTGTCTTTGTTATTGTCATTATACCGTTGTCTGGCTAAATTCCGCACTACCGGGTTCTCGATCCTAACAGTAGACATAAATATCCTTGTTTGTCTTTGTTCCTACCTGTGAGGATGAAAGATGCATTGGCTCAAATCTGTTTAATTTTGTAGTATCTGTTAAGTGTTATTTTGCTTCTGAACCAATGTTACTAATATGTGGTTTAATGACTGTCTGAAATCTCTTATTGGTAAATTCAATGTACTACAGCTTCACAGAGTGCCCACAGTGCCACCACAACTGTGCACGCCACTTTCTCTGGTGGAATAGAGTAAGTTAATGGGTAATTACTTCAATATACACACTTTTGAGGCTTCATCTTATCGCTGGCATGGTAAAGTTGAAACATCTCCTCTTTATAGTATATGAAAAAACCTTTACAAGCAAATCCAAACAAAGGGGTTGGTAAAGATGCGATGCTTTTATTGAAGCACAAAATTCTGAAAAGGCTATTGCTAAGACGTACCAAAAAGGAAAGAGCTGCTGATTTAGCACTTCCCATGAAGATTGTAAGTTCTGTCTTGCACTAGTGTTGTATGCAATTCAATTCTATAGACATATACGACGGAGCGTTATGTATAACGGAAAATCTCGTCATATACGACGGAGACACAATATCGTTATACAATTACTCTCTAGTAGTGTTATCACGATTGACTACGTAAAGTCAAGAGATAACGTATCGGATCCACTTACAAAAGGCTTATTTAGAGAGGCAGTTGAAAGATCATCAGAGGGAATGGGGTTAAGACCTAGGACAAGTCATCATGGCGGTAACTCTACTTAGCAGACTGGAGATCCCAAGAGTTAGGTTCAAAGAGATCAAACAAAGTTATGAATGACGGTTTAACATTGTCAAATAACTCAACCCATTATCGCGATGAAGACAATGTTCAAAAATCGAGGTAAAAGCATTAAGGCATTTTGATGAGTCAATAAAGCTTAAAGCTTTTTAATGATTTGCTAAGTCTGCCAGGATATGACCAGATAGTGTGTCTACAGGATTACACGTTTAGAAATCACCTATGTGAGTGTGAAGTGTAAGCCGCTTCAAGGAGAATGAAAGTAAAGGCCCATTCTCTAAGCACTCATAGAACCAGGCGGTGTTCTTGGCTGAAACGAAGACAACCGTGAGAACCATAGATGGTTGAGGGTTAATTGTGTGACTTATGTTGTCTAGGTATACAAAAAATCTCGATGGTTCGACGATATCAAATCTACCGATTGACCGAGTATATCCGATATAAGTTCAGTACGGAAAGTTCAAAGAGAAACCTACTTATCCAGATGCAATTAATTCTTGTATGCAAAACACACACGTGTCCGTGCATTCCTTTATTTTATAGCCATTCCTCATTCATGTGGGGGATTGTTGGGCTTTTAAGCTTGGTTTAGCTTAATTTTAAGCTTGGTGTAGCTTAAAGAGGGTGAATGGGAAACGGAAGAAAAATAAAATATTTGAGTTTTCCTTCCTTAGCAAAGGAACATTGTCCAATATTGGAGTAAGAAAAGGCTTTTGATGGGTATATATATAATTGCTCTTCTTCTAGCTCTTAAAGTGTTAAGAAGAAGGCAAACCTCGCGCTATCGTCGTCGTCGCTCGCTCGACTTTGGCTTCGGCTTCGGCTTCGGATTCAGATTCAGTCAAAGATTGATTGATTAATCTTTTTGAATAAATTTTTTTTCATTTACTTAATTAATTAATTAATTAAATTAATTAATGAAAATTTAATCCGAAATAACCCATGACCCGCGACCTGGTCCGGCCCGACCCGTTTTCTTTCCCGGATTAATTTAAATCCATTTTTCTATTTTTTCCACAATATTTCAACAGAAATATTCCCACCCATTCTAACAGCTATGGCTGTTTCTGAAAGGTTGTAAACCTTTTCAGAAACAGTGCCAAATGGTCTATAAATATGCCTTGAATCCCAAGATCTTTACTAACTAAAATTTCTGATTATCTTCTTCTTCTTCTGCACAATATTTTTCAGTGTGTTTTGCAACCATTGGGTGGTTCGAAGTTCACTGAATTTTTTGATACCAATACGCTGGTGAGTTAAATCGTTCTATCCTGGGAGGATAATATTCCAACATCTCGGGTACTTGAGGGAAATAATTTCCTTAAGGACACATTGTGCATTCAGTGGACTCGATTTATTTCAATATTATTTTTTCAGAATTTATTTCGTGCAATTGGTTCTACTAACTTTCTGTTTCTGTTTCTATTTCAGAAAGTTTAATGGTTTTTATTATTTATTACAGTAATACAGAGTGAATAACAATCTTAAGAAAATTATTTTATTGTATTCTGTATTCTGTTTGAGGAGATAAAACCAGTGTGGTTTATACTCCTTCTCAATTTTACTATTCTGACTTGAAGATATAAAAACTTCATCAGAGTATTGAAATTCAGAAACGATTTGACGAACATAAAAACTTCATCGTTTTCTGTGAAACAAATATAAAAAACTTTGGTTTTTTATTTATTAAACGTACTGGTTATTGTTAGTTATAGTATTGTTTACCATTATATTTTCTGCCATTAATTGAACTCTTCTGTTATTGATAGTGAGAAATGGCAATTAATAACGGAAATCCTTCTGCGACTATTGCAGCAACGACGATAGCCTCGTCAAGCCGAACTGCTGTTCCACCGGCCGAGAAATCAGGGAAAGTTTCTCGAGCCAACTTCAAAGGATGGCACCAAAGGGTGTTCTTTTGGCTTACCACACTTGGTATTCAAAAATTCACTAGTGAAGAACCTCCAGCGCCTGCTTCGGACATGCCGGACAACGAAAAATTCATGATTGTTGAGGCGTAGAAATAGGCAGATTTTCTTTGCAAAGGCTATATCTTAAGCGCTTTAGAGGATGACTTGTACAATGTGTACAGTGCGATGAATACTTCGAAAGAATTATGGGACGCACTTGAAAAGATGTACAAGACTGAAGATGCATGCTTGAAGAAGTTCGTAGTTGCCAAGTTTCTAGACTATAAAATGATAGACAACAAAACTATTGGAACCCAAGTTCAAGAGCTTCAACTTATTTTTCATGACCTTATTGCTGAAGGTATGGCTGTGAATGAAGCATTTTAAGTGGCTGCAATGATCGAAAAATTGCCTCCTTCATGGAGAGATTTCTAGAACTATCTTAAGCACAAGCGCAAAGAAATGAAGTTGGAAGATCTTGTGATTCGTCTGAAGATTGAGGAAGACAACAAAATAGCCGAGAAGAAGTCTCGTGGAAATTCAACAATCATGAGAGCTAATATCGTTGAGGAGACTGCTCCAAAAAGTAAGTAGAGAAAGAGATCTTCTGGACAGACTAAGGAGTAAGGACAGAACAAATAGAAATTCAAGGGCAGCTGCTACAGTTGTGGAAAAGCTGCTCACAAAGCCCCTGATTGTCGTCTCCTGAAAAAGGATAAGAAGAAGGGACAGGCCAACATAGTGGAAAAGAATGATGATATTGATGATCTGTGTGCAATGCTTTCGGAATGCAACCTAGTTGGAAATCCGAAGGAGTGGTGGATTGACTCTGGAGCCACTCGACATATTTGTGCTGTCAAAGAAGCATTTGCGACTTACTCTACTGCTAGTCCCGAAGAAGAGCTTTCTATGGAAAATACTACAACGGCCAAAATTGAAGGTTATGGGAAGATATTCCTGAAGATGACTTCCGGCAAGGTGTTAACGCTCAACAACGTTCTTCATGTACCTACTATTAGGAAGAATTTAGTTTCCACTTCTTTACTTGTTAATAATGGATTCAAATATGTATTTATTTCTGATAAGGTTGTTGTAAGCAAGAATGAAATGTATGTTGGAAAGGGCAACCTCACAGAGGGCCTTTTCAAACTAAATGTAATGGTTGTTGACAGTATGAATAAAATTTCAGCTTCTTCTTATTTATTGGAGTCAAATGATTTGTGGCATATTCGTTTAGGACATGTCAATTACAAAACCTTGCAGAAGTTAATTAATTTAGAAGTATTGCCTAAATTCGAATGTAATAAATCAAAATGTCAAATATGTGTTAAATCTAAGTTTGTAAAACATCCTTATAAGTCTATTGAAAGAAATTCAAATCCTTTAGACTTAATTCATACTGATATTTGTGATATGAGGTCGACACCATCTCGAGGTGGGAAAAATATTTTATTACTTTTATTGACGATTACACTCGATATTGTTATGTTTATTTACTTAATAGTAAGGATGAAGCAATTGAAGTATTTAAGCAATACAAGAATGAAATGGAGAATCAATTGAATAAAAAGATCAAAATGATTAGAAGTGATAGGGGTGGAGAATATGAATCTCCGTTTGCAGAAATATGTTCGGAATATGGAATTATCTATCAAACTACTGCACCTTACACACCTCAATCCAATGGAATTACGGAAAGAAAAAATCGAACATTAAAGGAAATGATGAATTTTTTATTAATAAGTTCCGGGTTACCGCAGAGTTTGTGGGGGGAAGCTATCCTTACAGCTAACCGAATACTCAATAGAGTACCACACAGCAAAACGTAATCTATTCCAAATGAAAAATGGAAAGGAAGAAAACCCAACTTGAAATATTTCAAAGTGTGGGGGTGTCTAGCAAAGGTACAAGTTCCTTAACCTAAAAGGGTTAAAATCGGACCAAAAACTATAGATTGCGTTTTCATTGGATATGCTACAAACAGTAAAGCATGTCGGTTTTTAGTGCATAAATCCGATAATCCCGAAATTCATGTTAATACGGTAATGGAATCAGATAATGCTGAATTCTTTGAAAGCATCTATCCGTATAAAACTGAATGTCAGTCGTTAAGTAAAAGACCTAAACGACATGGGGAAGAACCAAAGGAAAATACTCCAAGTGTAGAAGATCCAAGGCGTAGCAAACGTCAAAGAACATCTACTTCCTTTGGACCAGATTTTGTGACATTCTTGCTTGAAAATGAGCTTCAAACTTTTAAAGCAGCTATGTCATCTTCTGATTCAGCATTTTGGAAAGAGGCAGTCAATAATGAGATTCAATCAATTTTGGATAACCATACATGGAAATTGGTTGATCTTCCTCCGGGAAATAAGCCTTTAGGTTCGAAATAGAAATTTAAATGGAAAATGAAAGCTGATGGCACTATTGAAAAATATAAGGCAAGACTTGTTGTCAAAGGTTATAGACAAAAAGAAGGCCTTGACTACTTTGACACTTAGTGGCACTAGCGGCCGTGTATGGTCTTAAAATCCATCAAATGGATGTTAAAACAACTTTCTTAAATGGAGAATTGGAGGAAGAGATTTACATGGAATAACCTGAAGGTTTTGTGATTCCTGGTAGAGAAAAGAAAGTATGAAAACTTGTTAAGTCGCTTTATGGACGTAAACAAGCACCCAAACAATGGCATGCCAAATTTGACCAAACAATATTGGCAAGTGGGTTTAAAATTAACGAGTGTGACAAATGTATTTACATTAAAAATACTCCAAGTCATGAAGTCATTGTTTGTTTATATATTGATGACATGTTGATAATGAGCAAAAATATGGCAGATATAAATGCTACTAAGTGCATGTTGGCTAGCAAATTCGACATGAAAGACTTAGGAGTTGCTGATGTGATCTTAGGAATCAGAATTCATAAGACTCCACAAGGTCTAGCATTATCACAGTCTCACTACATTGAAAAGGTACTTGACAAGTTCAAATATTTGGATTTCAAAATTGCAAAGACTCCAATTGACGTGAGTTATGCACTTCAAAAGAATGAAGGTGAAAGTGACTCACAACTGGACTATGCAAGAATATTGGGAAGTTTGATGTATATCATGAATTGTACGCGACCAGATATAACATGTGCTATTAGAAAACTGAGTCGATTTACAAGTAATCCCAATCAAATACATTGGATGGCAATGAAACAAGTTTTGGGGTATCTGAAACATATCCAAATTATGCTTTGCATTACAACAAATATCCCTCCGTGATCGAGGGATATAGTGATGCAAATTGGATCACCGGATCATCTGAAGTTAAATCCACGAGTGGATATGTTTTCACAATTGGAGGTGAAGCAGTGTCTTGGAAATCTTCCAAACAAACGTGCATCGCCCGTTCTACAATGGAATCTGACTTCATAGCTTTAGATAAGACCGGTGAAGAAGCTGAATGGCTCCGAAATTTCGTGGAAGATATTCCATTTTGGCCCAAACCTTTGGCACCAAAATGTATACATTGTGATAGTCAAACGGCAATAGGCATGGAAGGGTGCGTTATGTATAACGGAAAATCGCGTCATATACGACGGAGACACAATACCGTTAAACAACTACTCTCTAGTGGTGTTATCATGATTGACTACATAAAGTCAAGAGATAACGTGTCAGATCCACTTACAAAAGTCCTATCTAGAGAGGCAGTTGAAAGATCATCAAAGGGAATGGGGTTAAGGCCTAGGACAAGTCATCATGGTGGTAACTCTACCTAGCAGACTGGAGATCCCTATAGCTAGGTTCAAAGAGATCAAACAAAGTTATGAATGACGGTACAACATTGTCAAATAACTCAACATATTCTCGCGATGAAGACAATGTTCAGAAATCGAGGTACAATATTAAGATTTTTTGATGAGTCAATAAAGCTTAAAGCTTTTTAATGATTTGCTAAGTCTGGCAGGATATGACCAGATAGTGTGTCTATAGGATTACACGTTTAGAAATCACCTATGTGAGTGTGAAGTGTAAGCCACTTCAAGGGGAATGAAAGTATAGGCCCATTCTCTAAGCACTCATGAAACTAGGCGGTGTTCATGGCTGAAACGAACCCAACCGTGAGAACCATAGATGGTTAAGGGTTAATTATGTGACTTACGTTGTCTAGGTATACAATAAAGCTCGACGGTTCAACGATATCAAATCTACTGATTGACCGAGTATATCTGATATAAGTTCACTACGGAAAGTTCAAAGGGAAACCTACTTATCGAGATGCAATTAATTCTTGCATATAAAACACACACGCGCCCGTGCATTCCTTTATTTTGTAGCCATTCCCCATTCATGTGGGGAGTTGTTGGGATTTTAAGTTTGGTTTAGCTTAATTTTAAGCTTGATGTAGCTTAAAGAGGGTGAATGAAAAATAGAGGAAAAATGAAATATTTGAGTTTCCCTCATTGGCAAAGGGACATAGTCCTATATTGGAGGAAGAAAAGGCTTTTGATGGGTATATATACAATTGCTCTTCTTCTAGCTCTTAAAGAGTTAAGAAGAAGGCAAGCCTCACATTGTCGTTGTCGTCGCTCGTTCGGCTCGGTTTCGGTTTCGGATTTGGATTTGGATTTGGTCTAAGATCGATTGATTGATTAATCTTTTTGGACAAAATTCCTTTCAATTAATTAATTAAATAATTAAATTAATTAACGAAAATTCAATCCGGAATAACCCATGACCCGCGACCCGGTCTGATCCGGCCCGTTTTCTTTCCCGGATTATTTTAAATCCGTTTTTCTGTTTTTCCCTCAATATTTCAACAGAAATATTCTCACATGTTCCTGTTCCAACAGCTATGGCTGTTTCTGAAAGGTTGCAAAACTTTTTAGAAATAGTGCCAAATGGTCTATAAATATGCCTTGAATCCCAGGATCTTTACTAACTAAATTTTCTGATTATCTTCTTCTTCTTCTTCACACCATTTTTCAATGTGTTTTGCGACCATTGAGTGGTTCGAAGTTCACCAGATTTTTTGGTACCAATACGCTAGTGAGTTAAATCGTTTTATCCTGGGAGGATAATATTCAGACACCTCAGGTACTTGAGAGGAATAATTTCCTTAAGGACACACTGTGCATTCAGTATGCTCGATTTATTCCAATATTGTTTTTCCAGAATTTATTTCGTGCAACTGGTTCTACTAACTTTCTGTTTCTATTTCTATTTCAGAAAGTTTAATGGTTTTTATTGTTTATTACAGTAATACAGAGTGAATAACAGAATTAAACTTTCAAACGGGGCCGGATAAGAGTCATTATATGAATGAGCATTAGAGATTCATTATCTGCCTCTTCGCCATAGTCCTTTGGTTGAACGTCAATACATTTCTTATGTGTGCATAGAAATATAATGTTCAACAGCTTCTTATATTTTCATCTTCTATTTCACATCCCATTTTCTGCTGTAGTTTTTATACAAATATTTTCCTCTTATAATTTCATCACTATAGTATGACATTGTTTTAGTTTTATTAAAGTCTTGGATTCATAACTTGGATGGTTAGGTATTTGGAAGATAATAACGGATAGTTACCACAGTTTGATCAAGGGATTTATCAAGAGTTTGGCCAAGGGAATAATGAGACCACATCAATTAATATGGTATGGAGAAAATATGTAAAATCGGTGGAAATATTGGACTATGGAAGACTTATTTGATGTGCAGTCCAGCTTATCAAACAACTGCTAAAGTTTATTAAACATGGTTGTTTGCTTAAATTGTTCTCATGTCAAAGCTAAATCTTTTGTGTTAGTCTTTTTTGAAGTGACTGCTTTCAGTTTTCGTGTCCTTCTAATGCTTGACCAAAGTATTATGCAATATTTGGTCCTCTATTACATGAGCTCAAATACAAACATTGACTTTTCTTTTACTTCATGTCATCTTGCCTCTCGAAATGATATGCTTAGGAGAAAGTAACAGTTTAAACAATTGAAATATGCAATTTGACTTGTTACGATATACATGTGTTTGACCAATGTCCTTCTTACACATTTCTGTCCTCTATCATACAGCCTGAGGGATGGAATGACGGGAGATTCTAGCAAGCAAAGGTAACATTCATAGAAACTTAGTCACATTGAATAAAAGGTTCAAATTTATCGCTCTTAATTTTACCATCCTTTATACTTTAGAAGTATTCATATCCTAATCAAATTTCTATGGTCTATTTTGCTTTGTGGCAGCACTACATACTATGGTGAATACAAGTGTTAAGGAGCAGGGGCTAATAGATCAAAGAGGGTGGGTTGGTCACGTAGCTTATCGAGCGAGGAAGCTGCACCATTTCTGACCAAGAATATGATCGGAGGGCGAAGTTGGTTAAGGCCTGCACCTACCCATTTCAAGAGACGTTCAACTATTGTCACTCCCACTGGAGGAAACTAAAATCAACTACGACCATCACTAGATATATATATATATATATATATCTAAAATCAACTACGACCATCACTAGATATATATATATCAAAAGAAGAAGACTACTCAAGATCAATTCCAGCTTATCTCTTGTGAAAATTTTCATTCTTTAATTATTAAAATTGATTTCTTGATTTCTTGAGGCCATGTATATCTCGTAGATAGTACTCTTACACGTATCTCCAAGAGATATTCACGATTAAAGTATACATGTTTTTCTTATTTCAGTAGTTGTAGTAGTTTAGCAGCTGGTTCTAATGAAAAAGAGGAACCGTCACTATTAGTTCATCACCTTTGTCACAACTTAATTGACTTTCAAGGTCAAATGATGGTAGTATCTAATTTAAATACATAAGTTACCCCTAAACTATGGACCAAATCCCTGTTACACATTTTTTGCTAACGAAAATTACCTTACACACTCAACCTTTTTAAAGTGTAGCTTGATGACCTACTCTGATACCAATTGATATTTTAACTTCAATACCACACAAGAGGGGGGTTATTTGTGTGGTGTCCAATTTTTCGCTTAAACTGATTATGGAAGGACCTGGTTTTTCTAAGTGTTCCTTAACCTACTATTGCTGAAATAGTAAATGCGGAAAGTAAAGAATACAAGTATTTTATGTGGAAAACACCTGGCTCAAAAGGTAAAAAAAACCAAGACCTACTTCTCACTAGGATTTTCCCAAACTCTCCACTAAATCACTGAGCCAAAAACTGTATTTACAAAATATTTTTGTAAACCTAGGATTAACTCTAACCCCGTTGTGGTAACCAATCTCTAACTGCTGCGACAACTTCAAGTTAACTCTAACTTGAATACTCTGAGTACCTATTACAATTGACTCTAGATAAAGCTGAAAGGTACAATATGAAAACACCTACTACAATTGAACTAGAATAAAAGACAGACACTTGGAACTGATTCTTCTATATGGTTCATGTAGCTTCAGGTTTGCATACTTGAATCACACACGAATTACTTGTAAAATGCCTTGCTATTTTTCTTTCAATTCACATTTAACTTCTGCTTTTGTGCATCGCTGTAGAATGAGAATGTCCTGCAATATATAGAGTTAGTAGATGAAGAAATAACTAGAGTTCTAATGCTACTCTTCCTTGGTGGAAGAGTTCTTGTTGATCTCAACTTCTAACTCCTCCCTTATCTTGGATAGTGTTCTCTTTGAGTAAGGAGTCATTCTCATTATCAATTATGCAACCTTTTCGATTAGGAGATATCAATTATACCAAGTTAAGCTTATCTTCATCATGTGTATCCCACATGCTCGAATCTGCCCGTCTATGCACACAAGGGATCGACCTGGTTCATGCCTAAGCCTCCTTTGTCAATATTCAAAACTATCCTTCACTTAGGCCATCAAATTCTTCCTTTTTGATGATGACAAACTCTGTATTTTTCATAAGCTTAGACACGGTTTCAACTTAGCTCAACATCAACACAATGTTAGAAATATTTTTCCTTTTTATCACTTATCATCAAGGACCAGGTTCATTAGGTTATAAACATCATTGTTCAAAGTGTAAAGCACAACCTTTTTTCCCCTTTTGGCATCATCAAAAAGTTGCATAAAAAATGTACAATACCTAGATTTTAAAACTTACTCATGGCCACTGGGGCTACTTCAAATGCAATCATAGGTTAATCATCATAGATCAAGCTATGAATTTTAACCATCAAAGAAATATAAACAAACAGTTAGAGCAAAAGATAGTGAATTTCATTGATGATTGATAAGATTCTACCACAAAGCATAAGAAAGAAATAAAAATACTGGAAACATGAGCAAAAGAAACAAAAAAATCCCGAACTGGGTCACTGGTTGATCTACACTAGGCTAGGAGGCTTAAGGGTGGGAAGAACTAGGTGCTTGGTTTTTGGTTTGGAGGAGTTTCAGCACATCTTGAAGAATGCCATCATTCTTCTCCTTTTCTCTTGCCAGCTCAGTTCTGAGAGCATCTCTCTCAGTCTCCACTGTTGCCAACCTATTCTTCAGCCTCTCAATTCAGCATCCTTCGCCCCACTTTCATGCACCAAGGCTCGCACCTTGCTATTCACTAGTACCTTATTGGATGAACTAGGTTTTTTAGGAGTGGCATGGACTTCATAGTCACAAACAATCAGAGTATTTTCCCCACAATGATCCTTACTTGTACCAACCTCCCACTTCTTCATAGGTACCTTGAAATGTGCAAGCATAACTGTGAGAATGAAGCCATAGGGAATGGGATGAGTCTTGGTGCCATTTAGAACCCTATCAAGAAGTTGGATTATAAATCCAGGCCAATTAATATGCCTCCCACTATCTAAACACTCCATAAGGACCAAGTCCATGAAGTTTGCAATGTGCCTCCTTTCCTGCCTTGGCAGAACACATGTGTTGACAAATTCGAACAACACCTTGTAGGGTGGCTTCATCTCACTCTTGTACACAGCCTTGAGCTCAACTTCCTCCTCATTGTCACTGAATTTCCTGGTAATGGTAAGGGCAGTAGGAAGATTTTCTAGGCTTGGCCACTTAAGCTTTGTATAGTCATTGTACCCCTCAGCAGGTACACCCATAATTTCTCCCAACTCTTTCACATCGAAGGAGACTTGCACTTGTTTCACTATACTGGTAACCCTTCCATCATTCACCTCGCCATTTGCCATAAACTCAACAATTTCATTCCTGGCCAACTTGCCATCCATCTGAAGGACCATGTCCTTCCAGCCTTGCAACTCTAACTTCTCCAAAAGCAACACCATTCCTTGCTCCTCTAAGTCCTGAGGAGTCTGCCTTTCAAAATTGTCCTCTTGCCAAACTTGGTCATCTTGTCTTTCTCAGTGTTAGAATCATCTTCTTCCTCTCCAATCCATTCCTTTTCTTCAACATTGTTCACTTGTTTTGACTTCACAGCAGACCTTGTTCTTTTTGCCAATGTGGATGGTTCAGCAGACTTTGACTCTAAAACAGACTTCTTAGTGGACGTCTTGGCTTTCTTGGCTTTGGGAGTCAGAACCTCCACTTCTTCAGTCTCATCTTCATCTCGAAGGACCAGGTCCATCTCATCAATGTCAATAGCCTCAACAGGCTCATCCACCTTTTTCTTTCCCTTAGCAACTGCTTTTCTTCTACTTTCTTCTAAGGATTTCTGTAGTTCTGCCTCATTCTGCTTTAGCTGACTTCTTGTGGCTCTTCCTCTTGTGGGAGGAATTTTAATAGTAACAGAAGGAGCAGCATTCCTTTTCTTGTTAGCGCTAGCAGTGCTAGGGGTTTTAGCCTTTGAACTTCCTTTCTTCTTTGGATTATAACTCTCAGTCACTCTTCTCAGTAGGTCTGCGGGGGTTTCCTATTCAGATGAAATAGGTTCATCTCTATTTTTCCCAAGTTGAACCAGCCCTTCAGCAGCTTTGCCAGACCCACTTCCTCCTGTTGTTTTTACACTCTTCTCTACTCCAGCAAATATTTCTCCCCAAACAACCATTGCACATGTATCTTTGGTTAAACTAATAGGAGTGGGTGGCATTTGTCCGGAATACAAGTTAGACAGGAGAATATAAATAATGCTGATGGAGACTCTGTATGCTGCGAATCATAATAGATTGCAACTCACTATAAACTCCCCGTAATAGCTGCGCCTTCACACCCATAAGACCACCAGAGATATATGTATCTGCACAATAAGTGCAGCAAGTGCAGCATGAGTACGTAAATCAATGCGTACCAAGTAAGTATCTAGCCTAACCCCGGAGAAGTAGTGACGAGGGGTCTACATCGACACCTCCTAGTGGTCCAATAAATGAAATACAGTAGGAAGTAAGAATCAACCACTCTTTTACCCTTTCCCCTCACAACACTCCTAACTCCCTTGCTCTTTTTTTATTTTTCCTTTTTATTTTTACTACCAACTTCTCTAGACTCTGTAGTTTTAACACCTGCTATAGACCCTACCAGCACAAACCTATTTTTCAAATTTGTATCAACTTCAGAAATTGTCTCAGGAGTAGATTTAGGGCCAGAAGATACATGTTCAGTTTCAGAAGAAATCGTTTCTTCCCCCTTAGTAGCAGATTTAAATGAGTCTTTAGATTTCTGAGATTCTTGGACCTGGCTATCCTATTGTTTATCTAATTTCTTAGATAATGCACTCCCTGCTACAGTCTTGCGAGCAAGCATCTTAGTTCTTCCTTTTTTAGACAGAGGTGTGGTTGAATGTGTGATAGATGGTGTGGGTGTGATTTCCTTGGGTGGGGATGAAGGATTTTCAGGAGTGTTAGCCATTTATATGCTTGGGTATGGGAGAGAAGAGAATTGGATTGTGTTTGGAAGATGAGAGAAGATGGAGAGTATTTGACGTCTTGAAAAAGAAGGAGTGAAGAAAACAATAATGCTGATCAATTTAAAGAGGATTAATTAATGGGGTAACAGTAGCTTTTCAAACTTTTAGAAGTCTAATCAAACTAAATTTCAGCTTTGAAAAGACTTTGGAGTGTATCCCTAGAATCTAGGTACTTCAATTCGGTTAGGAGTCTTTTGAACGAAACTGGTTCATTTGTAACAGATAAGTCTAAAAGAGTTTGGAATTAAGTAGGACTCTACTCATGATCCAAATATTATTATTTCAAATTATGTAGAGTGTAGAAAACATACCGAGTAATCTTGATGAACCAGGTTCTTCACTGAGAATTGTCTTGTGCAAGTTTAAATTTTCCAAAATAGAAAAAATAACATTAGAGATTAATGAATCATTTTAGCACATGGCACAAGAGTATACTATTGAAAGTATGAGACTGAGCAATTTACAGATTTTCTAACCAATTTTTTTTTCAATGTGAATTTTTGAACTGGTCCTTTTAGGTGATCGTAATCATCCCTAATTCTAACATGTTCCTTTCGAAGTGATCTCTACTTAGAGCTTTTGTGAAGATGTCAGCTATTTGCTTGTCAGTAGTACAAAATTCCACAGTTATCAAACCCTTTTCATAGTTATCCCTAAAAGAGTGATGCCTAACATCTATGTGCTTAGTTCACTTGTGATGAACCATGTTCTTGGTCATACTAATAGCACTAGTGTTATCACAAAAATGGGGATACAACCAACATCAATTCTAAAGTCCATTAATTACTGTTTGATCCACAACAATTGAGCACAACATGAAGCAGCAGCAACATACTCAACTTCAGCAGTAGATAAGGCCACTAAATTTTGCTTTTTGGTAGTCCAAGACACAAGACATGAGCCAAGAAAGTGTGCCATACCTGAGGTGCTCTTTCTATCCACAAGAAAACCTGCATAATCAGCATCCGCATATCCCACTAGATTGAAATTACCACCTTTTGGATTTCATAGACAAAGATCAGTGGTGCCTTTTAGATATCTCAAAATTCTCTTGACAGTAGTCAAGTGAGACTCCTTCGGATTTGCCTGAAATCTTACACAAAGGGCTACACTGAAAATAATGTTAGGTCTACTAGCAGTGAGATACAACAATGAGCCAATCATTTCCCTATACAACTTTTGATCAACAGATGAATCGGGTTCATCTATATCCAACTTTGTAGCTGTTGCAATAGGAGTGTCAATTTCTTTGGAATCTTCCATTTTAAACATTTTAAGCAACGCTTTTACATACTTCTGCTGATGGATCATAGTTCCATTTGAATTTTATTTAATTTTTAATCCTAAAAAGAAATTAAGCTAACCCATCATGCTCATTTCAAATTCACTCCCCATTAGTTTAGCAAATTCTTTACTTAACTTATCAGTAGTTGCTCCAAATATTATATCATCAACATATATCTGAACTACCAAGAGATCTTTACCTTTTTCTTTCAAGAATAAAGTATTGTCAATTTTACCTCTCTTGTAGTCATGCTCAAGCAAAAACTTCAATAATCTTTCATACCATGCTCTTGGAGCCTGCTTGAGCCCATAAAGTGCTTTGTCAAGTTTGTACACATGATCAGGACTCTCCTTGCTTTCAAACCCCGGAGGTTGCTTGACAAACACTTCTTCCTTTAGATAGCCATTGAGGAAGGCACTCTTGACATCCATCTGGTGAAGGGTGAATTCCATGTAAGCAGCAAAGGCTAAGAGGAGTCTTATTGCTTCCAACCTTGCAACTGGAGCAAAAGTTTCATCATAGTCTATGCCCTCCTCTTGGCTATATCCTTGAACCATCAATCTTGCCTTGTTCCTTGTAATTGTTCCATCTTCATCAAGTTTGTTTCTGAAGACCTATTTTGTGCCAATTACTGATCTGTCCTTAGGCCTTGATACCAGATGCCAAACTTGACTCCTTTCAAATTAGTTGAGTTCATCTTGCATTGCATTTACCCAGTCTGCATCCTACAAAGCCTCGGTAACGTTTTTAGGTTCAATAAGAGATAAAAAAGCATCAAAAGCACAAAGATTCTTTAATGAAGATCTGGTTTTGATTTTAGAGGTTGGATTAGTAATTATGTTCTTAATGGGATAAGAACTCTGATACTTGTAAGATTTTACAACCAACTAGTTTCCCCTTGATGTTCCTTTAGTGTTTTGTTGTTGTGGAACAGGTTCATGGACAGGTTCCATTGAGGTTTGGGGATCATTTCCTCTTAGTTCTCTTCCCCTTGTCATGTTGCTCCAGGAGGAAGAAGTTGTTCCATCACCTGTTCCTTCTTCCAGTGCAGCTTCAGTCTGGGCTGTGGTTTCATTTAAATTTCTTACCAGCCCAATTGCCTCATCATCATGTTCCTGTCTCTCAGAAAAATATTAGTTTCATCAAAAATCACATGAACACTTTCTTCAACACACATAGTTCTTTTGTTATAGACCTTGTAAGCTTTGCTATGTGAAGAATATCCCAAGAATACTCCCTCATCACTTCTGGTATCAAACTTGCCTAGAGAGTCTTTACCATTGTTGTGCACAAAGCACTTGCATCCAAATGTCCTAAGATGGGATATATTTGGTTTTCTACCTTTAAGTAACTCATAGGGAGTCTACTCTACAAGAGGTCTAGTCATGCACCTATTTATGATGTAGCATGCAGTATTTACAGCTTTTACCCAGAAGCTATGAGGCGGTTTACCAGAAAGAAGCATAGTCCTAGCCATATCTTCAAGTGCCCTATTATTTCTTTCAACTACTCCATTTTGTTGTGTAGTCCTAGGAGCAGAGAAATTATGATCTATGCCATGCTCATCACAAAATTCAGCAAATTTAGCATTCTCAAATTCAGTGCCATGATCAGACCTAATTGATGCAAGTTGAATACCTAGTTGTTTCTCAGTTTTTCTAACAAAAGAAGTGAACATGTCAAATGCTTCATCTTTAGATGTTAAAAATAATGTCCAAGTAAACCTAGAGTAATCATCAACAAGCACCATTACATATCTTTTACCACCTCTTCTGAATGTTCTCATTTGACCACAGAGATCTATATGGACCAGTTCCATCGTCCTGGTGGTGCTTACCACTTTCTTGCATTTAAAAGAGGATCTTACCTGCTTCCCCCTTGAACAAGCCTCACACACTTTGTCTTCCTTGAACTTGATGTTAGGCAACCCTATCACCAGGTCCTTAGAGACTAATTTGTTGAGTTGACTCAGACTTGCATGTCCAAGTCTCTTGTGCCAAAGGAGGGGATCATTGTCCAACACACTTAAGCAAGTGAGTTCATTTTCTGAAAGTGTGGACAGATCTATAATATATATATTTTTCACTCTTTTTCCCTGCAAAACAATCTTGTCAGTAGTAAGATTAATCACAAAACATTTGGTAGAGGTGAATTCTACCAAGTTACCTCTATCATACAGTTGTGATACATTGATTAGACTGTATTTAGGCCATCTATCAAGTAGACATTCTCAATAGAGTGAGAATGAGTCTTACCTACCTTTCTAACCCCAATGATCTCACCTTTCTTCCCATTTCCAAAGGAGACATTACCTCATTTGAGGTCCTCAAGTGAAATGAACTAGTTCTTGCTTCCTGTCATATGCTTTGAGCAACCACTATCGATGTACCATATTTGGTTGCTCCTCTTCACTTGGACCTGTAAAAGAAAATCAGGGGTTAGACTTAGGAACCCAAACTAGTTTGGGTCCCTTTATGTAGGCAAAAGAATGAATCAGATTCCTTTTAGCCCAACTTGGTAGCCTATTCCTCCATCGAACAAATTCTTTGTTCTTTTGGCTTTCCTTTTCTTTTGAATTGCATTCACTTTTATAGTGACCTGTTTTACCACAGTGAGTACAAATCTTGTTCTCAGAAAGTGTAAGGTACTTGCTTTTGGGATCCCATTTAGGTGGCATATTCCCAAAGCCAAGTCCTCTTCTATTGCTACTATGATATTCCTGTAGCCATGAAAGTGCATCAGAGGACCTGTTCCATTTACAAGTTCTGTCTAGTTCATGCTTGACTTTGCCTAGATCCTCTTTCAAAATTCTAACCTGCTCATACTTCTTATACAACTCATCTTTTAGTTTACCTGCATTTTCTTCTAGAGTGAGTTGTGTGCAATCAGTTGTCTTCTTACTTGTTCCTAATTTCAGTTTTAAATTTTCAGATCTAAGTTCTAGGACATTTGATTCAAATGCATGAAACTGGTTCTTTAATGCAGTATTTTCACTTATAGTCTCACTAACCCTAAGTTTCAGGTTCTTACACTTTGCTTTCAAAATTACACATTCCTTAGACAGCTGTTCGTTTTCATTGTTTACATCCTCAGATTCATCAATGAAATCTAGAAGTAATTCAGATAGCCTTTCTTTAGACAAAAATTTAATCTTGTCTTTGAGATGAATTACACTTACCTTAGATTCCTCATCAGATTCTCCAATGGCCATAAGTGCTTGTTCATCTCCATCTTCATCATCTGAGCTTTCTCCCCAAGCAGCAACCATAGCCTTTGTTGATCCTTTGTTCTTCTTGGGTTGAACCTGTTCCTTCTTCCTGTTTCTTCGTTCAGCTCTTTCCTTCTTCCATTCAATTTCCCATTGAGGGCAGTTCTTGATGTGATGATCAGTGTTACCACACTTGTAGCATCCCTCATTAGTTTGCCTTTCAGGAGCTTTTGGTTTGCTGTAGCTTCCACTTCTTGAAGGACCCTTTCCTCTCTTTAGGTACTTCTTGAAGTCTTTTGTGATCATAGCCATTTCATCATCTTCTAGATCAGAACCTTCAGTGATTTTGAGTACCAGGCTCCTTTTCCTGCTTGGGTACGTCCATCTTCATGGTTTGCCTTCTAAGTTCATAAGTAGTGAGATTTCCAATTAGCTCATCCAAATTAAGAGTGTCAATGTTCTTTGATTCCTCAATGGCAGTGATTTTGCTCTCCCAAGTAACTGGCAGAACCCTTGTCAAAATTTTCTCAACTTTGTCTTCTTCAGAAATAATCCTTCCAAGAGACTTAAGTTCATTTGTCAGTATGGTGAACCTTGTATATATCTCTTGGATGGTTTGTCCTTCCTTCATGGTGAAATTCACATACTGAGAATACAGCAGTGTTCCTCTGGACCTCTTCACTTGAGGTGTTCCTTCATGAGCCATTTGCAAAGTATCCTAGATTTTCTTAGCAGTGGTATAGCTTTGGATTCTACTGTACTCATCTGGACCGAGTCCACAAACAAGCCATTTCTTGTCTTTAGCATTCTTCTCCCATTTTCTCAAGTCGTCAGGAGTGCAGTCAGCTCTTGTCTTTGCCACCTCTTCTCCTTCGGCATTTATCTTCATGGTAGCCAGTGGGCCATCTGTGACAATGTCCCATAGTTTATAGTCTTCTCCTATGATATCTCTCATCCTGTTTTTCCACCAAGAGTAATACTAGTCATTGAAGAGTGGTGTCCTAGCAATGGATTGCCTTTCCCATTTTCCAGGTGGTGCAATCATCTTGATCTTTTCCAAAGGTGTTAGCCTCTTCAAGGATAACCTTATTTGATACCAATTCATGTTTTAACTTCAATACCATACCACACAAAGGATAATTTGTGTGGTGTCCAATTTTTTACTTAAACTGATTATGGAAGGACATGGTTCTTCTAAGTGTTCCTTAACATACTATTGCTGAAATAGTAAATGCTAAAAGTAAAGAACACAAGTATTTTACGTGAAAAACACCTAGCTCAAAAGGTAAAAAAACCACGACCTACTTGTCACTAGGATTTTTCCAAACTCTTCAATAAATCACTGAGCCAAAAACTGCATTTACAAAACACTTTTGTAAACCTAGGATTAACTCTAACCCCGTTGTGGCAACCAGCCTCTAACTGCTGCGACAACTTCAAGTTAACTCTAACTTGAATACTCTGAGTACCTATTACAATTGCCTCTAGATAAAGCTGAAAGGTACAATATGAAAACACCTACTACAATTGAACTAGAATAAAAGACAGACACTTGGAACTAGTTGTTCTATCTAGTTCATGTAGCTTCAGGTTTGCACACTTGAATCACACACGAATTGCTTGCAAAATGCCTTGCTATTTTGCTCTTAATTCATGTTTAACTTCTGCTTTTGTGCATCGATGTAGCATGAGAACATCCTGCAATATATAGAGTTAGTAGATGAAGAAATAACTAGAGTTCTAATGCTTCTCTTCCTTGGTAGAAGAGTTCTAGTTGATCTCAACTTCTAACTCCTCCCTTATCTTGGATAGTGTTCTCTTTGAGTAAGGAGTCCTTCTCCTTATCAATTATGCAACCTTTTCGATCAAGAGATATAAATTATACCAAGTTAAGCTTATCTCCTTCGCGTGCATCCCACATGCTCGAATCTGCCCGTATCTATATATACAAGGGATGGACCTGGTTCATGCCTGAGCTTCCTTTGTCACTATTCAAAACTAACCTTCACTTGGGCCAACATAGCTGAAACACACCACTTTTGACACATGGCGTGCACCTGTTTTACACATAAAAGAGGCGAGTGAATCTAAAAGTTTTGGATCTGAACCATTATCTAAGTGCCACATTTTCAGCCTTTTTTTATTTTTAAGCCTACTGTCAAAGGGTTTAGGTCCTCAAGTATATTGAACAAAATCCAGCTCGATGAATTCCAGACAAGCACTAAAATAGAAGTTTTGGTATGCAATTACCTTATACTTTATCATCATATGCTCCTTAGTTTGCTTTTCTTCTTCGAAAACTGAGGGGGTCTGCACAATACAAGTTTGATGTTCATTTCTACTTTTATTGAATGTAGAGGGAAGAAATTAGGTTCATGGTTGAAAGAGACGATTCTGCAAAAGGAATAGTTTTTAGCCAGTTCACATCGTTTTTGGACTTGATACACTATTCTCTTCAGAAGGTAAGATATAAAGATACTTTTCTCCCTTCCTACTTTCCCCTAGCTCCTTTTTTCTATCTGTAACAAAAAGAAGCTTATCTTGTATGTATTTGTAGTCGGACATCAATTGTGTTCCACTAGTTGGATCCATGTCTATGGCTGAAAGACATGTTGTAGTTACTACATTTACTGCGGATCCAGAATGCAGGATACTTCTTAAAAGCTTGAAAGATGGAGGTGTTGCCATCAATCTTACAGTTGCATCACATGTAAGGGGTCTACGTTCTTACTTTGTGTACGCCGTCTCCCGTAACCATTCCAAATTCTAAAAGGCTTGTGCATATCTAGTGTTGCATTCCTATTACTGTTCAGATTATCTGTTGAATAAGAAGATGATACATGTCATGTTAGGTGGCTCATCTCTTGATCTATGCTAGGTTTTCTTGATGGATCCTTGGTGGAATCCTGCAGTGGAGCGGCAAGCCCAAGATAGAATCCATCGAATAGGGCAACATAAACCAGTCAGGTGTGTTTTGCATTACATCTACTCTGGATGCTATTAAATGGAGCTGATTGTTGTTTTCTAATTTTGCAGGATTGTGAGATTTGTAATTGAGGATACAATTGAAGAAACGATGTTAGAGTTACAAGAGAATAGGAAACTATATTTTGAAGGGCAAGTACTTTCTTTTTCTTACAGTCGTTTATATGGTTGCATATGTATTTGACTAAAGGATAAAGCATTTGATGATTTTTCCGCTGAAATTTTGTTATTGACAACCTTTTTGTTGCATTTTGCTTTCTAGTTCATTTCTTTGCTCCTATCCTCTCCCTTCTCCGCTTTTTTTCTTTTAGAAAACCATTTTTCCATAACTGTTTGTTTTTCCTCTGACAAACTGAAATTTCCAAGTTTTTTGATTGCAGGACAGTCGGTGGTTCTTCAAATGCATTAGGAAAGCTAACAAAGTCAGACTTGGAATTCCTATTTTATAGTCACTTTTAAATGTTTTCTTTTTCTTCAGTTTGGCAAACAAATTCTCATATGCTTTGCATAGCTTCTAGCAAAAAAATTGTACCTAGTGTTCTGACATTTGCCCTTAGGCTATCTGGTGTTTGATCTATCCAGAGCGAGTTTCTGTTGCTTCTGAATCACAGTGATTAGCTTTATCAATTGTAAATTGTTCTAGTTGTTTCCAAAGGTGGCCTTCCATTTAACCATTTTAACTTTGTGCATGATAAAAAGTGTATCTGAATGCATACCTCAAGGCAAGGTCATGGAAATGTGCTTCTCTATTTTCTTTTGGTCTGTTACTATTACATATACAATGATAGTTTCCAACTTTAGGCCCCTTTCAATTTTTTCGCAAATTTGGTGCAGATAGGCCTATTCTTTGTTAGAATCTTTGACTTCTCATCTATTTCTCATACTATAAATAATCGTTACTGAACTTTTCTTGAAAATCCCGGACTAAAGAAAGATTTACATGCAAATGAAGGATGCGATGTTTGAACCTGTCGTTCAGTAGTCCAACGTGGAAACAACTTATCTATCTGCTAAGGTTTTGATGGAATTCTTGAGTTACTTCGTAATAGAATATAAGGGTCCACCAAACTCTATAGAGAACCAGGTTCTCTATCAGTTCCACTAGAACACACGCACACTACAGTAAGTAAATGATAAGAGAATATTTACGTGGAAAATTCCTAGCTCAACGGGATTAAAAACCACGACCTACCCTTATAGGATTTCAACTTCACTACTGAGCAACTTTTAGATTACAACCTCTGCAACCTAGGAATTAACCTCTTAATCCCTCACTAACTTGTAATACTCTATTACAAGCCACTTTGTAATAACTCTATTACAAAGACTTTACAACTCGACTAACTCTAGCCAAGACTCAAACGCAAAGGTTTAAGGTTTACAAAGGGTTTCCTACAGAATACTTCTAAACAAGCTAAGTGAGAATTACAATTGAAGAACTATTATAAAGTTACAACTCAACTAAGGACATACAATGACTTGCTATGGGGAACTGGTCCGTAGTAGTGTTGTTCTTTGTTCTTGATGCACTTGAGAATTGATTGCTTGATGATCAATGACTGTGTGAGAGCTTGAATGAATTCTCTAAGTGAACAAGTAATTTGTTTTACCTTCTTTGATGTTAATAATGCATTTGTGACATCACTAGTATGATGTAAGCAAGGTAGGTAAAACACACTCCCCATAAAGTTGACTGTTGTACTGTTTTTGCACTATAGCGTGTGCAGGCAGCAGTTTTACAGCTGGGGCAGTTGACTTGTGCAGTTTCCTTGGGAAATGGTAGCTATTTGTTCCCTCTGTTGTTCCTTTGACTCTGAAGAGTTGAACCATATCCCAAGCTAGAACCTTTTGATCTTAAGGTCTTAAGAATGTGTAACAGGTTCCTTATCTGGTTCTTGACAGTAAGTTTGTTAGATCATAAAAATATAACAGGGATATACATATAGCCTATTAATTTCTCCCTTTTTGATGGTGACAAATTTATAATCAAGTTCCCCATAAGAACCAGCATTTCCTGAATTCCCCCTTAATCTATTTCCCATCCTGTTCCCCCTGAATTATTTTCCCCCTTTTGACATCATAAAAAGATTAGTAATAGGCTTATAGCATAAAGAAGTCTAGATTGAGTTAACTCATGCCACTTGTGTACACACAACATGACTAAAAATAGAGCATAAAGAGCAAGACATACACAGCAAAAATGGAAAAGCTTCCATTAAACAATTTGGATTTGAAAACAGGGAGCAGAGTCAATGTTACTGACAACCATCCACAATTCAGAACAACAAAAACAAATACCATAAACATCATAAAAAAACTAATCATTGGAAAACTAATACTTAAGGCTTGACACTGAGGGGACATTATTTAGGGAGCACTGGAAGGAGAGGTCTTAGAGGCAGAGGCAAGGGTTTGGAGGACGAGATCCATTCGAGCATTCACCGATATTTGCTCATTGAACAGTTTCTCTTTCAGGTCCTCCAGCTGTTTCTTGAGCTTAGCATTTCCTTGGTCAGATGGGCAACCTCTTCAGTTTGAGAGATACTGGAACCAGGTGCCTCCTGAAGCTGACTCAACTAACTCTCAAGAATAGCATTCCTTGCTTTCAACTGCCTTATCTCAGCAGTAGCACTGTTCTGAGCGTTGATCAACTGAGAAATGGTAGAAGTGCTTCCAACTCCTCCAGCCCTATCAATGCACTCACATTCTTCCAGAGTGGACTTGGAGAAAGTTTGCTTCTTAGTGCCCACTTTAGCTTGTCCCATAGGAACCTTAAAGTACTCAAAGACCTTGGTGAGAAGGAACCCATAAGGCAGCCCATGGTTACCATCTTTAAAATCTGCCACTTTTTGCATGTGCTCTATCATGATCCCAGGCAGGTTGATGGTAGTGAAGTTGTCCAGTGCTTCCATGAGGAACAGGTCTGCACGAGAAGTGATAGATCTTCTCTCAGCATGAGGGAGCAAGACCTTGTTTACCATCTCAAATAACAGTTGGAACACTGGAAGGAGGGCCTTCTTCTATACCCGTTCCCCTTGGTGAATTGCTCTGTCCTTCAGGGTGGCGTTTCTGAAACTTTGAGAACAAGATCCCTGAACACTCGACAGCCCTTCAACAGGCACACCCAGAATAGATCCCAGCAAAGCAGAGTCCATTACCATGTCAACTCCATTCACCAGCACGCAGATGTGATCATCCTCAACTTTGAAGAGGTTAGTATAGAAACTTTGAACTTCCTACTCATACACCTTTGAAGCATCACTTGTGAACAAATGTGTCCACTGTTGGAACTCACAGATCTCAACCAATTGTCTCATACCAGCCTCCTCCAAGATTTCAGGGGTAAATGTGCGGCCCCACAGCATCTTTTGACTTCTTAACCTCTCTTTCCCAGCACTCCTTGGATTACCCACTCTGGCCTTCTTTGAGGAACCAGGTTCCTCATCTGTATCAACTTTTCTCTTAGTAGACTTGCAAACATTCTTTCCTTTTTCATCAGACTTCACAGACTTTTCACCCAATTCTTCTATCACCCTGGCAGCAGACTCTTCTACCAACTTATCACCAGATTCTTTCATCACATTTTCACTAGCGACAGCATCATCAAACTTGTTCAGACTTTTAGCAGACACAGAAGATCCCCCTTTAGGCTTGGGGAGACCATGCTTTTGTGAGTGCTTTATAGTCAAGGAACCAGGTTCCTCTTCTATTTCATCATCCACATACACAACTGGCACTGTCTTCTCGCTCACAAATTTCCCATCTTTCACTAATTTTCTTCTCCTTGACTTAGCTTGGATGTTCTTAAGCGTAGACTCAAGAGCCTCCTTCCTTTGCAACCTTGTACTAGGTCGCTTAGGAGTAGACTCTTGAGCAACCATTGGTCTATGCCTAGTCAAGCTAGCAATTGGCATGTCATCAGAATCCTTTTCACTTTCCCAAACTACTTCTTTAGAATCATATCTCATCTCAGACACAATCACAGACAAAGGCTCAGCATCGAAATGAGGGAAGGGAGCAGGATCAATACTAACCTGGGGTTCTTGAGAGGATCCCTGAGTTGGATCCCTTGAGGAGGGATCAGATCCCTCAGTTGTTACCCCAGTAGTATTGTCCTGTGCTGACTGTTCAACAGGCACAAGCTCTCTACCCTCTACCATAGTTTTAGACTCTTCCCCCTGAGCCTCAGACCCATCCGCACTTCTTTCTATAACAACCCCTTCATTAGCTATAGATAGCATATTCTCTATTGCTTCTTTCTCTTGTATATCCATGAAAAACTCAGTAGAGGAAGGAGTGTTACCTATGGACACAAGATCAGGAGCAGTCTTTGTTGAGTCAAACTTCTCAAAACTATCGGTCTGATCTACCTTTGACTCCTTTTTCATAGGCGAACTTGAAATTTCCTGATTTTCTTCTTTGTACTCTATTCATCCCCTTTTTTCCGGCGAAGTAGGAGAAGGGCTCTGGGCTAAAAATCTTTTGGGAGTCAAGATTTTGCGACTCCTATGAGAACCAGAACTCGAGTGGGTTGGAGAGGAGATGGAATATGGGGGTGACTCTGTCCTAGGATTTTGGTTAGTAGTGGTGTGGGGTGAGGAGTCTAATATCGATGTTTCAACAGGTGAGGATTCAATGGGGATGTCACTTGGAACACTCGAGGTTGTTTGATTTTCAACCATGGTGAGAAGAAGAGAAGGGATTTGGCAGTTTTAAGAGAGGCAGAAGAATGGGGTTTTGAAATTTGATGGGAGGAGTTGTGAAAGTGATAGATGTATTTATGATGGATAAGGGACCGGTTAAGAAAGGGCGGCAGTTTTGGGAGTTGGGTCGATTCTCAATGGGTGAGATGTTTGGGTTCAAAGGACGCAAAGAAAATGTAGTTGACATACTGATGATGTGGCACTTGTTTTACCCGTTTAAAATTGTGCATGAGAGAACAAAGAAGCTACTAACCTGTGTCAAGAGAACCAGGTTCCCTGACAGGTCTTGCAAATGTAAGCTTAACCCCTTTTACCGACATGCACTACATCAGCTGCTCTGTAATCATCATGCGTGTTTACTTGTAACAGTATAAAAATGAGTTAGACTTTGCCAGAAAACACTTTTAGCTAATTTTACCTCTACATTTCTTTCATAACCAATCATCGAGGGACCAGGTTCTCAGTTGGGTTTTATCAACCCCAGTGCTAGACGATTTCTTTCAAAATGTTCTCTGCTCAGAGCTTTGGTGAAGATGTCTGCAATCTGATCTTCAGTGCTGCAAAACTTCATACAGATGAGCCCTTTTTCAACATTGTCTCTGAGGAAGTGATAACGTACATCAATGTGCTTGGTCCTCTTATGTTGGACTGTATTTTTGGCCATATTGAGTGCACTTGTATTGTCGCACAAGAGAGGCACACAATCATAGAATACTCTAAAGTCTTCCAACTGCTGTTTGATCCACAGCAATTGAGCATAACAAGAGGCAGCTACTACATATTCTGCTTCTATAGTTGTGAGTGCCACCAAGTTTTGCTTCCTTGTACCCCATGAGATTCCGCAAGAACCCAGGAAATGTTCCATTCCATACGTGCTTTTCCTGTCCACCAGATATCCTGTATAATCAACGTCAGCATACCCAATAAGATCAAAGCTATCACCTGAGGGATAGTAGAGAACCAGGTCCTGCGTTCCTTTGAAATATCTCAATATTCTCTTGGCAGCCTTCAGATGAGATTCCTTTGGATTGGATTGAAACCTTGCACAAAGGCCCACGCTGAACACAATATTTGGTCTGCTTGCAGTGAGATACAAGAGTGATCTTATGATCCCTCTATACATGGTTTGATTTACAAGAGAACCGGGTTCATCCATGTCTAGACGAGTAGTTGTGGCAATAGGAGTGTCAATAACCTTTAATGTTTCCATGTCAAACCTTTTTAGCAGCTCCTTGATGTACTTCTACTCACTTATCATTGTTCCCTTTTGAGATTGCTTCATTTGAAGTCCCAAGAAGAAATTTAATTCTCCCATCATACTCATCTCAAACTCACCCTCCCCCCCCCATGAGTTTTGCAAACTCTTCACAAAGAGAGTCAGCTGTGGCTCCAAAAATGATATCATCAACATATACCTGAACACTGAGCAGGTTCCTCCCTCGTTTTCTTCAGAAAAAGAGTGTTGTCAATTTTCCCTCTTGTAAAGCCATTTTCTAGAAGAAACTTTGATAACCTTTCATACCAAGCCCGGGGAGCCTGCTTTAGCCCATACAATGCCTTGTCCAGCTTGAATACATGCTGAGGATGCTCGTGACACTCAAATCTAGGAGGCTTCTTGACGTAAACTTCTTCTTTCAGGTAGCCATTTAGAAATACACTTTTGACATCCATTTGGAACAATGTCAACTCCATATGAGATGCAAAGGCAATAAGAATTCTAATAGCTTCCATTCGAGCAACTGGAGCAAATGTTTCATCATAATCAATCCCTTCTTCCTGATTGTAGCCTTGAACTACAAGCCTTGCCTTACTCCTTGTTGTATTTCCAAACTCATCAAGTTTGTTCCTGAATACCCACCCGGTCCCTATGATAGTTCGATTTGCAGGTTGAGGAACCAGGTGCCATACCTTGTTTCTTTTAAATTGATGCAACTCCTCTTGTATGGCTATGATCCAGTCTGCATCTTTCAACGCTTCTTTGATATTTTTGGGCTCTATTTGGGAAAGAAAGGCTGAAAAGGAAAGTGAGTTTCTTGCTTTTGATTTGGTTTGAATTCCTGAGTCAAGAGGGGTGATTATGTTGCCAAGAGGATGTGAGCTTTTGTGCTTCCAATTTGGTGCCTGAATCTCATTGGCAGAGGACCCAAGTATGTCTGACTGAGGTTCTTGGGCGCTTCTTACTTCAGCAAGTAGAGTACCTTGGACTGCATCAACAACTATTCAGCTTCAGTTGGTGTGATCAAAGGACCAGGTTCCTCTCCAATAGATGGAGGTGTACTCACATCATCTTCACTGGATTCCTTTACATGTCTCATCATGTCTGCCTTTCCATTTTCTATGTCAATAACTTCACCTAGAACAGATAAATGTTCTCCATCTTGGTCAACACATCTGTCCTTCTCACACGAGAGGTGAGATTCATCAAAAATCACATGTATACTCTCTTCAACACATTGAGTCCTTTTGTTATATACTTTGTAAGCTTTGCTTTGGGATGAGTATCATAGAAAGATTCCTTCATCACTTTTGGCATCGAAGTTTCCAAGAGCTTCCTTTCCATTGTTGAGGACAAAACATTTACACCCAAAAGTCCTTAGATGTGTCAGTTTGGGCTTCCTTCCATTCAGCAGTTCACATGGAGTCTTGTTCAGAAGAGACCTGATCATGCACCTGTTCACCAAGTAGCAAGCAGTGTCCTTGCCATGTCTTCAAGAGTTCTATTCTTCCTCTCCATAACACCATTTTGTTGAGGTGTTCTTGGAGCTGAAAAATTGTGAGTGATACCATTTTCAGTACAGAACTCATCAAATTTGGCATTGTCGAACTATGTCCAGTGATTAGACCTGCTGCAAGCTACATTATTACCCATCTTTACTTGAATCCTTTTAACGAAGGCAACAAATACTTCAAAGGTTTCATCCTTGGTTCTGAGAAACAGAGTCCAGGTGAATCTGGAGTAATCATCAACTATAACGAAGATATATTTCTTTCCTCCCCTGCTTGCCACCCTCATGGATCCACATAGATCCATGTGAAGGAGATCAAGTGGCCTTGAGGTACTGACTTCCTTCTTGGGCTTGAATGAGGATTTGACTTGCTTGCCTTTTACACATGCATCACACACTTTGTGATCCTTGAAACTTAATTTGGGCAGACTACGAACCAGGTCCTTCCTGACCAATTTGTTCAGCAATGTGAAGCTTGCATGACCCAGCCTCCTATGCCATAATTCAGCATCATCATCAATAGCAGTTAGACAGTTGAGATCACCATTCTGCAGAGACTCAAAATCAGCAACATAGATATTTTTGTATCTTTTTGCTACTAGCACCACCTCACCAGTCACTAGGTTTGTGACTGTACATATTTTTGACACAAATTCTACCTTGTTTCCCTTATCAAAGATCTGGAAAATACTTAGCAAGCTGTACTTCAACCCGTTCACATAGTACCCATTTTCGATTGAGTGTGAGAGAGACTTCCCAATCCTTCCAACTCTCAGAATGTATCCTTTTTTCCATTTCCAAAGGATGCACTCCCTCCTTGCAGGGCTTTAAGTGAAAGGAAATTATTTGTAGTTCCAGTCATGTGCTTTGAGTAGCCACTATCCATGTACCATTTGTAGGCTGCTTATTTTCACTGTTCCCTGCACAAGAAAATCAAGAGTTAGACTTAGGAACCCAAACGAGTTTGGGTCCCTTGTAATAAGGAAAGGTGGTGAATGAGGGATTTTTTTGTCCAAGCAGGCATCATGCATTTCTTATATGAGGGACCAGGTTCTCTACCAGTAGTTACTTTTTCAGCGAAAACTTTGTTTTTCTGCTGTGACTGAAATCTGGCCTTACAGTTTTCTTTAAAGTACCCAGTGTTACCACGGTGAATACAAAGCCAACTTTATCAGGTACAGTAACGTACTTGCTATGAGGGTTGTAGGGAATCTTTTCCCTTTGGAACCCAATCCCCTGCATGTTTCCCCCATTGTTGGTGTACATGGCAATGATAGCATCAGAGGACCAGGTTCCACTTGAGTGATTTTTCAAGGTCACTCTTCACTCTTCCTAGTTCTTCATGAAGTTGTTTGTTTTTCTCAAGCTCAGCATACAGACTAGACTTCACTGAATTTAACTCACTTTCAAGCTTAATGTGTGCCCCACTTGCAACTTCATTTCCCTTTTGAGAATTTTTAGGCTTACTTTCTATTTTAGGTGCCCCAATTATTTCTTTCAAGTCCACTACCACTACTAATAGGTCATCTCTCTCATGCTCAATGTAAGCAACTCTCTCAACTAAGACTTCTTTTTCCTTTCTTACACACTCAAGGGTCTCTTTTAGATCTACCACAGTGACCATTAGATCATCTCTTTCATGTTCTACATGTGTAATTTTTTCATCTAAGGCATCCTTCTCTTTCTTCAGGTTCTCAATTGTCTCCTTTAAATCAATAACAACGATTACTAAGTCATCTCTGGTTTGTTCTACTTCTCCTACCTCCACAGTTAAAGCATCTTTATCATTTATAAGACTGTGATAAGCATCAATGAACACATTTGCCAAAGACATAAGTGTTTTAGGAGAATAAGATTTCAGATTTCTCTGAACATCCAGAAAATTTACCTCATCATCGTTGTCATCTTCATCATCATCAGACTGAGCCATCAAGGCAAAGATTGAGTCATATTTAGTTGCTTGACTTTCCACTTCCATCATTGAATATCACCATGATCATTTTCTTCTTCAGATTCGCTGGAGGAGTCTCCCCATGCAGTAAGAGCTTGCTTTACAACATTGTCAGTGTCATTCTTTTTCTTGAAGCGTTTGTCAGGAACCGAGTTCCTCTTGGCTGCTTTGTCAAAGTTATTTTTGTACTGATCTTGCTTTAGGAGAGGGCACTCCTTGATGAAGTGTCCTGGCTTGCCACATTTATGACATAGGTCCTAATTTTTTGGCTTGCTAGAACTTCTCCTTTTTGGAATGCCTCCATTTCTGCGAACCATCTTCTAGAATCTTCTTGTCAAGTAAGCCATATCACCATCCTCACCACTTGAATCATTGTTGTCTGTCTAGAGGACCAGGTTCTTCTCTCTTTTGGGTTCTCTTCTTTCATTGTCCTTCTTCTTCTTCTTCTTCATCATTTCATATGTTTTTAGATTGCCAACAAGTTCATCTATGGTCAGTGTCTGCAAGTCCTTCGCCTCTGTAATGGCGTTCACTTTGCTTTCCCAAGAACTGGGCAGTACACTAAGGATTTTCCTAACAAACTTATTTCTTGGAATGGTTTCACTAAGAGAGTGAAGCTCGTTAATGATGGAGGTGAAGCGAGTATGCATATCTTGGATGGATTCATCATCTTTCATCTTGAAGAGCTCGTATTCAGTTGTGAGCATGTCGATCTTGGATTGCTTAACCTGTGTTGTTCCTTCGTGAGCTGTCTGAAGAGCCTCCCAGATTTCTTTTGCTGATTGGCATGCCGATATCCTGTTATATTCATCAGGACCAATGCCACAAATAAGAATTTTCTTTGCACGAAAGTTCTTTTCTATAGCCTTTTGATCAGAGTCATTGAATTCCTTCCTCGTCTTGGGAATGGCTACAGCTGGGTCGCCAAGATTCTTGGTGGGAACAAAGGGTCCGTCACATATGACATCCCATAACTCAGAATCTTCAGCCATGATGAAGTCGTGCATCCTAGTTTTCCACCATCCATAATACTGTCCATTGAACCTAGGCGGTCTGTAAGTTGACTGGCCTTCTTCGAAGTTTGGAGGAGTAGCCATGAGGATCCTTTCTAGGTGTTAACCTGATAGAAAGAATCCGCTCTGATACCAATTGATACAATATAAGGGTCCACCAAACTCTATAAAGAACCAGGTTCTCTATCAGTTCCACTAGAACACACGCACACTGCAGTAAGTAAATGATAAGAGAATTTTTATGTGGAAAATTTCCAGCTCAACGGGATTAAAAATCATGACCTACCCTTGTAGGATTTCAACTTCACTACTGAGCAACTTTTAGACTACAACATCTGCAACCTAGGAATTAACCTCTTAATCCCTCACTAACTTGTAATACTCTATTACAAGCCACTTTGTAATACCTCTATTACAAAGACTTTACAACTCGACTAACTCTAGCCAAGACTCAAATACAAAAGTTTAAGGTTTACAAAGGGTTTTCTACAGAATATTTCTAAACAAGCTAAGTAAGAATTACAATTGAAGAACTATTATAAAGTTACAACTCAACTAAGGATATTCAATGACTTGCTATGGGGAACTGGTCCGTAGTAGTGTTGTTCTTTGTTCTTGATGCACTTGAGAATTGATTGCTTGATGACCAATGACCGTGTGAGAGCTTGAATGAATTCTCTAAGTGAACAAGTAATTTGTTTTACCTTCCTTGATGTTAATAATGCATTTGTGACATCACTAGTATGATGTAAGCAAGGTAGGTAAAAGGCACTCCCCATAAAGTTGACTGTTGTACTGTTTCTGCACTGTAGCATGTACAGGCAGCAACTTTACAGCTGAGGCAGTTGACTTGTGCAGTTTCCTCGGGAAATGGTAGCTATCTGTTCTCTCTGTTGTTCTTTTGACTCTGAAAAGTTGAACCTTATCTCAAGCTAGAACCTTTTGATTTTAAGGTCTTAAGAATGTGTAACAGGTTGCTTATCTGGTTCTTGACAGTAAGTTTGTTAGATCATCAAAACATAACAGGGATATACATATAGCCTATCACTCAGGACAACGACATCCAATCAGTATTGAAGACTATTTTACAGTTCTGAATCTCAGCTGCATTATGAAAGAATATAAAGACAAAGGTTCATTTCTAGCAAAATAATGTCTATGCTCTAAAGCAAATTCAAAAGCATCAGATTTGATCTTAGTTTTATTTCAAGAAAACCATCAATATACAAAAGCAATTGGAATAACTACAAAAAAGAACATGATATTCATGTTAGCAAATCATTCACACCAAGGTACCCACACATACAAACACAAAACCATTGCTCTTAACTATTCACAACTGCACATTGCTTCCTAATTTCACCAGCAGAGCCAGTCTTGATTTCAATTCTTCCCATTTTCTCCATTGCCTGAGCAAATTCAGCATAGAATTGTTTGAGCGATCCTTGTACTAGCTGGTTGATATATAACTTTGTTGTCGCACTTGTAGTCAAGGCTGCATCAGATTGGAATAGCCCTCTTCTCTTGAGCAGAAGCTTAAAGTAGCTAAGATCAAATGTCCTGAAACTGCCAGGATCCATTTCAACAATTGTGGTATTGTCATTGATTGATTTGCATTTCTTCGCCTTAAGATTAGCTGCATATTCACTGTCTAGAGATGGATCTTGTGTTCCCAAAACTCCAGTAAAATTGTATAAACGTGTTGAAAATGACGAGCAATGAGAGATTCCAATAGTATGTGCACCTAATAACATATTATTCATAGTAATAATGTTTTTTTTTTTGTAGAAAAACTAAATTTATGGAAAATCTCAATATAGAAGAACTAAGTAGAAATTTGTACTATTTTAAACTTACCAGTCAATAGGACCAAGTCTTTTAGGTCAAGACCTTTGCTAGCAAAAGATGTCTGAAGACTGGAAAAGTTACTAGTTGGAGGAGGGATGTTTGCCGAGGCTTCAGAGGCATTTGATATTGTTCCATCTCTTCTACCAGTTGGTACATTCCAGAAAGGGGCTCCCTATCATACAAAGAAGATAAATGGACAATAAGATAATGAGAGAATACCAACTAGTTTACAATTGTTAGTTGAAGTTTTATACTTACAGTCACCACAAGAGAGTCTCTAGCAACCAATGCAACAATATCTGCACAAGAGACTACACCAGGGCATTCAGCTTCAACTATTTTCTTTACACCATCAATGAATGAGAAGCCTCTCAATGTTTGATTAGGGACAGCCACTTTTTCCGTTTGATTTTTTGTGCTCGACGTGAAATTCAGAAGTACAGAACCATCACAACCCTACAAATACTCAGAAGAAAAATGAGAAAATTAAGTTACAATACTTCAAGAATGGCACTAAGTGAATATATAGCTGCAAATATGTGACACACTTACCCTGACAAAGCAATCGTGGAAATGCAGTCTGAGCAAGGCTGCTGCAAGAGATGGAGCATTTGGGATATGCTTTTGGACATAATCTTGAATTATCTTCTCTGCTTTTGGACAGCTCTTTGCATAAAAGTTGAGCTGTAACTGAGCATGGCTAGAACCCAATACTCCTAGTAGAATGCACAACACTAGAAAATTACCCAAACAGCCAAATTTAGCCATTTTAATTAAGTACTTCTTTTTGCAACTTTTGAAGGAGGTCTCTTTCTTTGTTTGAGTTGCTACACATATCCACTCCAAAGAAATCAGAGAGCATTTATAGGCACATGCATTGCTTTAGCTAACTTGCGTTAGTCTGTTATAAAATACCTGCTATATTTGTTGACATATATACAAGCTGATGAGCTTTGGATAATCTTGTTAAATTAATCGAAGTAGAGGACATTTGCTTATTGTTTTTGTTCTGTGTATTAAGAGATATAAGGCATTTGGTATTAGTAGCTAACAACTTCACCAGAAATTAAACCACCAACCTCTTAATGTACTTGGGGATAATATTTTAGCATAGTTTGTTCATTAGCCAACTAATTTTCAATTTCATGTTAGCAGTTTCATTTGATCTAATATTGAATGTTAGGTGCTTGAAACATTTCCTATAAGTTCATTCTACAAAAATAACGTTTAATTTATATATACGTGGAAAAGAATATTAGGCACCTGAAATATTTCCCACATGTTCTTTATACAAATATATGTTTCTGCTTGCAAAGTGGCTTGATTTACGTTCCAGATTACAAAGAATGAAGAGATTAATTCCAGAATAATTGAAGTTTAACACGTCTAATTGATTGGTGGAGGAAAAAATTAAAGTAGGCATTACATTAATTTCTCTCTATATATATATAATTCAGGGAATGAAAAAGTTGACGTGGCATCTCTCGAAAGCTAGAAATTTCATCTATTTTTTTTTCTCTTTTTTTTGGGAGGTGTTTCCTCTTCTTTTTTTTTTAATCATTTAAACCAAATATTTGATTGAAAAAATACGCTCATTAACTGAGCCAAGCCTTTCATTCAAAAGGCACACCCATTAACTGAATTACTGAGCTAAATGTTTCATTCAAAAGGCATGCCCACTTATTTTAGAAGCATAACGATTTCTTCTTCCATTTTAATAAGGGGCAAAGCATTTTTGTAATAAATACAATCAAAGACTGAGTAATTTTATACTATTAAAATACTCTTAAACTGCCGAAAGGGAGGATGAGAGAGAGACTGAGGGTGTGTTTGGTACGAACGAAAATGTTTTCCATGAAAAATATTAGAAAATCATAAAAAATGAGTGGTTTTATCACTTATTTTCTCTTGTTTGGTTGGTGAGTGAAATTCTTTTTCCGCAAAATATTTTTTAGTGTTTGATTAGAGAGTATAAAATATATTTTAGAAAAAAAAAAATTTATGCTACTCTCCTCACTCCCCTTCCCCAAAGTCCTATGTTTCCTGTGCCCCTACCCCCAAAAAAAAATACCTAATATTTTCATGACTTTATTTTTTTCAAAAATTTAATTATTCTTTTTAAAATTCACACAAACCCAAAGGAACTAACGTGTTGCCACTACTAGAAAAAGGCTAATTTCGGACCGTCAAATCGGTCGAAAATCGCATTTTTCGAAGTATTTTTCGACCGAAAAAGATCGATCAGAAAACACATGATCGCAAAAAATTTGCGATCGGTCAGAAAATTTCCGACATGAACTCCGTTTCTTCGTCTCAATATTACTACCAATCAAACTGTTTCGAGAAAATATATTGTCAAATTGTAACATTTTTCATGTGAAAGAACTATAATACATTTAGAAAGAAAGATAAGGAACACTCGAAGAGATGTAACTTTTCAGCCTATGAACGTATATGGTAAAAGATAATTGCCTCCGACTCAAAAAGCAAAATGAAGCAACTCAATTTTGTACGCCAAGCTGTGCGACCACTTTTGTCGGAAACATAGTCGAAGTTATATAATAAAAATGTAACTAATTGTTTTTAATTTTCTGACCGTTTCGGTCGGAAATTTCCGACAACAGTGTTCCGTCGGAAATTTTCGGTCGGAAAAACGTAATTTTTTAGTAGTGTGCTTTATTTTCTTTTACGCAAAAACAACATTAAAATTTATGCTTCATAACTATTAAAAAAAAAACTATTTTTTTGGTTGAAAAAAAGTACTATTTCTACAACGACATAAAAATAAAGTACTCATTTTATTGAAATGAAAGAAAATACTTTTTCTACATCATGAAAAAAAAAACCTTTTTTTGTTGAAATGAAAAATACTCGTTTGTTGAAATAAAAAAAATACTCTATTTATAACATGAAAAGAAAGTACTATTAATAATATTTCTCTTTAGGTAGGGGCGGGAGTGGGGTGGGTGGAGTTGGGGGTGGGGCAGGGGTGAATAGGTGGGTTGGTAGGGGTTGGTGGGGATAGAAAATGGGGAAAGGTTAGAAAAAATTGGAGGATTATGAGTTCATGAGTAAATTGTTTTCCAAAACATATAAACCAACCAAACATGAAAAAATTAAAAAATATTTTCCTTCGTACCAAATACACCAGGAGAGTCTTTGATCTGTGCAAGAAATATGATAATATTCAGATGTGCCAAGGTTCGTTATTTCGGTCGATTTTTTAGTTAATCGCAAGAAACCTCATGGCGTTGGAGAATCTTCCTTTTTTTTTTTCCTCTTTGAAAATCTTCCTTCAATAAAGTACAATTAGGTAGAATAACCTGGTTAGTGAAGATTTTTAAAATAAAACGTTCTTGGAATGAAATTTGTTGCCTGCACATCATTTTCCTTCTATCCTTGAAAAATAGATGCTTTTTATCTAATCTAAGACAGTAACGTTATTTAGGGGTATTCATAATTATTAGTGAAACTTTCTCATTGTTAATGCAGAAGAAACACCCTATATTAAAGACAAAAAGGCTCATATATGAAATGCCAATTCGTGCACCAAAGATAGTATGTCAGTGATTTTTTTTTTTTAATAATATTTTGAATCTTCTGGCGTGTAGGAAGACTTTCTTGATAGATTTTGGTGGTGGTGTACAGAATGTGTTCTTTTTAATTTGATAGAGTAAAGAAGAAATAACATTATATTAAATCGACGGATATGTGCTTATAGTTCTGAACATATATTTAAGGAGTAATGGACTTTGGGATAAAGGTAAATCAGGATTTAGAAAAAATTCCTATTTTTTCCCCGTGACAATCATGCGCGAATCACTTCCATAAATTTTTCCACTATAATGTCTTAATATTTTGATTTTCTTCCCCTTCCCACAATTGATGTTTATTAATATATATTAATATTAATGTTATTAATGGGTATATTGTATTATCACCAACAAGACAAAAAAGTTGGACCCTTAGCTATACACGTCTACGATTTCATTCCCACAAATTCAAGAGAAATCCATTAAAAATTAAGCTTCCATTATAAACACGATGTGAGTCCTATGAACGGCTTTCCTGTGAGTCAACCTCTCATTTGCTTGAGAATTTTCAGTCCAGGATAGCCTCCTCATAAATTAATTTTAACAGTCAGTTGAGAGATGACTTACGTATTTTGTTCTTTATATAATTATGAGAATTAGAAAGATTTTTCTTTTTCAATTAAGATGATTGATATCTCGTAATTAGTTTTTTGTTTTAGTTTTTTCATATATATATATATATAAATATATATATATTAGTTTCTTCTTCTTTATGTGTGATCTTATTACCCTTTATTTTCTAGCTTCCAAATAAGATTTTCTTTAATCATGTTTTTTTGCAAATAGTTATTTTCAATTTCAATGTACTTTTCTGATAATAAAATCATGAAAATATACAGAAGAGGGCAGAGAAAATTTCTCTTACGAGAATATGGACATTAGGATATTATACTAACCTTTTGCTTGGTCATAAAAAGTGTTATACTAAGCTTTTTTTAATATGTATTTACCCTCAAAATCGGATAACAATTGAATTTGTTAGTGGTTGAAAGGATATGCGGATTAACTTGATACAAAGCGATAAATTAGATTGCAATTGAAATAAATAATGATAAATTAACCGTAAACCACATGAATTGGATGATTTTGGCTTAGGTAATGTATACGGTCAAAACTGAGTTTGCCCTTCGTGCGACTAATCAAGATTGGAGCATGATGGACCGAGGTTCGTCATTAAAATATCGAGTTGTGATGTGAAGTTGGAAGGTCGAACTTGAGACCCAGAGACCGATCAGTACCGAGATCGAGTCAAGGTCGAACTCGAGACCCAGAGACCGATCAAATACCGAGATCGAGTCAAGGTCGAGCTAGAGATCCAGAGACCGACCAAGATCGAGACCGAGCCAAGGAACAACAAAGCCGTTATAGCCGCATTTGGGGAGAGAATCTCGGCTGAAATCACGGCTTGAATCAAGGAAAAGCCAATTTATTAATCTATCACGGGATCCCCACTATATATTTTTAATTATATCCAAAGTAGGATTCCTCCACTATATTAGGAGTGACTAACATTTGTAAAGGGCAGGTTGATATACATTCACATATTCTCACATTCAGAGATTATTGAGATTTACATAACATCTAGCAAATATTATCCTTTTCTGGGCTTTTGATATTGATTCATCTTGTTCATTTATCAATCATTCTCTACTCAATTAGGGTTTGTATTCATTCCTTTTTACAGTCAATATTCAATATATCCCTACTTATTTTTTTAATTTGTGCCGAGTTATACCACGTATCCTTAGAACTACGTATAAATTCAAATCTATCCCTTTTTCGGGTAAACAGCTTGGCTCCCACCGTGGGGCTAAGGATCCGCTCGTACTCCCGGTATCATCATCATCAGGAAAGGCCAACCCTCTGGTTTCGGCTTCAAGCTCCTTAGCTTTCTCGATCTCGGCTATAAGATCGAAGCCACGAGCACGGATCTCTTCGAGAGTCTCCCTTCGAGACTGGCATTTAGCATGCTCGGCAACCCAGTTTTCTTGAGCCTGAGCAGCCTCGGTAACCTCCTTTGCTCGAACCTGAGCAGCTTTCGCATCAGATCGATAAACGGCCACCATTGCATCAGCATTGGCCATGGTTTTCTCGACCTCCGATTTGGCCACTGCAAGTTTTGTGGCCAGTCTCTCTCGATCAGAATTTGCTGAGCTCAACCGAGACTGGAACTCCTCGATTTTCTTGGCTTGCACCAAGGCTTTCTCTTTCAAGCTTCGGAGTTGGGCCTCAGCCAAAGCCAGTTGAGTTCGGGCAGTCTCCTTTTCTGAGGCGAGGCGGTCCATGTTCTTTTTCCATTCCTCGGCCTCGGATTTCACTACGTCCACTTCAACACGAAGCTGCCTAATCACATTGAACTTTTGCTCGACCTGCGGGACCGAACTGTTAGCCATCACTCCCGAGTCAATATCATTAAATTCAAAGATTCTTTTTACCTGCTCGGCAAGCTCAGCTTGTTCTTTCCGAGATGCTTCTAGATCAGCCCGAAGTCCTTTTACTTCTCCTTCTCTCTGCTCACTAAGAAGCTTGAAGGCATCTCTCTCCTCAGTAAGCCTCGAACTTCGGCTTCGTACCGGCTCAGCTCCCCTCAGGATTGAAAAAATGCCTCGTAATGAAGCACAGAAGCCTAAAAAAATAAAAAGAAGGGATTATACAAGGAAAGAAAAACACAAGCATGAAAATTGGCAAAGAAAGTATGAACTTACCCGATTCAGGGCATGTTGGGCTTCGTTGAAAATGCAAAGCGCTCCCACCTCACTCGAGCTCTTCTTCGGAGTTTCCATGTCACTCGGACCGGTGATATCTTCTACCCTGATAAAATAACCACGGAAAGGGTCCTCCTCTACATAGGCTCTCTCCCCATGACAAGTCTCCACAGCTTGAACGCCACGTATCATCGACTGGGAAAATGAAGGAAAAGAGGGGGAATCCCCGATCTCTATTGCCCCGAGTAGGTCTTTTTGGGCACCGCCTCCGTCTTGGGGAGCCTCAAGCTCGGTTTGCACACCGGCATCCATAGCTTCTTCAACGGTCTCTTTGCCCCAAGGTAAAATATCCTCGGTCCCCCTTGGCTCGGGAACTTTTGTCAAAGTTTCCTCCTCGACCTCACCAAGCCTGGACGGAGCAGTATCAACTCACACCGATACCGAAGTATTTTGAGTATCGGGTCCAGCCCGTACACGGGCCACCAGCCCAGAATCACTTTCTTCTTCTTCATCCCTTAGACTCAGGACCGACTCCATAGTTAAAGTGATTATGTTCACCTTGGGTTTACGAGCCACTCTCTTCTTGGGTTTTTGACCCTTGGAGTCCGAGGCCCTTTTTCTATTAATCACCTTCTCCGGTTTTGAGATAGGCGGTAAAGCTTCTTTATCACATGATGGGGGTCTCATAACCGCATCTTTTCCGAGACCTACAAAGAAAGAAAAGTAAGTAAAACTTATGCCTGAAAAAATGCTTGAACGGTAAGCAAATCGGTGAGCCAAGAAGAAGGTTTACCATGAGTACGAGCCTCCCACCGGCCCTTTGACAAATCGCGCCATGCGCGCTCGGCGTATGTTGACGTCGAAACCAGGCTCCTGACCCAGTTCTCGAGATGGGGAACCGCACCCGACATCCAAGCAACGGCTGCGTCAAGAAAAACACTAATAAGAAATGATAAAGAAGTAAAAACAACAAAAACTAAAAACGGGATCACACTTAAGGTTCATATTCCATTTCTCGAGAAATGGCATACTCTCAGCCGGTATTAGGTCCGAGGTCTTCACTCAAACGAACCGACCCATCCAACCTCGATCTTTGTCTTCAGCTATGCTCGAGGCAAACGCCTTGGTGGCCCGGCATTAAATCTTTATCAGACCACCTCGGTAAAGTCGAGGGCTATATAATCTTACGAGGTGGTCGAGGGTGAAGGGATGCTCGTCGATTTTGCTCACAAAGAAACGAAGCAGTATCACAATCCTCTAGAAAGAAGGGTGAATTTGACCGAGGGTCACCTGGTATTTCTTGTAAAAATCAATGATGACTAAATCGAGGGGACCCAGCGTGAAAGGATAAGTGTAAACACTCAGGTACCCTTCTACGTGGGTAGTGATCACCTCCTCCGGTGCCGGTATCACAACCTCTTTATTTTCCCAATAGTAGTCTTTTTTCACCAGGTCAAAAAGGCTTTTTGGTATCGAGCATATATATCTCGATACCGGCTCGCATAGACTAGCAACCGAGGAGGGTTTCTCGACCTTAAAATCAGAATCAATAATGCACCCCCCGGGAACAAGCTTTTCAAGGCGTGGCTCCACCACTATTTTCTCGCCGGCCGACCCAGATGAGGAAGCAGCCTCTTTCTGCGGAACAGTTTTAGATATTTTTGCCATCTAAACTTTTATAAACAAAGAAGAAGGGAGAGTGAAGTATTTGGTGTTTTGAGAAGAACAAGCGAAGAAATTCCAAAACCTGGAAATAGAGAGCTTTGGAGAAGGCAAAGAACTGTGAAGATTGGAATGAAAAGAGATTTGAAGGTAAAAGTTTGAAATAATGAAGAACGGGGTTATTTATAGATTTCACAGTAATGGTTCAAAATTGGCAGTGGCTGACCATTGGGTGACGCGCATTTAATGCCTTGGTAACTGGACCGACGGGACATTTGTCACATACGTCACAATCGGGCTCGTCACAGATGTCAGTATGTATCTAGTCAGAGGTTGAAAAATCATATCGTTTCTTGCCACCTTCTTTCCGAGAAACGAGGGGACTATCTGTATACGGCCAAAATCGAGTTTGCCCTTTGTGCGACTAATCAAGATTGGAGCATGATGGACCGAGGTTCGTCATTATAATATCAAGCTGTGATATGAAGTTGGAAGGTCGAGCTCGAGACCCGGAGACTAATCAGTACCGAGATCGAGTCAAGGTCGAGCTCGAGACCCAGAGACCTATAAAATACCGAGATCGAGTCAAGGTCGAACTCGAGATCCGGAGACCGACCAAGATCGAGACCAAGCCAAGGAACAACAAAGCCATTATAGCCGCATTTGGGGAGAGAATCTCGGCTGAAATCACGGCTTGAATCAAGGAAAAGCCAATTAATCTATCATGGGATCCCCACTATATATTTTTAATTATATCCAAAGTAGGATTCCTCCACTATATTAGGAGTGGCTAACATTTGTAAAGGGCAGATTGATATACATTCACACATTCTCACATTCAGAGGTTATTGAGATTTACATAACATCTAGCAAATATTATCCTTTTTTGGGCTTTTGATATTGATTCATCTTGTTCATTTATCAATCACTCTCTACTCAATTAGGGTTTGTATTCATTCTTTTTTACAGTCAATATTCAATATATACCTACTTATTTTTCCAATTTGTGCCGAGTTATACCACGTATCCTTAGAATTACGTATAAATTCAACTCTATCCATTTTTCGGGTAAACAGGTAAGCAAGCCACCCTTGAAATGAATGCACTTTTGTTGAGACAAAGATACCAAAGAGTAAGAACTCAGAGAATGTATTGCTTATCCGTGTATGTTACAATTTGTATCATGAATTTTTAAATCCCCTTTATATATTAGGAGAGACCTACCTTTTAAGATATTATCTTATTGTTCTATAAAAGGCAAAAGTCCATGATTTGCTGATCGTTGGTCCCTTTTTGACTCGTTCCGTGATTTCTTCCATAATGGTTGGTTAATGGCGAGAATTATGGACCCCTGTCGGATGAGTGGGCAAACCTTTCTTCGAGACCGTTAGAAACATGACCGGTTACGCCTTTGGTAAACTCGAGGGCAAATCTGATAGTTTCGATGGCTAACTTTGACAATGCTTTGGGTTCGATCATAATCACCATGTGCCGATCTTGGTTGATGGTGTTAGACGCCATATCGATCTTCGAGCTCGACTCCACCCGATCACAGATATTCCGACCCTGGCCTAATTAGGGAGTTCGGAAGTTCGATCGAATATTGAGCTCGATTTTACCCATATACAGATTAGTCCCCTCATTTTTTGGAGAGTAGATGACGAGGAACGACATGAGCCTCAGATTCTCACTTGGATATATCATGACGTAAGTGATAAAAACATGACATCAAATCCCCTTATTTTTCGAAGAGTAAATGATGAGAAATGATACGAGCTTCCGATTCTCACTCCGATAAATCACGACGATGAATTCATGACGTAAGTGATAAGAATAGTTAAAATGTACCGTTGGTCCAGTCTTCAAGGCATTAAATATATGTCAGTTAATGGTCGGCGTTACAGGATGCGAACAGCCATTTGAGAAAACTATAAATACCATTTTCATCCATTCATTAGAAATTTTACATTCAAACATTTGCTCTTGTGTTTTAAGAAAACTTCATCACTCTCATCTTCTCGTTTTCTGAAAGCTTTCATAAGTTATCTGCTAATTACACCTCCTTCTTTTCTTCTCTATTTAGAAGCAATGGTAAAGACATCAAAATCTATCCCTAAAAAAGAAAACCTTTCTTCCTCGAGATCGTCTGAGAACGTTTCGCATGCTGTCACTGAAGAACCGACACCAGAACCCCCTCTAAAGATGTCCGTCCCTGCGGGTTGTCCAACCGGAGCCGATTTCCAAGTCGAGAAAACCTCCTTGGTACCGGGTCGGTGCGAGCCGGTCTCGAGGTACATATGTTCAGTCACCGATAGTGTCGTCGAGAAGGTCAAAGAGGACTGCAACTGGGCCGATAAGCTTATAGTGGTCCCTTCCCCCGAGGAATCGATCACCACCCACATGGAGGGTTTTTTTAAGTGTTTACATTTACCCTTTCACGTTGGGTCCTTTAGATCCAGTTATCATAGCCTTTTGCAAAAGGTATGAGGTGACTCTCGGGTAGATTCATCCTTCATTTTGGAGGATAGTAATTCTTCTTCGATTCTTCGTGAGCAAACTCGAGGGGTGTCCCTTTACCATCGACCACCTTATGAACCTGTATAGCCCCCGACTCTATTGAGGGGGATTAATCAAGCTTGCACGTCAGGCCGGTAAGGCCCTATTCTCGAGCATCGATAAGGATCGGGACCGAGGCTTGTTGGGCCATTTTGTTCGAGCGAAGACCTCGGATTTAATCCCGGCCGAGGATATGCCATTTCTTGAGAAATGGAACATTAAACGTAAGTATAACTTTGCCTTTAAGATTTCTTTTATTGCTTTTCTTTTTCCTCCATTTTCATTGATATTTTGTGATGGTACAACTGTTGCTTAGATGCCGAACGTAGTTCCTCGACTCAAGGAATGGGTCAAGGGTATCACAACACAGATATCTTATTTCGAGCGCTCATGGCATGAGCTTTCGAAGGGCCGATGGGAGGCCCATTCTCATGGTGAGATTTTTTTCTTTAAGTTACATTCGACCTTACTTTTACGCCCTCGATTTCTGAATTGGTTACTTCTCTTTTGCAGGTTTACCAAAAGGTATCGAAATGAGGCATCCGTACGGCGATGATGACATATTCACCGATCCCCCTGGTCCGAAGCAGGATAAAGAGAAGAAAAGAAGAAAAGTTCCGAGCTCCTCGAGCCCCGAAAAAAAGAAACCGAGGAAGCGGCTGGCGTGCAAACCTAAAGAAAATACCAGTGCCCAAGAACTCCCATCAGAGTCAGTCTACCGGTTGAGGGATGAGTCCGAAGAAGAAGAAGAAGAATCCGAATTGGTGGCCCACATGAGAAGCGGTTCTGAACTGCCTCAAACTAGGGAGGCCAATGAAGAAGCAATGGCCGAGGCCCCCGAACTAGGGAGGGTTGAGGACGTTTTGCCCCGAGATGGGGAGGAAGACAAATAAACCGTGGCCGATACTTCTTGGTAGGAAGATAATGTTTCGAACGACGCACTCGAAGTGATAGATAGCTCCGGGTCTCCTTCGTTTACTGATTCTATGATAAACGAGGCTCATACATTGAAAGGCAGCGAGGGGCCCCAAGGAGCAACAGATTCTTTTCACAACTTCTTCGATGGCTTAGATTCTACCACCTTGGAGGATGTCACCGGGTTGGTTGACTTACTGGTACCAAGGAAGATACCGTCTCCGGGAGCTGGCGGGTCTTATTCAAGCCCAAAATTAATGAATCGGTTCCCAGCTCCGAGTGTTGATCCTACCCGGAAGCGAGCAATCTTTATGTCAATTTCGGAGTTTATTCGGGTTCTCTCTGCCCCCGTGGGAATTGCCAGTTACTTTCAGTGATTGGTGACTGAAGAGGATCAGGCCAAAATAAATGAGGTGGAAGCGCCTTTCATGTTCAATGAAGCTCGACAAGCGTTGAATCGAGTAACTTTGAATGTCCCTTTATTATATACTTAGATTTGGTCGTAAATAATCGTAACATTTTCCTTTGTGCTTGCAAGCCTCGGTACTTCATCGCAAGGCTTTTCTTCGATACCAGGAAGAGTTCAAATGTCACGAGGTCGAGACTCGGGAGCTTACTGAGAAAAAGGAAGCTTACAAGCTTCTTAGTGAGAAATCCCAGGCTGAGCTAGAAGTGGCTCGGAATGAGCATACCGACCTGGTCAAGTAGGTAAGAAGAGTTTTTGAAGTTAGTCATGATGAGTCAGACATAGTGGCTAACGATCCAAACTCGCAAGTTCAAAATAAGCTTGACCAGATCGAGCAGCTCTGGGGGAAGGTGGATACGGTCAAAGCCGAGGCTAAAGAATGGCGGAAAAACATGGATCGCCTGGCCTCGAAGAAGGATACTGGCCGGGCTCAGTTGGCTTCGGCTGATTTTCAGCTTCGGGCTGCAAAGGAGGAAAACTTGGTGCAGGCCAAAACGATCGAGGGGCTTCAGTCTCAGCTGAACTTGGCTGTCTCCGGTCAAGAGAATCTGGCCAAGGAGTTTGAGGTGACCAAGTCAGAGGTTGCCGTGGTCAGGGCCGAGGCCGATGATAAGGTGGCCTAGCACAAGGCCGATGCCGAGGCGATTCAGGACCAAGCAAGAAACATGGTGAAGCATGCGAGGTGGCAATCCCGAAGGGAGGCCCTCGAGGGAGTCCATGCTAAGAATTTTGACTTATTGGCTGAAATCGAGATAGCCAAGACCAGGAAGTTGGCTTATCCCGAGGAAGATTCCGAGGGGTCTAAAGAGTCGGGTGAGTCTGATGGTGGCGAAGACCCCGTAGGTGTTGACGTGGCCCCCGATGAAGATTAGGCCGTTTAGGATCATTTTAGGCATTTTTGCCTTTTGTTTTTTGTACTATCTTTTTGTTGAGGTCGTTCGACCTTTGTAAAAATATATATCGGGTCTATTCAGCTCTTGTAAAAATAAATTTTGATATATATCTAAGGCTTTTCCCTTTCACAGCTTTTGAATTTTTCCTTCGCTTTTTTATTTGTATTCGCAAAGGTCGAAATGCCTTAGCATGAAATAACTAGGTTGCATTCTAAGGTTCGAACAAACCTTGCCTTTAACATTATTTTTTGTGTTTAGGCATCGGAGGGATTCGGTGTTACCAAAAACTTTTTCCCAAAATAGTTTAGGTTTATGGTTTGTCGAGGGTAGCCTTTAGACCCGGTTATAAAAAAGAATTTTTTGAAGGCCTTTTTTTGTTACGAGTCTCGGACGTCTCCGAGCTGTGTTAATATGGTCGTATCCTTTTTAGTTCAGGCGTCGCCCAGTGGGCTTGCTATTCTGAGTTATCCGGGCATGCCTAATATAACTGTCCCCGAGTGGGGGTGGCCTTGGCCTTTGAAATTCAGGCATTGCCTAATTGGTCTTGTGCCCTTGAGATCTGATAGCTCGGACCGCCCGAGATTATTTTCGGTCGGCATTCCCCGAGTGGGAGTGAATGTTCGAACTCGGATTAAGGTAGCCCTTGGGCTCGATAGCTTTAGGAAATTCCTTGAAAAATGCAAGAAACATTTTAAAGGAAAAGATGTTTATGTGCAAGGAAGAGTCTTCTTTTTTATTCTTGTGCACAATAGTTGTATATGTATACATATTTTGTGCCAGGGCTCGAGCAGTCTGTGTGGGTACAGTTCATTTGACTGTTTGGCCCTTACAATAAATCCTGTTGATCGAGACCCTTCAATCACGAAGTTTTCTTTCCTTGTTAAATTCGATATCCGAGGGTATTGCCCCCCAGTGTTCGGGGCTAACCGAAGAGAGGCCTCGAATGATGTTGTGATCATTGTCACTGGTTCGTAGTTGGCCTTTAATTCTAAGTTAGCATGATTTACTTGTTACCTCGTTAAAAATCTTGCCGGAAAACCCATTTGGGACAAAGCCGGTTTAAGGGAAAAAGAGTGCAATGCGTGCTTTCAGACCTAGGATCTCGTATCATCCCTTGTTTGTTACCTTCTAGTGTTAGTTTGAAATGTAAAAATAAAAGAAAGAATCGGGGCCTTACCTTAGCAATAATATCACTTTAAGTGAGTTATATTCCATTTGTTCGGTAATTGCTCGTCGTTCATTGTTCCGAGCTTGTAGGACCCTTTTCCGGTGATCTCGAATATTTGGTATGGTCTTTCCCAATTCGGCCCTAATTTCCCTTCGTTCGGGTTTCGGGTACTCAGTGTAACTTTTCTTAGTACCAAGTCTCCTGTATTTAAGTGTCGAAGGTTGGCCCTTCAATTGTAATATCTTTCAATCCGCTATTTTTGAGCGGCCAGCCGGACGAGGGCGGCTTCGCGCCTTTCATCTAATGGCTCCAAACCCGTACTCATAGCCTCATTGTTTGATTCCTTTGTTGCATATCAGAATCTGATGCTTGGTTCTCCGACCTCGACTGGTATTAAAGCTTTGGTGCCATAAACCAAAGAAAATGGGATGGCCCCAGTACTGGACGTCGAAGTTGTACGGTACGCCCATAGGACCTCAGGTAGCATTTTCTTCCATTTTCCTTTGGTGTCGGTAAACCTTTATTTAAGTCTTTGGAGTATGGTTTTTTTGGTAGATTTAGCTTGTCAATTCCTACTAGGGTGATAGGGTGTCGATAGAATCCTTTTGATCTTATGGTCGTCAAGGAATTTTGTTACTTTGCTTCTGATGAATTGTTTCCCATTATCACATACAATCTCGGTCGGCATCCAGAATTGGCATATGATGTGGTCTCAAATAAAATGGATAACTTCCTTCTCTCTGACCTTTTCGTATGTCTGGGCTTCTACCCATTTAGAAAAGTAATCAGTCAGAAATAATATAAATCGAGCCTTACCGGGTGCCTATAGAAGGGGGCCGACGATGTCCATTCCCCACCTCATGAACGCCCATGGTGACAAAACTGAATGCAGCAGCTCCCCAGGTTGATGAATCATCTGAGCGTGTCTTTGGCATTCATCACATTTTTGAACGAACCCCTTTGCATCTTTTTCCATGTCTATACAGTAGTAACCGGCTCTGATTATTTTTCGAACCAGTGATTTGGCGCCCGAATGATTTCCACAGGTACCTTCGTGGATTTCCCTCAAAGCGTACTCAGTATCCCCCGGACCTAGACATATTGCAAGTGGGCTATCGAATGTCCTTCTGAACAGGGTTCCGTCTTCGGACAGGCTAAATCGGGTTACCTTTGTACGTAGGGCCCTCGATCTTTTCGTGTCCGAGGATAGTTTTTCGGTCCTGAGATATTCCACGTACTTATTCCTTCAGTCCCAAGTTAGGCTCGTTGAGTTGATCTCGGCATGGCCTTCTTCCACCACCAATCTCATAAGCTGTATGACTTCTCCCGAGTTGATCTCGTTGTCTTCGACCGACGATCCCAAGTTAGTGAGGGCATCGGCCTCATTGTTTTGATCCCGTGGTACATGTTGCAAAGTCCATTCTTTGAACTGATGTAATGTCACCTGTAACTTTTCCAAGTATCTCTGCATTCGTTCTTCCATGACCTCGAATGTCCAATTAACTATGTTTACCACAAGGAGTGAGTCACACTTAGCTTCGATCACCTCTACCCCCAAGCTTTTGGCTAATTCAAGGCCTGCAATCATGGCCCCATATTCGGCCTCGTTATTAGTCAATTTCACAGTCTTAATAGATTGCCTAATTATATTACTTGTTGGTGGCTTTAGTACGATGCCAAGTCCGGACCCTTTTGCGTTTGAGGCGTCGTCCGTAAAGAGGGTCCAGATTCCCCAGGAATTCCCCGAGTTAATCAATAACTCTCTTTCAACCTCGGATATTAGCGTTGGGGTAAAGTCGGCCACAAAGTCTGCCAAAATTTGGGACTTAATGGCGGTCCGAGGTCAATACTCAATATCGTAACCATTTACTTCGATGACCCATTTGGCCAATCGGCCCGAGAGTCCGGGCTTATGCATTACGTTCCTTAATGGGTAAGTTTTTATAACACATATGGGGTAACATTGGAAGTATGGTTTTAGCTTCCTGGAGCCGTTTAGCAAGGCGAGCGCCAGTTTTTCTATGAAAGGGTACCTAGTCTCGGCCTCACCTAAGGTCCTACTAATATAATAAATCGAAAATTGCGTACCTCATTGTCGCACCCCTTTTTACCCCGAAACGATATGTATGTTATGTATCGTTGTGGATTGTGGGTTAAAGAAATTTTCCAATTAAAGTGACAAACTTGAGTAGGGATTACTTTATTTACAAAGTCTCCACTTGGAATTGATTTTTGGTGTTCCAAGTCACCTATTATTTGAACCTCTATTCAAAGGAAGATTTGACTCTTTTATTATTGGTCTGCGAAAATAATGTCCGGGTAAGAAATTCTGTTGACCGGGGAGAAGGTGTAAGGCATTCCCTGGGTCGCGTGGTTCTAGCACGGTCGCTTTATTGACTCAACTTGGCTTGAATTAATTATGAAATTATTGTGGGAGAAATGGTATGAATTGATAAGTATGGAAGACGTGAAAATAGGCTAGCAACATGTATATTACTTAAAACCTTGGGCGACGTTAAATTATTTGGCTCAGGTCTAATAAAAAAAATTAGAATTCAGTTTGACATCATGTAAAGCCCAATTTCTTTCAATTGTGATTAACCCCACCACTCACCAAAATTAGTAAAGATAACACTGCCACACTTCCTTAACATTTTAAATATGCTCAAACTAAATACTATCATTTTAGTTTAAATAAAGCAACTCAAACAATGTGTACTACCAAACAAGTACAGCCGTAAAAGTTATAAATAAATTAAAATGGTCATGAGCTAGTCTTCATAATACCAGACAAAGATAAATTCTCGATTTAGCATGGAGTAAATTAAACTAGATAGATATTATTCACACACCAATAAGAAATAAGATCTAAAATAAAAAAGAACAAAGTTGGAGTATAACCTTAAGCAAAGCAAATCGTCTTCCAAATGAAGGAGAAATTTCGAGTATCGCATATGTGCACAAGCCATGGTTGACCAAGAGCAAGAACAAAATCTGAAACATGAATCGCGAACCGGGAAAAGCAACTCGCCGGCGATCTCGACTTAACCGGAAAATCTCACTAGCGGCCTCAAAAAGAGCCTCGTCTCAGTAGGGTCGGAGCTTCTTTTTTGTTGGTGGAGATGCTGCATTTTTGCAGCTTTTGGGGTCATTTTTGTTTTTTGGCTACTTCGATGGCTAAAAATGGTTAAGAAAGCAGTACTTCAAAGCTGGTTTTTACAGCTGAAAAAATGATGTTACAAAGGTTGACGTTTCAGCTGTGTAAAAGGTGGTTTTGGGGTGATTCAAAGCTGAAGTTTGGGGGCGTTTTGAAGCATTTTAATGGAGTTTTTCACTGGATTTGTTTTTTGGAGGAGAAGAACTGGCTTCAATGGGGTTTTAATTGTTGTGCTTTTCAGCTGCATTTGGGGGTGTTTTGGATGGGTTTTGGTGTGTTTTTGCTAATGGGTTTTCTGCTGATTTTCAGCTAGAGTTTGAGTGGCTAAAGATGATCTCACATGGCTAAAAATGGATCAAAGAAAATGGCTAGTTTGTGCTTAGGTGATAGGAAAAAGATGAAATAGAAGAGAGGAGGTATGGCTGCATTTTTGTTTTTTCGCAGATCTGTGCCTTCTTTTCTTCATCTTCCCTCCCCTCTCAATGTCTCTCTCTATCTATATTCCCAAATTTCTCTCTATTGTGCAAATAATCTCCCCTCTTTTTTGACTTTCCTCCTCCCCTTTTTAAATTTTTCTCCTCCCTTTTTGACTTTTCTCTTCCCCTTTTTGACTTTCCTTCCCCCTTTTTGATTTTCCTCCTCCAATTTTTGACTTTTTGTTGTATGTGTTTATATTAGTAAGAGAGAGTGAGAGTGTGAATTGTTAAAGAGTAAGAGTGGGGGAAGTGGAAAGTTAGGTATTGGTGAGATGAGTGGAAAACAATTCACACATAGTCAAAATTTAGGTGCTCGCAGCATGCCCCTCTTTGCTTGGAAACATGAAGAATTTTCAAGCAAAGAAAAGATGAGAGATATGACTAATCTTTGGCTATACCATTATTCAAAAGGGAAAAGATAAGAGAAAAGAGTGCAACCGAGTCCTGATTTTAGACAGCCTACATATCCCGGGTTATAAGGAAATCAAGTCGCGTGTAGTTCAAGGAAAAGGATGGAATTCTGAGTTGGAAAGTCGAGTGAGATTCCATCGAGGCTTCGATCTGTGGTCATGTTATTACATCAAAATCAAAAGATACTAAACAAGCCTATCAGCTATGAGTTACAAGATTCCTATTTATAAGTCTTCTAAAACTTGATCTTGAATCTTGACCGGTTCTTCACGCAAACTCTGATCCGAACCTTGATGCTTGCTAGCTGCAGGTGCCAATTCATTCTTCTATGGCCTCTTTCGATGAAGACGGGAAATACAATTCTCATGACTTTAGTCATGTCTTGAGCAGTTCACATCTTTTCATCCGCTTCTGCATTCTGGATTCACTTCTTTTTATTTTATTTTCTTTATTCTTCATTGAGAATTCTTCTATTTTTCATCTCGAACTTGTGCCTCAAGGTAAAACCTGCTCAGATACCAAAACAAACAAACAAACGAAATTTTTCTGCCCCAGTTTTCACTAGGAAACTTTCATGAGTTATTTGTAACAAAACTCTATACTACTTCATTACTGAAAGCATTAAAAGGTCGGGATTGGTGTACCATGGGAAAATATGATTCTTTGGAATGGTGTACCCTGATTGTCTAAATGGTGTCTCAACTAAAGATTGGTGTACCTTATGTTGGGAAAATGCGATGGGAAGAGTGTACCCTGATACTGGTAAGGAGATTAAGGAGTGGAGACCATATGTCTAAAAAATAAAAACCAACTAAGGAGTGGAGACCCTATGTCGGAAAACACAGCTAGGGATTGGTGTACCCTAATACTGGTGAGGAAAGGTAACCAGGGGTTGGTACCCTATATTACAAAAAAAGAATGTAATCAGGGATTGGTACCCTGTATTACTGAAATGAAATGTAACTAGGGATTGGTACCATGTATTACTGAAATGAAATGTAACCAAGGGTTGGCGCCCTGTATTATTGAAGGGAAAATGTAACAAGGGGTTGGTACCCTGTATTACTCAAAAGGAAAATGTAACCAGGGGTTGGTACCCAGTATTACTCAAAAGGAAAATGTAACCAGGGGTTGGTACCTTTTATCACTGATAAAATGCCGGATCCCTTGGGTGAAAAGGTTCTACCTGGGTTAAACTACCAAAAGCAAGTCTGGGCGAAAAGTACTTCTACCCAGAAATAAGAGCTGGATCCCCCTAGGCGAAAAGGTTCTACCTGTGTTAAGCTACGTAAAACAGCATGAGCAAAAAGTACTTCTACCCAGAAATATGAGCTGGATCCCCCTAGGCGAAAAGGTTCTACCTGGGTTAAGCTACGTAAAACATCCTGAGCGAAGAGTACTTCAACCCGGAACTATGAGTTGGATCCCCCTAGGCAAAAAAATTCTACCTGGTTTAAGCTACGTAAAACATCCTGAGCAAAGAGTACTTTTACCCGGAACTATGAGCTGGATCCCCCTAAGCGAAAAGGTTCTACCTGGGTTAAGCTACATAAAACATCCTGAGCGAAGGGTACTTTTACCCGGAATTATGAGCTAGATCCCCCTAGGCGAAAAAGTTATACCCGGGTTAAACTACGTAAAATAGCTTGAGCAAAGAGTACTTCTACCAGGAACTATGAGCTGGATCCCCCTAGGCGAAAAGGTTCTACCTGGGTTAAGCTATGAAAAATAACCTGAGCGAAGAGTATTTCTACCCGAAACTATGAGCTGGATCCCCCTAGGCGAAAAGGTTCTACCCGAGTTAAGCTACGTAAAACATCCTGAGCGAAGAGTACTTCTACCCGGAACTATGAGCTGGATCCCCCTAGGCGAAAAGGTTCTACCTGGGTTAAGCTACGAAAAGCAACCTCAGCGAAGAGTACTTCTACCCGGAACTATGAGCTGGATCCCCCTAGGCGAAAAGGTTCTAACTGGGTTAAGCTACGAAAAAAATCCTGAGCGAAGAGTACTTCTACCCGGAACTATGAGCTGGATCCCCCTACGCGAAAAGGTTCTACCTGAGTTAAGCTAGGTAAAACATCCCAAGCGAAGAGTACTTCTACCCGGAACTGTGAGCTGGATCCCTCTAGGTGAAAACGTTCTACCTGGGTTAAGCTACGTAAAACAACCTGAGCGAAGAGTACTTCTACCCGTAACTATAAGCTGGATCCCCTAGGCGAAAAAGTTCTACCTGGGTAAAGCTACGTAAAACATCCTGAGCAAAGAGTACTTCTACCCAGAACTATGAGCTGGATCCCCCTAGGCGAAAAGGTTCTACCCGAGTTAAGCTATATAAAACATCCTGAGCGAAGAGTACTTCTACACGAAACTGTGAGCTGGATCTCCCTAGATGAAAAGATTCTACCTAGGTTAAGCTACGTAAAACATCCTGAGTAAAGAGTATTTCTACCCGAAAATATGAGCTGGATCCCCCTAGGCGAAAAGGTTCTACTTGAGTTAAGCTACGTAAACCAGCCTGAGCGAAGAGTACTTCTACCTGGAAATATGAGATGGATCCCCCTAGGCGAAAAAGTTTGTCACGCCCCGAACCTAGGAGCGAGACCAGCACCCGGTGCCTCACCTAACCTAGTGTACCAAATTGCGACTAAGGGACTCTGAACATATAATGTCATACTTTGGCCATGGGGCCACCTTACAAGCCAATTTGCAAAGCAAAATATAAAACTGAATGGAAACTAGCGCTAACTAAACATGAATATAAAGCTAGGCCGACAAGGCCGTCATAGCTACTACAGCTGACAAACCATCAAATATACATACCAGGCCTACAAACCCAACATACTGCACTAACCAACAGGATATGTCTACAAGCCTCTACTGATAGATATATTGTGATCGGAACAGGGCCCCGACCTACCCATAACATATATACAGATATACATAAGATGTACACAAAACTCTAGACCTGGCAACTCCGAAAGACGTGGAGCTTACCGATCAGGCTGAACTCGGGAAACACCTACTGAGGAGGTCTACCCGTCTGTCTGTCTGAACCTGCACGCATGAAATGCAGCGCCCCCAGAAAAGGGACGTCAGTACGAAATAATGTACCGAGTATGTAAGGCAATAAAATAACTGAAATCTAAAACTGAACTGATAATATGATAACTGAAATTAACTGGGAGTCAAAGATGGTCTGGAGATATACTTACCTACTGATAGTGACTAAACTCCTTCAATATAGTAAGTAAAATAAATGTCCGGCCCTATAAGGCTCGGTACGTGTAACTGCTCGGCCGTAGTAGGCTCGCTCATAGGCGCTCGGCCATACTGGGCATCTGTACCTCGGCCATCCCGGGCTCGCTCATAGGTGCTCGGCCACAGTAGGCTCGGTATATATAACTTACCATCTGATCAGAGGTTGCCCAATAGGGGCCTGCCCACCGATTATAGCTCGATGGTGGTGAAAATAGTGTAATACTGTATATATATAGACCCTCTGCTCTCTTGACTGAATAAATATATATATATATATATATATATATATATATAGACCCTCTGCTCTCTTGACTGAATAAAGACAAAACTAAACTGAATATGAAGTCTCGATAAGGAATAATATTGTAACTTATGAGACTAGAATAATGTGAATAAATTCATGAATACGAACTTCTCTTTATGTCTCATTATTAACACATGTAGCTACGAGATCATGCCAAAATGAAGGAAGGGCTTAGCCTTAACATACCTTATCACAATCTTTATAATCACCAAGTTGAACTCACCTCTTTGCACCTTAATCTACAAGAATGATAATAATACTATCGTTAAGTTACGAAAGGTACAACTATCGCACAACGAACGACAAACTTATTTTGTATTAAAACGGGCAGCATCTCCCCTATAATCCTTATTCCTCCAAATTCAAGATAACACCAACAATACAAGAACAGAACAATAACAACATAAATACATCATTTTCCAGCCATATATACGCCATCAAACACTACAAAACAGCCCAACATACCCCAATCTCTTCATACTCAAAACGACCACCGTAGTAGTGTCAAACGACCCGAAAATGTTATGACGAACGACCAGCCAACCACCCTACATTTATATGGTGTTTCTACACCTCCTTCCTCCTCCAAAACTCCACAAAACAGTAGCAAAACACGCAGCCTAACAGCAACACAAAACAGTCCACAAAACAGTCTGCTACAAGTGAATAACTCGAACTCACGGCTTCCGATCACCGTCCCGTGAGTTCTTACAAGTATAGAACGACTTGCCATGAATTTATAGAAGAACAAATGGATGAAAGAGAGCAGTAAACTCACCTTATTTGTTGGATAACTCAGCTCCTATCTTGGTTCTTCAAACTTTAGGTTTTACCTCTAATTAGAACTTGAAAGGGAGAGAAAATCAATTAGGGTTTGTGGGAAATTTTTGGGAGAGTTCTTTGCAGAGCTTATGTCTGGTTATTATGCTCTATTTTAAGTCTAATATATGAAGAAAATGATCCTTTAAAAGGCCTCTTTGGATGACCCGAAATGGCCCATTTTTGGGCTTTCATTTAAGCAAGTAGGTGACACACCTACTTGTCACCTAGCAGCTTGCGCAGTATTGAAAAAATTCCCATATCTCTCTACTCCAATATCGTATTGACAAACAGTTTAATGCTTTGGAAAATAGACTCATAGATCTTTAATTTGATGGGTGGAACACCCCATAACTCTAAGTATATTGGGAGAAAATTGCAGTTATATTTGACCCAAAGTTTCAGTAAAACTTATGAATGTATCTTGTGATGACTTTCATCGACGTTTGTTCCACAACTCGCTTGACTTCAAAACATAACACACGGATTTCATACGACTAATATAAATCAAAGCATAATCTCTTTATCATATTAATCACCCTAGTCTCACCCCAAAGGTACATGTTATAATATTCCCAACTTGTCGACTTTCGACGAAATATTGTTTTATTCAATTGCTTTAGCTTCTGAACTGTCCAACCCTCTTTGTAGTTGTTGTTCATGATCTTCAATATTTGTAACCTCAGAGGTAACATGATTAACTTACTTTATATACTTTTAAATATTAACTCATTTTTGATCCTACATTAGTTTGCTTACGACGCATTTTTACGTACGAAAATATAGGGTGTAACAATACTCCCCCCTTGGGAACATTCGTCCTCGAATGTTTACTCTTAGAGACTTTAGAAAATTTTGCCAGAGTATCCTTCGTACACTAGGTTAAAACCAACCTGCACGCAACCAGAAAACATACTATACATGCCATACATGGCCAATCTTTATAAATAGCAGCAATTTGCCTCACCGACCGTAAATCATATATATTGAAAGTGAAAAATAAAAGCTTACCTGATGACCTGCTAGCCTACATAGAGCTATGTTGTAGCGTCTCATCTCAAACCATATCTTCAGTTTGAAATAGGTGGGGGTATTTAGACTTCATTTCTCCCTCCGATTCCCACGTCATCTCTTCTACATTCTTGCTCCTCCATAAAACCTTCACGGAAGCTACCTCCTTATTTCGTAGCTTGCGGATTTGTCGGTCTAGGATGGCAACTGGAATTTCCTCGTATGACAAGTCCTCTGTAATCTGTACATCATCCGTGGGCACCACTCGGGTAGGATCGCCAATGCACTTCCGTAGCATAGATACGTGAAAAACTGGATGGACAGACTCCAATTCTGAGGGCAACTCTAACTCATAAGCTACTTGGCCCACTCTCCGAATGATCCTATAAGGCCCAATATACCGTGGGCTAAGCTTGCCTTTCTTGCCAAACCTCATCACGCCCTTCATAGGTGATACCTTTAAGAATACCCAGTCATTAATCCTGAACTCTAAGTCTCGTCGCCGCACATCAGAATATGACTTCTGATGACACTGAGCTGTCAACAGTCGCTCCCGGATAAGCTTTACTTTCTCTATGGCCTGCTGAACCAGGTCTGGCCCATGTAACCCAAATTCTCCAACATCAAACCACCCTATAGGAGATCTGCACTTACGCCCATACAAAGCCTCGTACGGAGCCATCTGGATACTGGAGTGGTAACTGTTATTATATGCAAACTCGATAAGAAGTAGATGTTCATCCCAACTTCTTTTAAAATCCAACACACATACTCGTAACATATCCTCGAGCGTCTGAATTGTGCGCTCGGCTTGTCCATCAGTCTGTGGATGAAAAGTTGTGCTGAGATTCACCTGAGTCCCTAGACCTCTCTGAAATGACCTCCAAAAATGTGCTGTAAACTGAGCCCCATGGTCAGATATAATAGAAACCGGTACTCCGTGTAGCCGCACTATCTCCTTAATATATAACTTTGCATAATCTTCTACTGTATATGTAGATCTGACCGGTAGGAAGTGAGCTGATTTCGTGAGCCTATCGACTATCACCCATATGGAATCGAACTTACGATTAGAATGAGGTAAACCCGTGATAAAGTCCATGTTTATCGCCTCCCATTTCCATGTCGGGATCTCTATAGTCTGCATTAGCCCTCCGGGCTTCTGGTGCTCTACCTTCACTTGCTGGCAACTAGTACATTGGGCGACAAACTCAGCAATGTTCTTCTTCATATCATTCCACCAGTACATATCCTTAATGTCATGATATATCTTCGTCGATCCATGATGGATGGAATACCATGAATAATGTGCCTCTGACATAATCTTGTCTCGTAGCCCTGCTACATCTGGAACACACAAATGACCCTTGTATCTGAGAACCCCATCTCCCTTGAGCTCTAACAATGGCTTCCTCTGCTGCGGAACTCGCTCTCTCAACTCGACCAACTCTGGGTCCTTGTACTGCCTTTCCTTGACTTCAGCTATGAGGGATGATTTTGCAGTGTTTTGAAGTACAACTCCACCATCCTCAGAATCTACTAACCGAACCCCCAACGAAGCCAATTGATGAATCTCTCTAGCTAATTGTCTTTTCTCGGGCTCTACATGTTCTAAGCTACCCATAGATAGGCGACTTAAAGCATCTGCTACAACATTAGCTTTCCCTGGATGGTAGAGAATGTTAACATCGTAATCTTTCAATAACTCAAGCCATTGCCTCTGTCGCAAATTCAACTCTTTCTGCTTGAAAATATATTGTAGGCTTTTATGATCAGTAAATACATCAACATGAACACCATATAAATAATGCCACCATATCTTAAGTGCATGGACAACCGCAGCTAACTCGAGGTCGTGGGTCGGATAATTCCTCCCGTGCTTCCTCAACTGCCTTGAAGCATACGCAATTACCTTCCCATGTTGCATCAGGACACATCCTAACCCGACACCTGATGCATCACAATACACGGCATAACCCTCTAGACCCTCTGGAAGTGTTAGAACTGGAGCTGAGGTCAACATGTTCTTAAGCTCTTGGAAACTCCGTTCGCAAGCCTCTGTCCATTGAAACTTAGTTTCTTTCTGTGTCAACCTCGTCAATGGTGCCGAAAGGGAAGAAAAACCCTCTACGAACCTCCTATAGTATCCTGCTAAGCCTAGAAAGCTACGAACCTCTGTCGGAGTGGTAGGTCTAGGCCAAGATTTCACGGCCTCAATCTTCTGAGTGTCCACTTTTATACCTTCATCTGATACAATATTCCCCAAGAATGCTACAGACTTCCAGAACTCACATTTAGAAAACTTAGCATACAACTTACGATCACGGAGGGTTTGGAGTACCGCTCGTAGGTGGTCCGCATGCTCATCCTCTGAACGGGAATAAACCAGAATATCATCAATAAATACTATCACGAACAGATCTAAAAATGGCCGGAATAGGCTATTCATCAAGTCCATAAATATGGCGGGTGCATTAGTCAACCCGAAGGACATGACAAGGAACTCGAAGTGGCCATATCGGTTCCTGAAGGCTGTCTTCGGAATATCTTTTTCCCGAACTCTGACCTGGTGGTACCCCGACCTCAAATCTATCTTTGAAAAGCATCTAGCCCCCTGCAACTGATCAAACAAGTCATCGATCCTTGGAAGTGGATACTTATTCTTAATAGTTACCTTGTTCAACTGCCTATAATCGATACACATCCTCAGCGAGCCGTCTTTCTTCCGCACAAATAGTACCGGTGCACCCCAAGGTGAGGTACTGGGCCTAATGTAACCTTTCTCCAGCAAATCTTTTAACTGCTCCTTCAACTCCTTCAATTCGGCAGGTGCCATTCTATACGGAGGGACGGATATTGGTTGAGTTCCTGGAAGCAAATCAATGCTAAAATCAATCTCTCGCTCTGGAGGAATACCTGGAAGCTCATCTGGAAACACATCTGCATACTCTTTGACTACGGGAATAGACTGAAGTATAGGTATCTCAGCATCTGCATTTCTAACTCGCACAATATGATAAATGCACCCTTTTGCGATCATTTTCCTCGCCTTCAGATAGGAAATAAACCTACCTCTGGGTGTTGCTGTATTACCTACCCATTCAAGGACTGGCTCACCTGAAAAATGAAATTTGACTGCCTTTCCTCGGCAATCAACTGTGGCATAGCAAGCTGCCAACCAGTCCATGCCCATGATAGCATCAAAATCCATCATCTCTAGCTCAACTAGGTCCGCTGAGGTCTGACGACTACAAATTGTCACCGTACAACCTCGGTAAATCCGTCTAGCAATAATCGATTCTCCGACCGGTGTAGATACCGCAAAAGGATCACTTAGTATTTCAGGCACTATACCAAACTTCCTCGCGACAAATGGGGTAATATACGATAAAGTAGATCCTGAGTCTATCAAAGCATAAGCATCGTGAGAGCAAATGGTTAATATACCTGTCACAACGTCTGGTGAAGACTCCTGGTCATGTCGACCCGCTAAAGCATAGATACGGTTCTGATTACCACCTGAACTGGAACCTCTACCTCTGCCTCGACCTCTACCAGCCGAAGACTGAGACTCGCACCCTAAAGGATGCACGGACATAGATGATCCTGTTGCTGAACTCGCTGGTTGTGCCATTCCCCTAGAATCTCTATTTGGGCAATCTCGCATCATATGCCCCGGACGCCCACATGTATAACAAGCATCAGAACCTGCTCGGCATTGGCCCAAGTGTCCTCTACCACAGATGTCACACCATGGAGGAAATGACCATGTCTGTACAGAACCTCACTGTCGCTGCAAACCCGACGCCCGTGAGCTCTCACCTGGTCCTGACTGAGTATAGCGGTCATACCTGTAACCCTGTAACTGAGGTGGCGGAGGCCTAGGTGGCCGTCCGAAGTACTGGGTCCTATAACTACCCTGAGATTGCTCTTGAGACCTGGGAAATCTCATTCTCTTATGTTGCCCTTGCTCAGCCCTCTCTGTACCCTGCTGCCGACACCTACCCCTTTCTATATTCTGGGCGAATGCCTGAATCCGGGAGATATCCATACTATCCTGCAATGCAGCGGTGGCACATGCCTCGGTTAACTCTGGGGCTAACCCTGCTATAAACCTGTGAATCCTGTCCCGCATAGTAGCAACTATGGATGGTGCATATCTGGCCAATGAGTCAAAACGGAGACTATACTCTCGAACACTCATATTACCCTGCTTGAGGGCTAGAAACTGATCAACTCGAGCCTGTCGGATCTCCCGCGGTAAGTACTGGTCAAGGAAGGCATCTGAAAAATTCTCCCAAATAGCTGGAGGTGCATCACGTCCCCTGGACCTCTCCCATCCCTCGTACCAAAGGATGGCTATATCTCGCAGTCGAAAAGCTGCTAGCTCAAGTGCCTCTTTCTCCGTGGCATGCATAACACGAAAGATCCTGTGAAGTTGATCTATGAAATCCTGCGGGTCCTCCCTCTGATCTGTCCCTGTGAACTCTGGGGGACTCAAAGCAATAAACTCTCGGACCCTTGAACTCCCAGATCCCTCAGAAGTTCCTGCACTAGCTGATGCCCTAGCCTGTTGCTGGGTAGCTACCAACTGTGTCAACAAATGCACCGCACTTCTCAAGTCCTGATCTAATGGAAGTGGAGGGGGAACTGGATGTGCGGTTTCCCTAGGAATCTCTGCAGTTGGTGGAGGAGCCGGTAATGGCTGAGTAGGGGTCTCACCTTGAGCCTCAGACTAGGCCCCATCTACTGGGGGTACCCTGCTGGTCCCCTCACCTACTGCTGTATCTCTCCTCTGGCTAGCCGTAGTCTTCCTAGTCACCGTCATCTGTGCATGCAAACACCAACACATAAGTTTAATTCAAATTTCCTATAACTCAGTTCTATAGCACGATTTAGATTTCAAAGAAGGGTAACCAACTCCTAAATGCCCTGTAGTTCCCTGCTTATATAATGTGGTGCACAACACATCTATAAACAAGACCCTACTAGACATGGCTTGTAGACTCCCTAGGACAGAACTGCTCTGATACCAAGTTTGTCACGCCCCGAACCTAGGAGCGAGACCAGCACCCGCTGCCTCACCTAACCTAGCGTACCAAATTGCGACTAAGGGACTCTGAACATATAATGTCATACTTTGGCCATGGGGCCACCTTGCAAGCCAATTTGCAAAGCAAAATATAAAACTGAATGGAAACTAGCGCTAACTAAACATGAATATAAAGCTAGGCCGATAAGGCCGTCATAACTACTACAGCTGACAAACCATCAAATATACATACTAGGCCTACAAACCCGACATACTGCACTAACCAACAGGATATGTCTACAAGCCTCTACTGATAGATATATTGTGATCGGAACAGGGCCCTGACCTACCCATAACATATATACAGATATACATAAGATGTACACAAAACTCTAGACCTTGCAACTCCGAAAGACGTGGAGCTTACCGATCAGGCTGAACTCGGGAAACACCTACTGAGGAGGTCTACCCGTCTGTCTGTCTATACCTGCACGCATGAAATGCAGTTGCATCGGAAAGATGCAAGATAATTGTCACGACCCAACTGGAGGGTCATGACTAGCACCCGGGCCATACTTGCCGAGCACCAACGTACATTTTATCTAACCTTCCTTATTATCTTTAAGGGCCGACAAGATCAATATAAATGGTAGACATGGATCATGAACATCCAACAATGAAAGATAATGTCATGAACATACATAACATGGGACGACAAGACTGTCAAGAAACTATATATAAGGTACGAGCTACCATGAGTCGACACCTGTCTATGAGCCTCTAAAAGAACATAAGTGCTACAACATTACCGGAACAGGGCCCCGACATACCCATAAGGTCTATAACAAAAATGCATACCAAGACCACGGCAAGTCCGGAGAAGGGATCTCGCCAATAACCGCTGAACTGGACAGCCTACTGTGGTGGGGGAGCTACGTCTACCTGTCTATCAGGACCTGCAGCACGACATGCAGCGTCCACAAATAAAAAGGACGTCAGTACGAATAAAGTACTGAGTATGTGAGGCAAGAAAGCATAAGTAAGAACAGTAATGTAAACATGGATAGAGAATATACAACCTGTGACATCTGGGTACCTCTGAGGGCTACTGACATGAAATACATGATACATACATATATATATATACATAAACGTTTAAAACATATGCCTTTGTGGGCATCATCATCATCATATCGTACCCGGCCATAATAGGCTCGGTAAAACGTACCCGGCCATCATAGGGCTCGGTAGAATCGTACCCGGCCACGTGGAGCTCGGTAAAACCCAACTGATCAGTGGTTGCACAATAGGTGCCATACCCGGCCGACTATAGCGCGGCTCAGTAGAGTAAAATAGATACATATATATGATGCATGCTGGACTCGTTGGAATCATATTTTGAACCTTTCGGAGTGACATAAGGTCGGTATCCTTCGTACACGTTATTAGGATTAACTCTTCATCAAGAATCTTATAAGAATCAGGAACTACCAACAACATTGATAATATAAGAATAAGAGAAGTAACATCAATATCAATCGTTTCATAAGAAGGGCAGCAATGTAAGTACTGCTAGCTTCTAAGAGTAGAGTATCTTTGGGAGCTCGTTCATTACATTATGTACAATTGGAGTCGTGCAAAAGAATGAAGGGGATAGACTCACATACCTTGTATATACTTCCCAACCTCAAGCTATGCAAATATCACGACTCCTTAGTCTACAATAAGATAAATGACACTATCATTATCGTTTAAGCGTCGTAACTATTATGTATCGACCACAACCTATTTTACGATGAAACGGACAGCACCTCCCCTATTTATATGACTTCCCACAAGTCAATACAATCACCAAACAGCCCAAACAACATCATTAATAATCATATTGAGCCTCCAAAACAGTCCACCAACCAACAACATTACTACCAAGCTTTTCGATATATATTTCACAAGTTCTAGCTTCAACGACTTAGCTGCAACTTGGATAATCTTAAATATATATAGAGTAAGAGGTTCCTCACCTTTAAACAGAAAGAACAACTCCAATTTGACCTTAATTTTCCACGAAATATCCCTTCAATTCTGCCACAAGAACAAGGAAGCGAAACTAGCAATTAATTCGGGTTTTTCGGCTCTAGAATTACTTTAGAAGACTTGAAATCACCTAGGGTTGATATTAAAAACTTGAAGGTATATTTACAGGACATAAAACACTTAAAACAACCTCCCACACGAGCTGTAACAACACAAAAATCAGCAACAACAAGAAGAACAAGAAACTTACTAGCGCCACGGGATTCCCGACATTTGATTTGTGTTGTTTGCCCTTTGTTTGGATCTTGGATCATGAGAGAACCTTGAGAGAATGTTTTTAGGGTTATAAGGTCTGAATATACTGAAGAATTATGACTTAAAACGGGGTTGAGTTATCTTATATATGTCCAAATGTCTTAAACCGCCTTTGTGGGCCCCATAGAGAGCAGCTTGGCGCACTCTCGCAAAAATGCGAATATCTCTCTATTCCGAGATCGTATCAACGAACGGTTTAATGAGTTGGAAATTAGACTCATAGATCTTCAATTTGATAGGTAGATCACCCCATAATTCCAAGCACATTGGGAGAAATATACAGTAAGATTTGACCTAAAGTTTAAGTAAAATTATAAACCTAAGTTGCGACAACTTTTATCGACTTTTGTTTCATAACTCGCTTGACTTCAAGACTTATGATGCGGATATTATATGATTCAAATACATTAAAACAAGACCTCTTGGGACAGTTAATCACCTCTAGTGTTACCCGAAAATACGGATTACAACATCCTTGATTCGTTTAACTTCTAATATTTGTTAACCACTCTTATACACCCTTGTATCGTTTAAGACCAATAGGATTAACTTCTTATCATCTCAAAGATAATATCTTCTTGGATTTACATCGACTAACTTACGACGTGATCTATGGTATGCGAATTTGGGTTGTAACACTCTCTCCCCCTTAGGAACATTCATCCTCGAATGTAAGGGTTTATGGGGTGTCTAACTCATCGTGGATTCCGACGGAGATTTCTGGCTGAGTTTCCCCCATAAAATGGACACTAGCCAAACTTGCAAGCAGTTAAACCCAACCTATGGCCTTACAAGACTATACAAAGCATTATGGATATGTACATTATCTGCATATCACCATTTTGTATTAAAAAAAGAGTATTCACAAGCTATTGCTTACCTCATAGAGCCGTTTCACCTTATAATGCGTCCTTCTTTCCCCCGACATCCTCGTTATCTTCACTCCGGAATAGGTAAGGGTATTTAGACTTCATCTCCTCTTCTGCTTCCCATGTCATTTCTTTTATATTCTTGTTCCTCCATAATACTTTCACGAAAGCTACATCCTTTGTTCTCAGCTTGCGGACTTGTCGATCTAATATAGCCACTGGCAGTTCATCATATGATAGATCCTTTGTAACTTGTACATCTTTGATAGGGACGACCCGAGAAGGGTCTCCAATACATTTCCTCAACATAGATACATGGAATACCGGGTGGACAAATTCCAATTCAGATGGCAATTGTAACTCGTAAGCAACCTGTCCAATTCGTCGAAGAATTTTGTACGGCCCAATATACCGTGGACTCAACTTACCCTTCTTCCCAAAACGCATAACACCCTTCATCGGCGAGATCTTCAGGAAAACCCAATCACCAACCTCAAATTCCAGATCACGACGTCGGACGTCGGAATAAGACTTTTTCCTGCTTTGTGCCGTCCTCAGTCGCTCTTGTATCACTTTCACCTTCTCAATGGCTTGGTGAATCAAATCTGGCCCATATAATTCTGTCTCACCAACTTCGAACCATCCAACTGGTGATCTACATCTCCTCCCATACAGTGCCTCATACGGGGCCATTTTAATACTGAAATGGTAGCTATTATTGTAGGCAATTCTATAAGTGCCAGATGGTCATCCCAATTCCCCTTGAAATCTAGAACACATGCTCGTAGCATATCTTCAAGCATCTGGATGGTACGTTCAGCCTGTCCATCAGTCTGCGGATGGAATGCAGTGCTGAGATTTACTTGTGTGCCTAAACCCTTCTGAAAAGACCTCCAAAAGTTAGCCGTAAATTGAGCTCCTCGGTCTGATATAATAGATACCGGCACACCATGAAGCCTAACAATCTCCATGATATACAACTTCGCATAATCTTCAGCCGTGTAAGTTGTCTTAACTGGTAGAAAATGGGCAAATTTTGTAAGTCGATCAACTATCACCCAGATGGAGTCAAACTTATGATAAGAGCGAGGTAATCCAATAATGAAGTCCATATTAATCACCTCCCATTTGTAGGTCGGAATCTCTATATTCTGAATCAATCCACTGGGTTTCTGATGCTCGATCTTTACTTGTTGATAATTAGGACACTGGGCTACAAATTCTGCAATAGACTTCTTCATGTTATCCCACCAATATTGCTCCTTAACGTCATGATACATCTTTGTCGAGCCAGGATGGATAGAATATCGGGACTGGTGAATCTCAATCATAATCTTCTCTCGCAACCCTGCCACACTAGGTACACATAATCGGCCCTGGTATCTCAGTGTCCCATCTCCTCCGATCTTGAAAGCTGTAATCTTACACTGCTGAATTCCCTCTCTCAATCTTACTAAGGTAGGATCTTCATATTGCCGTGCTTTTACCTCGGCTACCAAAGATGATTCTGCTGTATTCTGTACAGTAACACCTCTGTCATCAGAGTCCAACAATCTGATTCTCATATTGGCCAGCTGGTGAAGCTCTTTGGTCAACCCTTGTCTACCTGCCTCAATATGTATTAAGCTTCCCATTGACTTACGGCTGAGAGCGTCTGCCACAACATTGGCTTTACCAGGATGGTGCAATATCTCGACGTCGTAGTCTTTCAGTAATTCAAGACACCTACGCTGCCTCAAATTCAACTCCTTCTGCTTGAAGATGTATTGTAAACTCTTGTGATCTGTGTAGATGTCAACATGGACGCCGTATAAGTAGTGCCGCCATATCTTCAAAGCATATATTACTGCAGCCAATTCCAAATCATGAGTCGGGTAATTCTTTTCATGCTTCTTCAATTGTCTTGATGCATAAGCAATCACCTTCCCATGTTGCATCAATACGCACCCCAAACCTATACCTGAGGCATCACAATATACCACATAACCTTCTGTTCCTTCTGGGAGAGTGAGCACTAGCACGGATGTCAATCGATTCTTTAGCTCCTGAAAACTATGTTCACAAGCATCAGACCACTGGAACTTAGTTTTCTGTGTTAACTTAGTCAATGGTGCTGATATAGAGGAAAACCCTTCTACAAACCGCCTATAATATCTTGCTAGCCCCAGGAAGCTGCGGACTTCTGACGGTGTTGTAGGTCTCGGTCAATTCTTCACTGCATCGATCTTCTGAGTGTCGACACTAATACCCTCATCAAATATCACATGGCCAAGGAATGCTACTGAGTTCAGCAAGAATTCACATTTAGAGAGCTTAGCATATAACTTATGATCCTGAAGGGTCTGGGCATAAGCCTGAATACGGGAAATATCCATGCCCTCTACCAAGGAGGCTGTTGTGCACTCATTTATCAGATGTGGTCACCCTATCACTCATCTCGGCCACCATATGGGGAGTATACCTTGATAAAGAATCAAACTATATACTATACTCTCATGCACTCATATTACCCTGTCGAAGGTTCAAGAACTTATCAGCTCTAGCTCATCGTATCTCAGCTGGTAAGTAGTGATGAAGAAAGGCCTCAGAAAATTCCTTCCACACGGCTGGAGGAGCGTTCGGACCCCTAGATCTCTCCCAACTATCATACCATAAAATCGCTAAATCCCATAACCGATAAGAAGCCAACTCTACTGCCTCTGTATCACTAGCATGCATAACACGCAATGTACAATGAACCTGATCAATAAATGTTTGCGGGTCCTCCTTGGGGCTTGATCCGGTAAACACTGGAGGGTCTAGATTAATAAAATCACGAACTCCTGCACTAACCGGTTTATCAGCAGCACCGGTATTCTGCCTCTGAGCCTGAGCAGCTACTAAGCTACTCAACAACTGCAATGCACTGCGCATATCGTGGTCTGTAGTGCCAGACGGAGGAACTGGATGTTTTGGGTTCCTCCTAATATCCTCTGGAGGAGACAGAGAGGTATGAGACGGCATCTCACTCTGAGGCTCACTTTGGCCTGCTATGGCTGGAGGCACCTGAATGTTACCCTCTCCTACAGCTGTATCAAGCCGTTTACTAATCGCTTGCTTCCTAGTCGAAGGCATCGCTAAAAGAAAACAAGGTGAATATTAGATATGAACACTTACGACTCAACTCTACGCACGATCTAGATTCAGGAAGAAGGTAACAACCCTAGATGTCACGTAGCCTCCTGATTATAAATGTGGCGCGCTACACATCCATAATCAAAACTCTACTAGACACGGCTCATAGACAACCCCTAGGACAGACTTGCTCTGATACCAAGTTTGTCACGACCCAACTGGAGGGTCATGACTAGCACCCGGGCCATACTTGCCGAGCACCAACGTACATTTTATCTAACCTTCCTTATTATCTTTAAGGGCCGACAAGATCAATATAAATGGTAGACATGGATCATGAACATCCAACAGAAATAATGTACCGAGTATGTAAGGCAATAAAATAACTGAAATCTAAAACTGAACTGATAATATGATAACTGAAACTAACTAGGAGTCAAAGATGGTCTGGAGATATACTTACCTGCTGATAGTGACTAAACTCCTTCAATATAGTAAGTAAAATAAATGTCCGGCCCTATAAGGCTCGATACGTGTAACTGCTCGGCCGTAGTAGGCTCGCTCATAGGCGCTCGGCCATACTGGGCATCTGTACCTCGGCCATCTCGGGCTCGCTCATAGGCGTTCGGCCACAGTAGGCTCGGTATATATAACTTACCATCTGATCAGAGGTTGCCCAATAGGGGCCTGCCCACCGATTATAGCTCGATGGTGGTGAAAATATGTAATACTGTATATATATATAGACCCTCTGCTCCCTTGACTGAATAAAGACAAAACTAAACTGAATATGAAGTCTCGATAAGGAATAATATTGTAACTTATGAGACTAGAATAATGTGAATAAATTCATGAATACGAACTTCTCTTTATGTCTCATGATTAACACATGTAGCTACGAGATCATGCCAAAATGAAGGAAGGGCTTAGCCTTAACATACCTTATCACAATCTTTATAATCACCAAGTTGAACTCACCTCTTTGCACCTTAATCTACAAGAATGATAATAATACTATCGTTAAGTTACGAAAGGTACAACTATCGCACAACGAACGATAAACTTATTTTGTATTAAAACGGGCAGCATCTCCCCTATAATCCTTATTCCTCCAAATTCAAGATAACACCAACAATACAAGAACAGAACAATAACAACATAAATACATCATTTTCCAGCCATATATACGCCATCAAACACTACAAAACAGCCCAACATACCCCAATCTCTTCATACTCAAAACGACCACCGTAGTAGTGTCAAACGACCCGAAAATGTTATGACGAACGACCAGCCAACCACCCTACATTTATATGGTGTTTCTACACCTCCTTCCTCCTCCAAAACTCCACAAAACAGTAGCAAAACACGCAGCCCAACAGCAACACAAAACAGTCCACAAAACAGTCTGCTACAAGTGAATAACTCGAACTCACGGCTTCCGATCACCGTCCCGTGAGTTCTTACAAGTATAGAACGACTTGCCATGAATTTATAGAAGAACAAATGGATGAAAGAGAGCAGTAAACTCACCTTATTTGTTGGATAACTCAGCTCCTATCTTGGTTCTTCAAACTTTAGGTTTTACCTCTAATTAGAACTTGAAAGGGAGAGAAAATCAATTAGGGTTTGTGGGAAATTTTTGGGAGAGTTCTTTGCAGAGCTTATGTCTGGTTATTATGCTCTATTTTAAGTCTAATATATGAAGAAAATGATCCTTTAAAAGGCCTCTTTGGACGACCCGAAATGGCCCATTTTTGGGCTTTCATTTAAGCAAGTAGGTGACACACCTACTTGTCACCTAGCAGCTTGCGCAGTATTGAAAAAATTCCCATATCTCTCTACTCCAATATCGTATTGACAAACAGTTTAATGCTTTGGAAAATAGACTCATAGATCTTTAATTTGATGGGTGGAACACCCCATAACTCTAAGTATATTGGGAGAAAATTGCAGTTATATTTGACCCAAAGTTTCAGTAAAACTTATGAATGTAACTTGTAATGACTTTCATCGACTTTTGTTCCACAACTCGCTTGACTTCAAAACATAACACACGGATGTCATACGACTAATATAAATCATAACATAATCTCTTTATCATGTTAATCACCCTAGTCTCACCCCAAAGGTACATGTTATAACATTCCCAACTTGTCGACTTTCGACGAAACATTGTTTTATTCAATTGCTTTAGCTTCTAAACTGTCCAACCCTCTTTGTACTTGTTGTTCATGATCTTCAATATTTGTAACCTCAGAGGTAACATGATTAACTTACTTTATATACTTTTAAATATTATCTCATTTTTGGTCCTACATTAGTTTGCTTACGACGCATTTTTATGTACGAAAATATGAGTGTAACAAAGTTCTACCTGGGTTAAGCTACGTAAACATCTTGAGCGAAGAGTACTTCTACCCAGAACTATGAGTTGGATCCCCCTAGGCAAAAAGGTTCTACCTGGGTTAAGCTACGTAAAACACCCTAAGCGAAAAGTACTTCTACCCGAAAATATGAGCTGGATCCCACTAGGCGAAAAGGTTCTACCGGAGTTAAGCTTCTCAAAATATCCTGAGCGAAGAGTACTTCTACCCAGAACTATGAGTTGGTTCCCCTAAGGGAAAAGGTTCTACCTGGGTTAAGCTACGTAAAACATCCTGAGTGAAGAGTACTTTTACCCGGAACTATGATCTAGATCCCCCTAGGCGAAAAGGTTCTACCTGGGTTAAGCTACGTAAAACATCCTGAGCGTAGAGTACTTCTACCCGGAACTATGAGCTGGATCCCCCTAAGCAAAAAAGGTTCTATCTGGGTTAAGCTACGTAAAACATCCTGAGCAAAGAGTATTTCTACCCGAAAATATGAGTTGGATCCCCCTAAGAAAAAAGGTTCTACCTAGGTTAAGCTATGTAAAACATCCTGAGCGAAGAGTACTTCTACCCGGAACTATGAGCTGGATCCCCCTAGGCGAAAAGGTTATACCTAGGTTAAGCTGCATATAACATCATGAGCGAAGAGTACTTGCACCCCGAAACTATGAGCTGGATCCCTCTAGGCGAAATGGTTCTACCTGAGTTAAGCTACGTAAAAATACCCTGAGTAAAGAGTACTTCTACCCGGAACTATGAGCTGCATCCCCCTAGGGGAAAAGGTTCTACCCAAGTTAAGCTAGGTAAAACATCCTGAGCGAAGAGTACTTCTACCCGGAACTATGAGCTGGATCCCCCTAGGCGAAAAGGTTCTACCTGGGTTAAGCTACGTAAAACATCCTAAGCAAAGAGTACTTCTACCCGGAACTATGAGCTGGATCCCCCTAGGCGAAAAGGTTCTATCTGGGTTAAGATACGTAAAACAACCTGAGCGAAGAGTACTTCTACCCGGAATTATGAGTTGGATCCCCCTAGACGAAAAGGTTCTACCCTAGTTAAGCTACGTAAAACAGCCTGAGTGAAGAGTACTTCTACCCGAAAATATGAGTTGGATCCCCTTAGGCGACAAGGTTCTACCTGGGTTAAGCTACGAAAATGAGAGGCATGAATAGTAGTGACGCATGCTGAAAATAAAAGAAAAATGGATATTTTGAGGAACTTACCTTTGATGTCATTCGTCCTTTGATAATCGCCACTCTGCACTGCTTTGGTCCTACTTCAAATAAAGAAAACTTGTGAGTTTTCAAAGTGGTGGTCCGTTTGTGGCCTTGATATCTTTGGCAGCTTGGCTTTGTGCGCATTCGCTTCAGGAAGACCGACTGTATTGGTAGTTGGCTACACTGCTGGTAGACTCTGTTGTTGCTTTCAAGAGGCTTTTGCTCTCTGTACCAACCCTGATTGTGTTTGTGGCTCAATCAGCCTTATCCCAACTGGAGATCTTTGCTTAGGTGACCTTTTCTGATATCTTGAATGGCTTCTTGCTTTTCGAGCAATTTGTTTGTCACATAGAATCGCCACAGGGTATGCACCTTTTGCATGATGTGCACACTTCATAGTTTCTGTTCAGTATTACAGGGAATCCGTAATCAATCTTGCGATCTTTTCTTTGCTTGTTTTTGACAAGTAGGCAGACAAAAATATCTTTTGGGGGAACCTTTGTATTATACGAATCCTCAAGACCTGTCGACTGTAACAACTGTGTGTGCATGTTAATTCTCCGATAATGTTATCTTGAATGTTCTAGCAAGAATTAGTTTTGTGCAATTGAAAAGCTGGTAGCAGATTTTGAAATCCTTTCTTACTTGTTTTGACAAGGACTGACTCAAAGCAAAGGATATAATGATGCGAAGAAACAATATTTACAAGAGATCCCTTCATCAGAAAGGAAAAAAGGAAGGCTTTATTTTTTTAATTATATATATATAAAGAAGGAAGAGGCTCTGTTTTTTTTTTGAATAAGGTAACTAGCCATAATGATCATGACATGCATTTTGGACTCAACGACCTGATCTATCAAACTGATCTAATCATTCCTTTTGTTATTCCTTCGGGCCTTGAAGTCTGGCTAGTTTGTGTTAATTCTTTGCATCAGTTTCACGACTTACTTTCGACTAGTGGTGCCCCGAGATATTTTCACCAGCAAGTCTCTCTCATTTATTTATCTCTACTTACCGTCGTCTTACAGTGCCTGTGAGGGTTTTCACCAGTAAGACTCTCTCATTTATTTATCTCTACTTACCGTCATCTTACAGTGCCTGTGAGGGTTTTCATTAGTAAGACTCTCTCGTTTTTTTTGTTTTTTTAAATTTTTTTTGTTTTGTTTTCTTGATCCCTTGAGTAAAAACCATGACCATGTCCTCCATATGACAACCATTCCTCATTGCGGATTTCCCTTGGCATTCTCAAAAATGATCAGGAGGTCTTGTTTGGAAGGCTTTTGGATATGGTTAGAAAGAAAGGACGGCATGAAGGCTTAAAGTAGACTCAATATTATGGGTTTTACACTTACAACTCTTGGAATCGACTCTTTCAAAAAAAACTAAAACAAACTAATGCCCCAGTTTTAGATACTAGATTTTTTTATTTTTTTATATTTGGAATACTTATTTGGTTGGACCGAACAGTGTAAGGCTTCTTACGTATCCCTTCTTTAGGGAATCAGGTCAAACGTAGTTCAAATATCCGACCTAACTATTTTTTTTCATCTTTCTTTTTTTTTCTTTTTTTTTCTTTTTTTTTTGGTTGTAAAATGCCCCAGCTCTTATGTTCTAGGGGCATGGAACTTAGACTATTTTATTTTTGGACTTTTGACTCTAGACTTGATTCCAAAAGAAAGGGAGGGTCAAAGATTATAACAAAGCTCAAAAGGGGTAAAAATGGTATAAAGTATTTGGGTAGCAGAAAAAAGGGCCTCATAGCCTCAAGAACGCCAAACATATTATCTTTTCACAATCATGACATTGATAAACATGTTGTCTTCTGGGTCTTGTCCAGCGTAAATCTGTATGAGCAATAATTTCCTCGTAAGGAATGACCCTTGTCAATTTGGGTGACCTTTCTTTCTTGATATGGAAGTGTGCATTTCGATACTGATTGATTCGTTTCAAATTATATGTATTGCACCTTATTTTGAAAAATACTTTCTATCTTTTAGTGCTAAACAGACTTCAACCCATCTGATCACCCTTAAGCCCGATCTTCACAACAGTTCATGGGTAGAGATCCTTAACCTCCATGGGTATGACTGCTTTGGTTCCACGTATACTTGGCTTATACTTATTTTCCAAATGTTTCATGTCTTTATTCAACTTCAAAAATGTCACTTTCTCACTTATCCAATTCAAGACTAAATCAGTTTTCTAAGATCTTGCCAAAAACTTCGCACGCATGTCATGTCATTAGAACTAGCATGAAAATAACTATGCACAAAATGGACACAAAATGACTGACTGTTTTTATTGAATAAAGGATAGCAGGGTCCGATAACACAAAAACAAGAAGAAAAGACGACAAAATAAGCTACCATGTCTCCTTAATGGCTAAAAGAACAGTGATTTTCCACTTACTAAGCGGCATCTTAGCCACAAATTTGTAAATCAACACTACTACGACATTCAACCCTTTTATTCCTTCTGATTCAACGCTCAAATTTTGACTTTTTGATCAAAACATTCCCAATATTGGCTGTCAGATTTCAAGATTGACGACATGGGAAATTTCATAGCAACTAACTTCTCAAAGGACTTGAAAGAATTTTCATGTATCCCCATCATCAAACCATCCCGAGCAACGCATGTCTTATTGCTTAAACCTGATAAAGTCAACCAACATTTGCCTCCATTTTTGATTTTTCATAGCCAACTTGCCTACTTGCCTTTTTGCGACTTTGGATCAACAACAATGGTGTTTGTCCCATTGGTTGAGAAGATGCTTTTATTTTCGAGGGATCTTGGATTATTTTTGTGACTCGCCATTGCAAACCGACAAACCGACCACCTTTGACTAGCTTTTACTTCAAAACAGCACGCTCTTTTTTTTCTCTTTCTTTTCTCTTTTTTTTTCTTATTTTTTTTAACCATTAGATCGAACCTGATGTGGGTTGCCTACGTATCATGTGGGAAGATGAATTAGATCTTGCATAGTTCGGGAAGATCAATAATAAAGAAAATAATCTAACTTTTTTTTTTTACTTATATATAAATAATCCCACAAAAACTTCTAAAGAAGAAAGATTTTATTTTTGGAATTGGTGAAAGAAAGACTTCTAAAGAAGAAAAAAATATTTTTTAATTATGAATTTTTTTTTTGTAAATTTTACAAGAAAGAAAATATATTTTTGGATTTTGATTTTTTTTTTAATTTTGGGAGAAAGACTTTTTTTTAAAAGAAAGAAACTATTTTTGGATTTTTGGATTTGACGTCTCAAAGAAAAACTTCTAAAGAAGGAATTAAAGAAAAATATCTTTTTAGATTTTTTGAAAATTGGGGGCCGAAACCGATGAGGTTTGCCTACGTATCTCACATCCGGTAAGAATCGGACCCGCGTAGTTCGGTCGGTGTTGACATAACAGAAAAATATAATTTTAAAAAAAAAATTGGCTTATTTTTTAAATGACTCTTGTTCTTTTTTTTTTTTCAAAATTTCGGCAGATTTTCAGGATTTTTTAAATACCTAGATTTTTCAGAACCGGGTAAGTTTCTCTCTCCTCACTCTTTATTTTTCTTGATTTTCTTTCCCTATTCTAGAAGATGGTCAACATGCAAGTCGAAACAAATAAGTGCACAAGTAGCACGTTAAATGCATCAGCATGGTCTTTTAAATTGGGTACACCTATCCTAGACGGACCCAACCCCTGTGTTGAGTCCCCAAAGTCAAATACACGTGATGCAAACAAACGTACCTACTAGGGATCCGGCATGAGGTTTGTTCTTCTAGGTTTAAATCCTGGTAGAGAAGGAATTTAGACTGGCTTACTCGAGCGGACAACCCGAGCTGAGGAGGGTCAGCGTACCGGTAGCATTGCTTTTCGGCTTAGCTGGTGGTGCTCCCCGCCTAAAATATGTGTGACTAAAATCCTTCACCGGGTGACAAACACATCGGCTATCTCAAAGAAAGCGTGCTATGTCAAGAAAATACCCAATTTAAATTCAAGAAGACTCAGAGGAGTACGAGAGAAGACCATTTATATGTACAGTTCAACAATATCAAAGCGGTAAAAAATGGACAAATTGCACATTAGGCCCAAATAAATCACAGTATATACAAAAATTAATAAAGCCAAATAAAGTCAATGTACAAGCTCGAATTCTTGAGATTCCCCAACAGTGTCGCCAGAGCAGTCACACCCCTTTTTACCCCGAAAGGATATGTATGTTATGTATCGTTGTGGATTGTGGGTTAAAGAGTTTTTCTAATTAAAGTGACAAACTTGAGTAGAGATTACTTTATTTATAGAGTCGCCACTTGAAATTGTTTTTGGTGTTCCAAGTCACCTATTATTTGAACCCCTATTCAAAAGAAGATTTGACTCTTTTATTATTGGTATGCGAAAATAAAGTTCGGGTAAGAAATTTTGTTGACCGGGGAGAAGGTGTAAGGAATTCCCCGAGTCCTGTGGTTCTAGCACAGTCGCTTTATTGACTACAACTTGGCTTGAATTAATTTTGGATAAACTGTAATTTATTGGTTTTTATATTTTATCTATCTGCTTTTAATTATTAAAATATGGAATTATCTTTGAAACGAATCACGTGTGTGAATCCGTTTTGTTTATTGTGCCAAAATTATGTCACGCGTACGTGTACACAATTAATAGCACTTTATTTATTAAGATTATTTTGGCCAAAGTTGCACGAACACATACTTCGATTTTAATTTTGGAAATCATAATTATGTCACGCGAACGTATACATAATGGCGATAAACTAATTAAAAGCTTCGTGAGTTATTTTCCTAAGCTACTTTTGAGATTATTGTAAGGTCACGAATTATGAAATTATTGTGGGAGAAATGGTATGAATTGATAAGTATAGAAGACGTGAAAATGGTCTAGCAACATGTATATTACTTAAACCTTGGGCGACGTTAAATTATTTGTCTCAGGTCTAATAAAAAAAATTAGAATTTAGTCTGACATCATGTAAAGCCCAATTTCTTTCAATTGTGAATTAACCCTACCACTCACCAAAATTAGCAAAGATAACACTGCCACACTTCCTTAACATTTCAAATATGCTCAAACTAAATTCTATCATTCTAGTTTAAATAAAGCAACTCAAACAATGTGTACTACCAAACAAGTACAGTCGTAAAAGTTATAAATAAATTAAAATGGTCATGAGCTAATCTTCAAAATACCAGACAAAGACAAATTCTTATTTTAGCATGGAGTAAATTAAACTAGACAGATATTATTCACACACCAATAAGAAATAAGATCTGAAATAAAAATGAACAAAGTTGGAGTATAACCTTAAGCAAAGCAAATCGTCTTCCAATTTAAGAAGAAATTTTGAGTATCGCATATGTGCTCAAGCCATGGTTGACCAAGAGCAGGAACAAAATCTAAAACATGGACCGCGAACCGGGAAAAGCAACTCGTAGGCGATCTCGACTTAACCGGAAAACCTCACTAGCGGCCTCGAAAAGAGCCTCGTCTCAGTAGGGTCGGAGCTGCTTTTTTGTTGGTGGAGATGCTGCATTTTTGTAGCTTTTGGGGGTCGTTTCTTTTTGGCTACTTCGATGGCTAAAAATGGTTAAGAAAGCAGTGCTTTAAAGTAGGTTTTTACAGCTGCAAAAATGATGTTACAAAGGTGACGTTTCAGCTGTGTAAAAGGTGGTTTTGGGGTGATTCAAAGATAAAGTTTGGGGGTATTTGAAGCATTTTAATGGAGATTTTTCACTGAATTTTTTTTTTGGAGGAGAAGAACTGGCTTCAATGGGGTTTTAATGGCTGTGCTTTTCAACTGCATTTGGGGGTGTTTTGGATGAGTTTTGGTGTGTTTTTGTTGTTGGGTTTGATGCTAATTTTCAACTGGAGTTTGAGCTGATTTTCCCCTATTTTTTGACTTTCCTCCTCCCTTTTTTGACTTTCCTCTTCCCTTTTTGATTTTCTTCCTCCCCTTTTTGACTTTTTGTTGTATGTATTTATATTAGTAAGAGAGAGTGAGAGTGTGAATTGTTAAAGAGTAAAATTGGGGGAAGTGAAAAGTTAGGTATTGGTGAGATGAATGGAAAACAATTCACACATAGTCAAAAATTAGGTGCTCACACTCTTTCTTTCCGAACCAGGACTCCACTTACCGCTATCTCCGAGACCGCCAAATACAAGTATAGTTGTTCGTCTGTCTTTAGTGTGTGAAGCAGCGGCGGGATCGATAAGTATCTCTTTAGCTCCTCCAAAGCTCGTTGGCATTCCGAAGTCCATGAAAAGTTATTCTTCTTTTTCAATAGTGCGAAGAATCGGTGGCTTTTATCGGACGACCTTGAAATAAATCGCCCTAGGGCGGCTATGCACCTGGTTAGCCTTTGCACAGCCTTTACGTTGTCCACGAACGTGATATTTTTGATGGATTTGATCTTGTCGGCATTAATCTCGATTCCTCGATTGTATACTATGAACCCGAGGAATTTACGTGATCCAACTCCGAACACATATTTTTTCGGGTTCAGCTTCATATTGTACTTTTTCAATATGCTGAAGGTTTTCTTCAAATATTTTAAATGGTCCTCTACTTGCAGGGACTTAACCAACATATCGTCAATGTAAACCTCCATCGATTTTCCTATTTTTTCTTCAAACATCCGGTTTACTAGTCATTGATAAGTGACACCGACATTTTTTTAATTCGAATGGCATCATGTTATAGCAGTGCGTGTCGTACTTAGTGATGAAGGAGGTTTATTCCTGATCATCCAGGTCCATCCGTATCTGGTTGTATCCGGAATAGGCATCGAGAAAACTGAGGGTCTCATGGCCGGTCGTGACATCGATCATGCGATCAATGTTGGGCAGAGGGAAAGAATCCTTGGGAACTGCTTTGTTCAGATCCTTATAATCTACTCACATTCTTGATTTGTCCCCCTTTTTATGGACTACCACTACATTTGCTAACCAATTCGGGTATTTAATCTCCCAAATGGACCCTATTTTAAGGAGTTTAGATACATCGTCCTTGATGAAAGCATGTTTGACCTCGGGCTGGGGCCTCCTCTTCTGCTTGACCGGATTGATTTTTGGGTTCATGCTTAGCTTGTGAGTGGTTATCTCCGGTGGGATCCTTGTCATATCAAGATAGGACCAAGCGAAACAATTTATATTAGCTACAAGAAATTGAATAAGTTTTTTCCTGAGCTTGGGAGTTAACTCCATGCCCAGGTATACCTTCCGATCGGGTAGATGTTCGATCAATATAACCTGCTCCAGCTCTTCGACCGTCAATTTGGTTGCGTCAGAGTCGTCGGTAATTATAAAAGATAGGGCCGTAATCATCATCTTCATAAGTTCTCTGCTTATCTGGTTGGGTCGCGGCCGGTATCGATGACTACTATTTGGCCTCTTGGTTTGCGCCCGAATTTGGTTCCTTCGATGTTGCGAGCGTTGATATTGGAATCACTTCTTCAACTGCAAACATCTCTTTTGCAACCGGTTGTTCCCCGTAGATTGTCTTAATCCCCCAAGAGTTGGGAATTTTAACACCTGGTGAAGAGTTGAGGGAACTGCCCTCATATTGTGGATCCATGGCCTTCCGAGATAGGCGTTGTACCATATGTCTCCTTCGATCACATAAAACTTGGCCTCTCATATGATTTCGGTGGTATTGACCGGTAACATTATCTCTCCCTTGGTGGTTTCACATGCCATGTTGAACCTATTTAGAACTCGGACTGTAGGCACGATTTTGTCTTGTAGACCGAGCTGCTCCACGACCCTAGACTGAATGATGTTGGCCGAGCTACCTGGATCAATCAACACACGTTTAATTCGAGTTTTATTTATGAGTACAGATATTACCAGTGCATCATTATGAGGTTGTACGATCCGTTCCGCATCCTCATCACTGAAAGATAAAATTCCTTCCGGTATGTAGTCTCGAGTTCGTTTCTCCCTAGTGATGGATATTTTGGTGCGTTTCAACATCGGCCCCTGTGGGATATCGACTCCACCGATGATCATATTAATGGCGTGTTGAGGTTCGGTATCTTCTTGTTCTGTCTGTTTGTTAGAATCTTTGTTCCTGAAATGATTCTTGGTTCCGTCGCTCAATAATTCTCGAAGGTGCCCATTGTTGAATAATCGAGCTACTTCTTCTCTTAGTTGTCGACAATTTTCCATTCTATGACCGTGAGTCCCATGATATTTGCACATCTAGTTAGGATCCCTTTGAGCTGGATCAGATTGTAGAGATCGAGGCCATTTGGTATCCTTGATGCGCCCGATAGTTGATACGATGGCGGCAACATCGACATTAAAGTTGTATTCCGATAGCCTCGGCGCTTCTTTAGGCCCGATGGACATGTCGAAGCTATTTTTGGTCATGAGCCCCTGGTTGCTTCGACCTTGGTCATTTCTCCTTTCGTTTCTTATGGGGTTCCGCCCGGACCCACTGCTCCTCCGATCTCCATTATATGGCAGATATCGATCCTTGTTTGATCTTGATTCACGATCGATGTCTCTCTTGACTCTGTCGAGGGTTCTGACTAGATAAACAGACTCCGAAGGGGCCCCGATTTGCTGACCGTTGGTCTCTCGTTGACTCGTTCCGTGATTTCTGCCATAATGGTTGGTTAATGGCGAGAATTAGGACCCCTGTCGGATGAGTTGGCAAAGCTTTATTCGAGACTGTTAGAAACAGGACCGGTTACGCCTTCGGTAAACTCGAGGGCAAATCTGATGGTTTCGATGGCTAACTATGACAATGTTTTGGGTTCTATCGTAATCACCATCTGCCGATCTTGGCTGATGGTATTAGACGTCAGATCGATCTTCGAGCTCGACTCCACCCGATCACAGATATTCCGACCCTTGCCTAATCAGGGAGTTCAGAAGCTCGATCGAATATCGAGCTCGGTTTTATCCGTATACAATATGCATATGCGGTATGGTCACAGAATAAAATAAACTGCTAGTATAAAAGGATGCAACCAGGGGCGGATCTATGTAGGGGCTTGGGGGTGGTACGCCACCCGGTCGCTCGAGTAAAATCGTACATATGTACTAGTATTTTCCTCACATTATTGAACATATATAAAGAGTGGCACCCTAAGTAACAAAATGATTGTAGGTGCCATGGTTAAAGCATTGAAATTCCACCTGAAATACCCAAGATCGAGACTCTGTTGAAGTCCTAGTTGTTTTGCTGTTATCTTCTTTCTTTTATGCTCCTTTTAAATTCTTTTAATTTCTTCACCTCTGTTATTTACTCTATTTTGTACAATCTCCTTTTTATTATTTATTTAAATTGTATATTTGCTTCCTTTTTCTTTTTCTAGATCTTCATTTTATTTGAATGTGATTTTAATCATTTTCTCTTTTTATCCATCTAATGTTATTTTATTAATTTTAGAAACTAGAGTGATGGTAAGGTCTGCGTACACACTACCCTAGACCCCTCTAGTGGGATTATACTAGGTTGTTGTTTTTGTTGTTGTTGTAAACTAGAGTGATGCATCAAAGACATAATATTAATCGAGCTGTACGTAGATTGAAGTGATGTATTTCCTAATTTAAAATTTTATTTTTCTTTATATTTTTTAATCATATTAATCAAATTTGAACCTAGAGAATTAGAGCGAATTGGATAGAACTTATTCGATTTTGTGATCACATATTCATTTATGCATAAAATAATCTTTTAAATTGAATTGAATTAATTCAAAATGCACGGAACCGAACCGAATTAATCAAAAATGGATCGAACCGACTTAATGTACACCCAAGTTCAATCTTTTCACTATCGCCGGTTTGCATTAAAAGCAGTGGCACCAGGGACATTCACCAATTTCTTATAAGCGATGTCAAAATTTATAAAAGAACGGGAATAATAACTTTAATTATCATACTTCTAGACAAGAAATAACTTTAGTCTATTGATTTTGTTGAGTCTTAAGTCAGAAAAGTCCTGAATTAAATTCTACTTTATTTACAATTTTTAACCGCATAGATTGTCTCAAATATTTGCAAAAAGAAAAAAAGAGATGCTAGTTGAGGTTTGAACCTGACCTCTTAGAGCAAAATCGAGCACATAACCAATATACCAAGAGACAAATTATGTCAAGTGATGTCATTTTTTCCTACTTATCCGCTTCCTCGCAGTATTAATACATATATTTAGCAAAAGAATTCACGAAGCGGTGTCGCCTGACACGGCTTCGATAAATGTGCATTCGCCCCTGAATGGCACCCGTAACCATTAAATCCTAGATCCGCCTCTGGATGCAACTAAGGAATTTTTATTTATTTAAGCAGTGTAATTTATGAAAGATTTTAAAAAATTTACTTAATTTTTTCAATGTACCAAAAAATAAATACTATACAGGTCTCACGATGGTAGATCTTTATTCTCCTCAGTACAAGTAACCAACAAGCAGAGAGGACCACATTTTTACAGTTCTAATTGGGTCCCACTATGCTGCCACGCAAAGCTTCTTCAGCACGAAATCGACGTGTACGGACATTGTATGGTATTTCAGCTTATACATCAGGCATAAGATGGTGTACCCTCTGTCACTAGCAAAAAACGATTGGCATTATCAAAATCTCTCTCTCCTCCCTATAAAAGACTTTCCCGCTTTCTCAACTTCTCAGTTTCCTCCTCCTCCTCACCGTCTCTCTCCCTTTCTCTCTGTTTAGAGAAAGAGAAACAAAAAACTGCTGCTCAGTGCTCAGAATGGAGCTTCCGTCTCAGCATTCTTCGTTTTCGGTAAACATTCACTCGATCATTCTCTTTGTAATTCTATTTTGCTTATTTTCATGTGTTATACCCTTTTGTTTTCTGCGCAAAAGTTAATTTAAGATTGAAACATAGTAGTACTAGTTCGTTTTGACTATAATTTTTGTGTTTCCCAGCTTTTATTGCTTATCCAAATTGGTTTCATACAGCGATTGTCCGATTGAGAGGAAGTGTGGGAATTTTTTCTGTGAGATGAACTTTTTCTATAACATAAATATGTTTTCATGCACCTATATCTAAGGTTTTGATGTTTTTCCACTTCACCCTTGGAAAAACATTAGGTGATCAAAGTACCCAATACAGGGAGAGCTCCAACGAGTATGATCATCGTGCTATGTCTTCAGATTCGAAGCACAACGCAACCTCAAGTAATGAAGGTATTCCATAGGCGCGTATGCTACTTAGTACTTACTGTACAATTTTTTTGCAATAATGTATAGAGTGTTATCTGGCTGTTTTTTTCTTTTTGGGGCAAAGGCGTAACTTACGGGTTCGGCCGAACCGTGGTTCAAGCATGTAGTTGTCTTAACAAATTTATTGAATATATACCCATTATTAATTTAGAATCCAGTAACTTAAAGTTGTTAGAATTCTAAGCTCATAAGCTTCAAATCTTGGTTCCGCTTCTCCATATACCGTATACACATTATTAATTTAGAATCCAGTAACTTAAAGTTGTTAGAATTCTAAGCTCATAAGCTTCAAATCTTGGTTCCCCTTCTCCATATACTGTGTAAACATGACAAAAATGATTTCGTTGTTTAGTCATATAATGTATCTGTTCTGATTAATTAGTCCATGCAGCAGAAGATTTCAACATGGTGAAAGAAGAACAAACGAATGGAGTTACTGATCAAGATAGCGAATATCTTGCATTGATGAAAAGATTAAGGGAAAGGAAATTCGACCTCGCTAAGAGGCTGATATGCAACCAAGTTGTTAGACCAACTTTAATGTGGGAGAAATGGGAAGAAGAGAATGACAAATGGCTTGCAGAACATTATCCCAATGATTTTGACTTAGATAATCAGAATGAGTTAGTTTGTGAAACAGCGGAGCCACCATCAAGTATGATTGTGCCACTGTTTAGGTACCAGAAGGAGTGGTTGTTTTGGTCACTCAAGCAAGAAGAATCTTCGACCAAAGGGGGTATTCTTGCTGATGAGATGGGGATGGGGAAAACTATCCAAGCGATAGCACTTGTGCTTGCTAAACGGGAATTAGGGAAAGCAATTAGTGAATCCGGCTTATTGTCATCTTCACTCAGTACAACACAGGAACTCCCAGCAGTAAAAGGCACTCTTATCATATGTCCTGTGGTTGCTGCCATTCAGTGGGTTAATGAGATCAATCGATGCGCCACTGAAGGAAGCAACAAGATTCTTGTTTATCATGGCAACAAAAGGAAGCATATCCACAATATTGAGGAATATGATTTTGTCATCACTACTTACTCCATTGTTGAGGCTGAATATAGGAAAAATGTGATGCCGCCAAAACAGAAGTGTCAGTGGTGTGGAAAATCTTATTTTGAAGAAAAGTTTTCCATTCACCAGAAGAAGTGTGGACCTGATTCTGTTAAAAATTCCAATCAGCCAAAGCAGAAGAGGAAGAAGTTAAAACTTGGGGTAGAATTGTTGAAGCAGGAAACAGATTCTATGGAGTCAGCAACTAATATGCAGAAAACAGATTCTACGGAGTTAGAGGCTAATGTGCAGAAAGCCGATTCTATTGAGTCAGAGACTGATATGCAGAAAGCAGGTCATAGGAAGAGCATGAAGCGTAGTAGCATGACAGAAGAAGGGAAGAATGATGGTTCTATTAACAATTCAGCAAGTGTATCCCAAGATTTGTCACGGAAGAAGTCGATTTTGCATACAGTAAAGTGGGATCGCATCATCTTGGATGAGGTAGGTCATTCATTCACATATCATGCAAACTTATATTTGTTGTTGCTTTCTTCAATTATCATTTTCTCATAGTTCTTATTTGTCAGTATTAGCTGAGAATGTATATGGTTTGTTTCCTTGGATATGTTTTCATGTTCTGTTCATGATGCTTTTGATAAAAGTACTAGTTTTCTCCCAGAAGATCAAGTTATTCACAAAGCCTAAAAGTTAGAAACATGGAGATCTGTAGTGATTTCTTAAGGAGCTAGAATGTGAAGAGGCTTGTGGTTTATGCAGAAACACTATGGTAACTGCTGAGTAATATAGATGAAAGTACCTACCGGCCTCTATGATGATTTGGGTCATCAACCTTTAATTAGCAGTATGAAAGAAACAAAATATTTATCCGTCCTAATGCTCATTTTTTTGCTCAACTGCTCATCATGTTAAATATTATCTACAATTCAAGTTTGATCTCTACCTTCTATCCTCATAATGGATCTGAGCATTCTGTTCTCTCTGTTCCTACTGAATGATATTGTATTTGATTTATAGTGTGTGCCTGCCCCAAACTCCCAATCATCTCACTGCGTCTAGAATTCCTTAGTCGCATGTGATGCAATGTCATTTGTCTGCAATGTTTCAACTGATTGCACTTCTCTTGCACAGGCTCATTATGTAAAAGGTAGGCGCTGCAACACAACAAAAGCTACTCTTGCTTTGGAATCTTCTTATAAGTGGGCCTTAAGTGGTACTCCGATTCAGAATCTTGTTGGAGAATTGTATTCACTTGTAAGTTTAACTTTTGCTGGTTAATGTCTTCCAGATGTTTGTGTTATGAGATTAATTAAATGCTTTACTTTTGCACAGGTCCGTTTCCTACAAATAGTACCCTACTCTTTTTACTTTTGCAAGGATTGTGATTGCAGAACACCTGACTATAGGTAAACTTATAGCTTCTTCTTGATCTTTGTACCTACCCCAAGGGCTAAAAACATATTTTATCTCTTCTTTCTTTTGCTCCTCACCCATTGTTATCTGAAATCTTTTCTCTTGTGTGTCCTTTGATAAATTTTATGTCTTGCAGCTCTACAGCTGAGTGCCCACGATGCCCCCACAAATCTGTACGGCACTTTTGCTGGTAGAATAGAGTAAGTTAAATTGACATTCAAACTTTTGAGGCTCCCTCTTGTTGCCAAAAATTAAATTTATTGCTGACATGGTGAGGTTGATGTGTATTCTCTTTCTAGTACATTGCTACACCTATAAAACGTGAAGGAAATTCTGGGAGTGGTAGAGATGCAATGGTTCTTTTGAAACACAAAATTCTAAAAAGCATCCTACTAAGACGTAGCAAAAAAGGAAGAGCTGCTGATCTTGCACTTCCTATGAAAATTGTAAGTTTTGTTGGGCACTAATGTAGGTTGATTCAATTTGATAATCATCTTCTCTCCAGCTTATCTGTTACTTGTATATGGTCTCAGGTTACTTTGAGAAAAGATTCTTTGGATATCAAAGAAGAAGACTACTACATGTCATTGTACAATAAAAACCAGGCACAGTTTAATACGTATGCTTCTTAGCCGATATATGCTGCTCCAACCCAAGATTTTCTTGCTTGCCAACCATTCTTTGCTTGTCTGTGGTTCCCCAGTTTGCTGGTCACCCTAAAAATAGTGTTTCCCTATATTTGTATCACGAGGCTAGCACATTTATTTTGTTTTCTTGTCTTATGTGTTGACAAATCTCATGGAGTATGTTTCCTATGATTGCTCGGTCTTGAGTATTTCTGGAACATATTGGTTCCATTTCTTGGAATACTGAATGATTAAGATCACGTGCTTTCCTTTTCCTACCAATGTGTTAGATCATGAAAATACTGCTATTATCTGATAGCGTTTATCTTTCTTCTCTCTCTCTCAAAATCTCTTTGTCTCTCTGTCTTTTCTTTTCTTTTTCTTCCATTCTCATTTCTTCTCCTTACATCCCTTCTCCCTTCTCGTCTCTACATCACCATGAATTTCTTTTCTTATTATTTTTACCTTGCAAAAAAGTTACAAAAAGAGTAATGGTAGTTTTAGATCTAGTTATACCTTTTACCCATTATGTATTTTGGTGCAGTTATGTTCAAGCTGGAACAGTGATGAATAACTAGGCACACATTTTTGAGCTGCTCATACGCCTACGGCAGGTACCAAGATGATGCTGTATAAATGCTTGCCTTGCATGGAACTAATTGTTGTTGGTAATTGTAATGTATACATGCATTCATATACGTGTTCGTTTTGATTCTCTAGTTATTACCTCCCAGTCCTCGCAATTGATCTACCATGCCCCTCACTGCACCTTTGTGTCTATAATCTCTATCCAATTTTTTTTCCCTGCAAATACGTTCAACTACTTTTCCTTGGTCCTTTCTTTTAAGGGGTCTTTACATAAGTAGCCGATCAGATTCCCTGTTTACTTTTTCTAACCGGTATACATAGATTATATACTGCTTATATACGATTATAAACATATTATATATAAAATATATATATTATACATCCGCCTGTTATTTTTAATTTAAGCCGTTTTTTTTAACTTCAACTTATTTCTTGTAATATACATAGAGAGATGCTGTGCAACTTCTTTTATCTTGGCCTATTCTTTTTAATATTCTCCAACTTCTTTTATGTTCTCCTCTTCTTATTCCTATCTCTTTTGTTGCTGTAATTTAATAAAATTTCTCATTATAAGTTTAACCTTCTGGTATTACATTTTTTTTGTGTTGTTAAATTTTTGAAGTGATAACTTTAGATGGTTGGACGTGTATTTGATTATAGCTTAACGTATAGTATATACAGTTTGGTCAAGGGTACCACAAAAGTTATTCTGTACTCAACCAAAGTGTAGGACTGGAGCATAGATTGGATTGCAAAACTTATCTGATGTGCAATCCCGCTCACTAGATGAGCCCTAAAGGTTAACTTAAACATATTTGTTTGCTTGAATTATTTTCTCGCGGCCGAGTTCTTATGTTTTGTTGTGCTGGTCGCTTTTGTGAATATAATTTTGAAGCACCTGACCCTCTTATCATGCTAGGCCCAAGGTATACATTTAGTTTCCTGTCACTTGTTACATGCGGTTAGTATTCATTTTCTTTTTGCATCTTCCAAATACGCCTCTTGAATAGCGGGGTTGCTATAAAATAACAGTTCAAACACCCGTAATAAAGTAGAAATTTGACGATCTAAAACATGCAAGTGTTTGTTTTATTTCAGTCAAGTTTCGTTGTGTTAAACGTCTGATTGATATCTTTTCTCAATTCGGCAGGCAGTTCTTCATCCTTACCTTGTGGTATACTCGAGTACTGCTTTGGCAAAAAATGGGAGCATGGACTCTGGAAATATTGAGCAACCTTGTGGATTATGTCAAGATACAGTGGAAGATCCAGTAGTGAGTTTATGCACCCCTTCTCCCTTCCATCGAAAAAAAGGAAGAGAAAGTTCCAGCACCTTTCAGCTGCTCATTTTCTGCCTGAATATTATATGTACAATCGTTAAATGCACTTTTCTTGCATTACATGTTTAAAGTTTTATTTCTTTAATGATTATTGAAGGATCACATTTGTACTAGTTCTTTCTAGCGAAAATGGTGATGATATGGCCAGTGCTTTTACAAAAGCTACTCCATATACTATTTCCATTTTCCAAAAGTCCTCTGAAGTTCATGAATATATTGGATAGTCTTTCTCCGGTATTACCAAAGACTTTAATAATTTATATATAGTTCTTTTAATTATCTTTGTCCATCTAAAATACTTTATTAAACTCTTCTGATGGCATGCTGTCCTTATCCATTAGACGGTCTTTTTCTGAACTGTGCATCTCTTTTGATTATTGCAGATTACTTCTTGCAACCATGCCTTTTGCAAGACCTGTTTGATAGACTTCGCTGCAAGTGTGGGACAATTGTCATGCCCTCTGTGTTCTGAACTACTTTCAGTTGACTTAAGTGCAAATAATGATAAGGCGGATCAGAATTCTAAACCGACTCTCAAAAGGTTTAGGTCCTCAAGCATACTGAACAGAATTCAGCTCGATGATCTCCAGTCCAGCACTAAAATAGATGCATTGGTATCTTATCTTCTCCTTTATTATTATATTTTCCTCACCTTACTTTTACTCCTTGCTTTATGTTTTTTTCCCTTCTCACAAAGAGACCAAGTAGGTGTCGTACCACATCCCGTACAGGCATCAAGCAACTAATTATGATTCTAAGACTTACATGGCATCTACCAGATGTAGCTCATGATGTTGTACCTTGATGTATGTGCTTTTGCAATGAGGAAAACCAACATATTCTTGTCAACTTAGTAGTGTTCCAACCAGGAAAACAAGTTGAAGCTTATGGATTAAATGTTTTCCCCATTTGAAGTTTGAATAAATGGAGGAATCTCATTCTTACCATTTTCTATTCAGATTGTTCTCGAAATCTTCTATTATTTATTGTGCATAATATAGTTAAAGTGTTGGGAGTAAACCTCCTACAAAAATAATATTTACAGTAATAAAAGCGGAATAATCACGTAACACCGAGATATGGTAATTAACAAGAATAAAAGAGTGACACCGACACCAAGATTTTTACGTGGAAAACCCTTTGAATAAGGGAAAAAACCACGACCCCGAGACGAGCAACTGATATCACTATAGCAAGGAATTTTACACTTTGTAGGTACAAATAAAATACTCTAAAGACCACTACAACACTCAAAAGAAATAACCCTCTTTTGATATTCTCACCTTACTACAATATCGCTCACTCTCTATTTTTCTCACAGACTATTTTCTTATACCTTGTCTGTGAAACCTTACTCTTTCTTTCTCTCTTTGTTGGTGTAGAAATGAGAGTTGAAGCTCTCCTTTTATAGCCGGAGCCTCACTCTCTAAAGCCTACTAAATTTGACAATTTGCACACACTTTTCCTTTTTTTTCTTCAATGTTGACAATTTAACAAAATTGGCTACCAAACCAAAGAAATTCAACAAAGTTGGCTATCAAACCTAAGAAATTTTTCTTAGGCACATGCCTATTACTTTGGCTATTGAATGAGATGGACCCCATCAATCTCCCCCTCTAGTCTCATTCATCTAGAGGAGGTAGCATTGTCTTCTAGTTTGAGCGCATGCCGACAAGTTCTTTGCATAACTCGAACTTGTCTCTTGGTACCACCTAGGTCAACATATCAGTAGGATTTTCACTCGTGTGGATATTTTTGACCTGTAAAGATTTGTTCTCCACATGCTCACGAATCCAATAATATCCCACATCTATATGCTTTGTTTTTGCATGGTGCATGGAGTTCTTGCTCAAGTCTATTGCACTTTGACTGCCACAATAGACGACATACTCTTTTTGATGCAATTCCAGCTCTTGAAGAAACCGCTTGAGCCATACCATCTCCTTGCCAGCTTCTGTAGCTGCAATGTACTCTGCTTCAGTTGTTGAAAGTGTATTACACTTCTGCAATTTAAACTGCCATGATATATCTCTCCTTGAAAATGTAAATAAATATCCAGTAGTGGATTTTCTGTTATCAATGTCACCTGCCATATCAACATCTGTATAGCCCTTCAAGATTGGATGAGATCCTCCAAAGCATAAACAATCTCCTGTGGTACCTCTCAGGCACCTGAGTATCCACTTGACTGCTTCCCAATGTTCATTTCCAGGATTTTCAAGGAATCTGCTAACAACACCAACTGCATGAGCAATATCATGTCTGGTGCATACCATTGCATACATCAAGCTTCCGACTGCTGAAGAATAAGGAACTCTAGCCATGTTCCCTTTTTTCTCCACTGTTGTAGGACACATCTTCTTGCTCAACTTTAGATGACTAGCAAGAGGTGTGCTGACTAGCTTAGCATTCTTCATATTGAAGCGTTCTAGTACACGTTCAATGTACTTCTCCTGAGACATCCACAACTTTCTGCTTGTTCGCTCTCGAACTATCTTCATACCCAGAATTTGTTTTGCTGGGCCCAAGTCCTTCATATCAAATGACTTGGACAAATCTCCCTTCAACTTTGCGATCAGCCCTTTGTCTTTTCCTACAATTAACATGTCATCCACATACAACAACAATATAATAAAATTATTTTCAGAAAATCTTTTGAAGTATACACATGGATTAGAATATGTCTTTGTGTAAATTTGACTTTTCATGAATGAGTCAAACTTCTTGTACCACTGCATTGGTGCCTGCTTCAACCCATAAAAACTCTTATTCAGTTTGCACACCATTTGTTTTCTTTCAGCTACTTCAAATCCTTCTGGCTGCTCCATATAGATCTTCCAAATCTCCGTGAAGAAATGCAGTTTTCACGTCCAAGTGCTCCACTTCAAGATCTAGGCTAGCTGCTAAGCTCAAGATTGTTCGAATAGAAGCCATTTTGACAACAGGTGAGAAAATTTCGTCAAAATCAATACCTTTCTTCTGTTCGAATCCTTTAACCACCAATCGAGCTTTGTATCTGACCAGGTTTCCATTTCCATCTTTCTTGATTTTAAAGACCCACTTAAACTTGAGTGGTCTTTTACCCTTTGGAAGTTCAACCAGCTTGTAAGTACCATTTTTTTGTAGAGATTCTATCTCTTCTTGCATGGCTTTCATCCACTGGTTCTTTTCTGGATGGGACAACACCTCCTTAAGACTTTCTGGCTCCCCCTCATCACTGATGAGGACATACTCTGTGGTAGGGTACCTGCATGACTCTACCCTTAGCCTTTCTGATCTTCTCAGAGGTTAAGGTTGTTCTTCTCCCTGAGTGGGGTGATCCACTTGCTTAACATCATCATCAAGTTGCTCTCCCTGCTCGGCAACCTCGTCAGTTGTACTTTTTGCACTTGTGGGATTGATAAAAGCAGAAGGAATAGTAACAAGGTTAGAAATTATACCATTCTTGGCCTTCTCTGGCATATCATCAGCCGTTCCAACTTCACTTTCTCGGAAGACTACATCTTTGCTTCTGATGACCTTTTTCTTTATAGGATCCCACAATCTATACCCGAATTCTTCATCTCCATATCCGATGAATATGCAAGGAACAGATTTATCATCCATCTTTGTTTTCTGCTCTTTTGTTACATGTGCAAAAGCTCTGCAACCGAACACCTTAACATGTGAGTAGGACACCTCCTTGTTGGTCCAAACTCTTTCCGGGATGTCAAACGCCAACAGAACTGATGGACTCTTATTGATTAGGTAACAGGCTATCTGAACTGCTTCACCCCAGAATGACTCAGGCAGTTTAGCCATTCTAAACATGCTTCTCACCTTCTACACAATGGTGCAGTTCATCCTTTCGGCTACGCCATTGTGTTGTGGGGTTCCAGGAACTGTCTTTTCATTTCATATCCCATGGTTCGAACAATACTCTTCAAATTCCCTTCAAGTGTACTCACCTCCATTGTCACTTTGGAGACGCTTTAGCTTTTGGCCTGTCTCCCTTTCCACCATAGCATGAAACTTTTGGAAAACTTGAAACACCTGATATTTGGTTTTAAAAATATAAACCCATAATTTTCGTGAAGCATCATCACTAAAAGTAACAAATATTTGTTACCGCCTATCGTTTCAATTTCTATTGGACCACAAACATCAGAATATACCAAATCAAGTATATTCAATTTTCTTTCAGACGATGTCTGAAATAAAAGTCTATGCTGCTTACCAAATAAACAGTAGTCATAGGGTTTTACCGTTGTACCTTTGGCATAAGAAATGAGTGATTTCTTGGCAAGAATCTGCAATCCCTTCTCGCTCATATGACCCATTCTTTTGTGCTACAAATCTGCAGAAATCTCATCTTGTGTCGCGTTCAATTCACTTTGGCATATTTCTGCATTTGTCCTGTACAACATGCCACGAGCAACTCCCTTTGCAATCACCAATGATCCCTTAGTGAGTTCCCACTTTTGATTTGCAAAATAGTTCTCGTATCCATCTCGGTCTAAAACAATTCCCGAGATCAAGTTCATTCGAAAATCAGGTACATGTCGCACGTCCTTGAGAACCAATGTGCATCCGACATTTGTCTTGATACAAATGGTACCAATCCCCGCAATCTTTGAGAAACTTGTGTTACCCATTCTCACAAGGCCGAAATCACCTGATACATATCAGCAAAAAAGATCTCTTACCGGTGTGGTATGGTAAGATGCTGTTGCATCAACCACCCATTCAGACTCTGGACCTGATAAGTGCATGCATTCCTCTTCCTCGTTTATACAGAGGACACCATTATCATTGTTTTGCACCATGGCGGCTGTGTTGTCGTAATCTTGTGGCCACTAGTTTCACCTTTTCCCTTCCTTGGATTTGGGCGATCTCTTTTGAAGTGACCTAGTTGATCACAATTGTAGCAATTTCTAGCTCTTGATTTGGATCGGTTCTTAGACTTCCCACGAGTTCCGGATCTACCATAGTTGCTCGAACTCCTTTGATAACTCCTGCCTCTACCTTTTATGATGAGAGCATGTCCTTGATTTTCAGGCTTCTTTCTCATCTTCTCATTGAGTAAAAGAGCCGATGTGACATCTTTCAACTCAATGGTAGTCTTACCGTGCAGGATGGTTGTTGCCAGATTATCGTACGAAGCTGGCAACGAGTTCAACAACAAGATGACTTTATCTTCTTCTTCGATTATCACTCCGAGATTGGCGAGCTGTGTGATTAGTCCGATAAACACATTTAAATGTGACAAAAAATTCGTACCTTCACCCATCTGTAGGGCGTATAGCTGCTTCTTCAGGTACAATTTATTTGTTAGCGTTTTGGACATGTATATGCTTTCCAACCTTGCCTAAATTCCACGTGCGGTATCTTCATCAATGATGTTATTTACCATATCATCTGATAAATGCAACCCGATTGCACTAGCAGCCCTTTCATCCAAGTCAACCCAATCCTCAGCTTTCATGGTATCAGACATTTTGGCATCAACATCTAGTACCTTGTGTAATCCTTGTTGGATGAGTAGATCTCTCACCCTTCTTTGCCATGTTGAGAAACCGCTATCTTCGTTAAATTTTGCTACCTCGTACTTTACTCCGGACATTTTTATTTTTCACCGAGTATAGTACTAACGATAGTGAATAGTATTTCTATGAACGAGCAGAACCTGTGCTCTGATACCAGTTGTTGGGAATAAACCCCCTACAGAAATAATATTCACATTAATAAAAATAGAATAATCATGTAGCACCGAGATACGGTAATTAACAAGAATAAAAGAGTGACAACGACACCAAGATTTTTACGTGAAAAACCCTTTGAATAAGGGAAAAAACCACGACCTCAAGACGAGCAATTGATATCACTATTGCAAGGAATTTTACACTTTGTAGGTCCGAGTAAAATACTCCAAAGACCACTACAACACTCAAAAGAAATAACCCTCTTTTGATATTCTCATCTCACTACAATATCGTTCATTCTCTATTTTTCTCCCAGACTATTTTCTTATACCTTGTCTGTGAAACCTTACTCTTTCTTTCTCTCTTTGTTGGTGTGTAGAAATGAGAGTTAAAGCTCTCCTTTTATAGCCGAAGGCTCATTCTCTAAAGCCTACTAAATTTGACAATTTGCACACACTTTTCCTTTTTTTTCCGTCAATGTTGACAATTCAACAAAGCTGGCTACCAAACCAAAGAAATTCAACAAAGTTGGCTACCAAACCAAAGGAATTTTCCTTAGACACATGTCTATTACTTTGGCTATTGAATGCGATGGATCCCATCATAAAGTACCTTTATTTTGATATTCTCTTCGTTCCAATTTATGTGACACATTTTTCAAGAACTTAATTCACCTAATTCAAATTCAAATTTGTTGTGATATTTTCTCTGTCAAACTGACTTCTCAACCTTTAATTTATGTTTCTTCCGTTTCATGGTGTAATAGTGAAATCCAATTAACATCTTAAACTCAATATCCAGTAGGAAGATCCCATCTTGAGATTCAAAGTGAGAGGGGGTCTGTGGAGTACATGATTGATGCTCATTGCTTGTTTTATTGATTCTAGAGGGAAGAAATCAGGTTCATGATTGAAAGAGATGGTTCTGCAAAAGAAATAGTTTTCAGCCAGTTCACTACATTTTTGGGTCTGATACACTATTCTCTTCAGAAGGTAAGATATAAAGAGATCTTTGCTCCCTTCCTACTTTTTCCTCCTTTCTTTTTCAGTCTGTGTAACAAGAAAAGCTTGCCTTGTAAACTCTTCAGTCGGGCATCAATTGTGTTCAATTAGTTGGATCCATGTCTATTGCTGCAAGAGCTGCAGCAGTTACCAGATTTACTGAAGATCCAGATTGCAGCATTTTTCTTATGAGCTTGAAAGCTGGAAGTGTTGCACTCAATCTTACAGTTGCATCACATGTAAGCTTTTTTTCATTTTTCTGTCAACACCGACTGTGACAACTTTTTTCAAATGCCAAAGGGTTTTAATATCTAGTGTTTTATTCCATCACTCTTCAGATCTCCTGTTGTTTGGTTCATTTAACATATTCCAACTTCACTTGTCTGTGCACTTAAAGAGCCAGCTCAAGTACCATCATCACATGTATTTATATGATGAATAAGCGCGCAATTCGTGGTGATACGTGGCTTCTCTTTGGCTATGCTAGGTTTTCATAATGGATCCTTGGTGGAATTCTGCTGTGGAGCGCCAGGCCCAAGATAGAATCCATCGAATAGGGCAATATAAACCTGTTAGGTCTGTTTTGCATTTCTTGTATTTTTATGTTATTGAGTGGAACTTATTTTATCTTTTCTCATTTTTAGGATTATGAGATTTGCGATTGAGAATACAATTGAGGAAAAGATCTTAAAGTTGCAGGAGAAGAAGGAACTTGTTTTTGAAGGGTAAGTGAGTTTTTTCTTATGGATGGTTGCATATGTATTGTGACGAAAATAGGTGATGAGTTGAAAGTTGAAGTGATTTATATATATATATATGCTATCTTAGTTGGAGAGGTCTCAAGAAATTTTGGAAATTAAGTAGTTTTCTTCTAACTATTCTATAACTAAATGGTGAGACACTTGGTGAGCATACTCATCTTCCACCGTGTAGGTTGAGGGTTCAAATACGTACACAAGTAGCTTCTCTTCCCCCTTCTACTTTGTCTAGTTGCAGCTCATCCTACCCTATCCACATTGTTCATGATTCTCTCAATCAATTCTTTGGTATCACAGTTGTATATCATCCCACTGTTCAGTTGCCTTTGATTTGAATCTGAAGTAAACTATATTGAAATCTTTGATTTCTTCCATTTAGCTACATATACTATTTCATGTGCGATTTCCCTCACAGTGTGAGTAATTATCAGATGATACTCTCATCAGTTCAAAGCATAAAGAATAATTTCTTATTGCCTAATCTCCCTGTAGTTAGTTCTTTTGCTTCCTCTTCCCTATGCAATAACCGAAAAAGGTCAAAAATTGAAGAAAAGGATAGTTGGCTACAGTGAGAGTTCAAATAACTTTCAGTGTTTTCTCATTCAAATAATTTCCAAAGATAGACCATTTGATGATTTCCCCTGAAAGATGTTATTGACCACCATTTTGTTTTACGTTTTGCTTTCTTGTTCCTTTCTTTACTCTCCGCACCCCCAAATACTCTCTCCAAAACCATTTTCCCCTTCTTTTCCTCGACATACTGAAACTTTCAAGTTGGTTGCAGGACGATTGGTGGCTCATCAGAGGCCTTTGGGAAACTAACGGAAGAAGACTTGAAATTCTTGTTTGTGACTTAAATTGGACTATGTTCTGTTCTTTGGTTTAGCAAACAAATTCTCTGGTATTTTGTTTAGCTTCTATCAAAAAGTATGTACATAGACTTATGAATTTAGCCAGTAGGAAGCCGTACTGCTTTTGATTTGTCCAGGGGAGTTTATGTTTGTTTTGCATTACAATGATTAGCTTATAATTTCATTCCAGTCAAGAAGTGAACAATTAACACTGAGGTGGGGAGAATGTCCAAAGCGTTCTTGTTTTTCATCTTAACCAAAATTTCTTATGTCTTGGCAGTGTTATAGCCTGTTTGGCCAAGATTCTAATATCAACATATTTTGAAAAGTAATTTTTTTTCAAAAGTTCATTTTTTCAAAAGTACTTTTGATGCGGAGCAGTTTGTGTTTAACTAATTAATTTGAAAAATACTTCTGACTAGCAATTTATTTTGAGAAGTGATTTTTCTCAAAAGTGTTGGTCTGAAAAGTACTTTTGTTGAGAAATAGCTTGTGTTTGACTAATTAATTTGAAAAGCACTTTTGAGCAACAATTAATGTTTGACCAAACTTTTAAAAACTACTTCTAAATGTATTTTTCTCCAAAATATTTTAAAAAAAATATTTTTGGAGAGAAGTTAGAGAATTTGTTTTAAGAAAAAGAAGCAGAATCAGAATGTGTTGAGCAGTGTTACTCGTTTCTTATCATACTTGGTTGGGATCATTGCCATCACTGTATCTCTCCTCTTTCTGCATCATACGAGATCAAATTAAAGCGTATCTACGTTCATCTTCCACTCTAAATGCCTTTTCGAAGTGACTTTTACTGGCTTGAATTTGGGACTGAATTTAACTGACTAACTACAAAAGCCTTTGGGGAGTCGCGCGCAGTTTGGTGCTCATTGCTGCAGCGCTGCTAACATGTAGTAGTAATAATATTTAAGTACTACTCCCTCCGTTTCAATTTATGTGAACCTGTTTGACTGGCCACGGAGTTTAAGAAAAAATAAAGACTTTTAGAATTTGTGGTCCTAAACAATTCAAAAAGGGCCCAGAGTATTTGTGTGGTTATAAAAGCTTCTTATTAAGGGTGGAATTATAATTTTAAGCAAAATTGTTTCCAAATTTAAAAATGGGTAATTTTTTTTTGGAACGGACCAAAAAGGAAATAAGTTCACATAAACTGAAACGAAGGTAGTACTGTGGATTATAGAAAAGGATTTTTCTTTGTGGTAAAAGTTTTGGATGTAAATTAGGAAGCTTTATACTAACAAGGGGCAATTTTTAAAGGAAAGAGCAGCCTTGAGCTAACATTTTGGCATGCTTCTTGTCGAGAGGTTTTTGTTTTGCCCCAAAGTAAGAATTGTAGGTATATTTGGCTTATGCTTATCTTGAGTCTATCTAATTCCATTGAGGTAAATGTTTGACCAAAAAGTATATCTTTCGGCTACACTATTAAATTTATATAATAAAGGATTAAATCTAGTTAATATAATAACTCTAGATGTGAATCTTGAAAACATGTATGAGATGGGACATATTCAGTGAAGTGTTGACAATGATAAGCACAAAATGTTCATAAAGTATGAGCAATAATGGAGGTGTAACTAGCAATAAATAGCAATAAGTGGCTTTTAAGTAAATAAGAGGAATGATTCACTTAATAAAGGATGGATTGGACGAATGTTCTGCCTGACAATGATGAATGGCAGATAAATCCAAGATTTGTTCGAACCGTTCTCGGATCTGGTGAAAAAATATGGAATAATATGGGCAATAATCTTCATAAAAAGGTAGTCTTTGTATCTTTACAAGAGAGAGAATCTTTTTGTAAAGTTTGCTCTTATCACAATGAATATCCCCCCTCCTTTTTTCTTCTCTATTTCCTTATTTATCTCAGACATGTCTTTAGCAAACCCTAATAGTATAAGTGCAGAGAATATTCTCTTTAATATCCTATTTCAAAAACTAGCCGTTATTGCTCTATCAGCGGTGCTCGACCTCGGTCATTATTGACATCTCGACCATGAATCTTGCTGCTCTCTGGCCGACCTCGACTTACTCTTTCCTTGATGCTATATTACCCTAAATATTCTAGGGCGGATTTTGTTTTATACAGTTAGTCCCTCCTCTTATTGAGGCCGGTCTTAGGCAGGCTCGATAAGCGGATATTATATAATATGGTTGAAGCATTTGGACTACCTGAATGAGCCGTGATTATTGGGACGAGTTGGCAGCGTGTCCCTTTGTGAGCCGTAACTCGTGGGGTTGTAAGTCCCACAAATCAGGGTGACGTTATGGCGATAGACGTCATTATGATGCGATTTTCCGATACGTTGCTTCGTTTCACGTGCGTCTTCTGATTGAGTCTGCCGCTTCGGTTACAGTCCCATGTAATGATGATTATTTCCTTGGTATTCAACGCTTGAGTTTTTATAAATAGGGGTGTGTGGGTAACGTTTCAATTGTTACGAAACCCTTACATCAAAGAACTTTGTATCTTCTTCTTCTTCCTCAATTGTCGTGTATTTTCTCACTTGTTTTAGCTATTCTCACTACTTCTAACACTTTTTTTCTTGAATATCCTCCCTTAACAACATGGCTAATGTACCCTCTGTTTCCGGTATGGCAACTAACCCTATCCCTTTGGCGGTGCTTATACCCCCTCATGCTGATAGGGTCTTCGTCGCCACTGAAGAAGAGAATATTCCTACGGTAGAGGAAATAATCCTTCGTAGTGAGAAAGTTAGGTTTGATTTCTTGAAGGCGCCTGAAGGTGAGCATGAAATCTCAGAATCAGTAATGGAAGAGGCCGATCTGGCCGAGCTTAGGGCAAAATTCAACATTCCTACCCATATCGATCTGGTCTCAGTAGGACGTATCGTGGTGCAAATCCACGCCCCGGATATTGCGCGTTCTATGCGTATCCTTTTCAGGTCGGCTATACTCCCCCTTCTCCTATTGGCAGAGGCATTTTGCTGCTATTACGGTGTCTGCCCGGCCTAACTCTCTCTGTACATCTACAAGCTTATTAGGATGCTCTCAAAATTCGCCGAGTTGGCCGGGGTCGAGGTTACACTCCGCCAATTGATGCATCTCTTCGCCCCTAGCTTTTATAGGTATGGTGGTGAAGATGGACGACTAAGCTAATCGTCAGTTCTGGCTCAACTACTTTTTCATCAGAAACGAAGATGTGGTGGCCAATGCGGACGGCATTCCTGAGACTTGGAATCGTGCTCTTAAGTATCCGTCTTTTATGTAAGGTATTTGATTTATCCGTTTATAGTCGTAGGCTCTAACATGTTGTCTCTTCCTTGTATAGCCAAGGCTATGCCTCATCCTTTGGTCATGGACATTTCCAACTGGGTTGGCCGGATTGTGCCTCACACTATGGGGATTCGTGAGTGGCCGAGCTTTCTCAAGAGGTTCGGGCCTGCTTCTTCCTTGGATGGTGAGTTCGTCGATTGTATATTTTTTTTATTTTTTGTTTTGACTGCATGGTCTCTTGCACGCTATAGCTTATTACTGGTGGTGACAACCTTCGATCATTCTTTTTCAGTTCGAGGATCTTCGAGGAGTCCGACGGCTCCTCCTCCTGCGTTTCGTAAGAGGAAAGCTACTTCTTCAGAGTCTGTTCCTGCTGTGATCGCAGCTAGGCTTGCTCGGTCATCTACTTATGTTCGTTCTTTTTCTGTGGCCAGGTCTACTCATTCGTTGGCCATACCTACTGCTGCTTCCGTGCCGGCTTTTTCTGCGCCCGCAGATATATCGTCAACGGAGCTTCCGGCTTCCCCTTTGCTTCATCTAGTGGACGAGGAAGAGGAATCATCGCCGAGTGATGGGAATTTGGTTCCTCGTAAGAGGAGATCGGTGGATGTTAGTGATGGGATTGCCTGGGCGGTGGATTCAGTGATAGAGCTTGAAGATGACACCGAGTTATCTCCCGTGGTTCCGCTATCGACTGAAGCCGTAGATGGTATGTCTCTTCCTGAAACCACGATTGAAGCTAAAGGGCCATCAGCGAGAGTCTCTGATAACTTGAGGAGGGATGAGCCATCGGCCTCATGACCGACCGAAGTTCTTCTACGATGGACGACTTAAAAGGAAAACGTGTAGCCGAGGATGATTACTAGACGTGCTCCGATATGGATGCCGATTAGGTGAGGATGATGGGGGAGGGATTTACCCGACTCGAAGTAAGGTTGGAGGGGTCCACTGATTTCGTCCAATTTCATTCCTCTATTTAAGGATATGAAAACGGTCGATGCAATAGTAATACCCAACAAGGAGTCGGGGTCAATTTTCCACAGGGAGCTATGAATGGGTCTTAGGGATATATATTATAGTGTATGAGTTTGAATTATCTCAAATTGCACTTCCACAAACTTGGGTTGTTTCTAGGTCTAATTTAAACGAAGATTACAAACTAAGAATTTAAACTAGGAAAGTGGTTTTGATTGTTTTTCAAATGATATAAAAGGCCTACAGCTATGACCTTAACCTAAGTGTTCGCCTAATGGGTTGTAAACTTTAAAGCTTATTTTATTGGTCAGGGTGTATTATAGCTATCAACACCCAAGTACCCACTCAATACCTCTCGGTCAGAGAATAATTTTGCCCAATTTGGCTTTCTCAAGTCCAAATGGGTATTGAACAAAACAGTTGATGATACTCAAGTCGGGTTTTACTATCTCTAGGTTCAACCCTTTAATTGGGCTTATCAATCTCTCGATTGACCCAATTTCTTGCTAGCCAAGTTTTCCTAGACCAAGTCTCTCTTTCTCAAGTAGATACCAAGTCAAATAGGCATGAAATAATTTTTGCAACCATTAATTCTTCACATAAAAGCAAGAACTAGGCTAGATAATCAACACCCAATCATAAACAAGCAATAAATCAAACACCCATTAAGTTACACACTAGGGTTGGGTCACAACCCTAGTGAAAATCTAGCTACTCATGCTTAAATTGGAAGAAAAAGAAGAAGTGATAATTAAATCTATATTGATAATTAAAATGATCAAATAAATATTCAAATAACTCAAAATAGCAAAAACTACTAAAAAGAGTAAAAGAAAACGTCTACTATAGCTGCTGGTGTCAAAACTTGACCTAAAAAAGTGAAACTCTTCAATACAGTGCTGGAATTTTTAGACAAAAATGCCCTTACGGAGGTTCTGCGGCCGCACAATTCCATGTGCGATCCGCACTTTGCTTCAGCCTGACAGGAATGGAAACCTGCGGCTGCATAATTCTGAACTGCAGCCCACTTCTCTCTTTCTGCGGTCCGCGCATTTCTGAGTGCGGCCGCACATTGCTCTTCTATGGATCGCACAAATGTAACTGCGGCCACATAGCTGTTCTTCTGCGGTCGCACAATAATTGTGCGGTCCACACTTCTGTTGAACTTGCGATGCAAGTTCTTTAAACTTTTGCTCTTGCCTAGGTTCTGCGGCCGTATATGTCATGTGCAGACCGCACTTTGCACTTGTCTCTTATAGGAGTTTCTTCACAATCTGCGGTCCGTACTTCTGAGCTTCTGTGCGTGTTTGTGTCCTCGAGTTCAGATCACTATTACTTTTCTTTGAATCCCTTCAACTCTTCAACTTATTCACTTTCTTTTTGCATTTTTCTTTTTGTTCTTTATTTCTTTTTCTCGACTTTCCTTCTCTTCATTTCTTTTCTCTTTTTGTGCCTTGATACCTTTTTCAAACTCCCCGTCTCTCCCCCATACTTACATTTTTAGCTAATTGTTTCACAAGAGTGTTAAGGAAAGCTCGGGTGCCAAGAGAGGGTCACGACAGAACGGGTAAAGGCTTGTAACATGGTTATCAAATGAGAAAGGTTTTTGGCTCAAATGGGTTGACTAGGGATAACAACATTGGTGGGCCATGGAAAATTTCAAGCGGGTCAAGGAGAGCCTACAATCACTTCTCAAGCCAAGCAAAACTTAAAATTTTTCCTAGAGACACATTCGGGGCAAGTTCTAGACAATTCACACAGGTACTTGGACTTGAATCAAAAAAATCTCACCTCTCATGCAACGGGATTGTTAAAGAGGATAGAGTCGAGGGCCTACAACGACCATATTCAAGATTGAAAATCATTATGGTTCGACTAAACCACTCGATGATTGCCTAAGTCAACACAAGAGTCGCAAGGTCACTAAC